>NC_136261.1:79466832-79484332 GCF_964187855.1 Myxine glutinosa | reverse complement strand
TGAGATTCTAACACGAGGCCTCGTATCGACTAGAAGATCAAAAGATCTGCGAGACAAACCTGTCCAGTGGTAGCGTGTGCTCAGGGAAGTGCGGCAGACACGGGTACACCATCTCGCCCTGCGTCGACACCGACAGCAGTGGAGAGAGGCCGTGCACAAGCGCCGGCATGGGGGTCGTACAGCCGTCGGCGGGGGTCTGTAGGCGGCACGCAGCGCCGGGGGCTCTCTGCGCACTGGTCGAAATGTCACCGAGCCCGTCCCGCCGCGGGCTCGTATTTATCTCCGAGAGGGCGTGTCCCGCCTCTCGAGCCGCGTACGGTTCTTCGTGGCGCGAGGCCGTGACGTCATCCGGGTGCCGCGGAGGGGGTCCCGGGCGCTCGGGGCTGCGTGACTCGCGCTCGCCGTTTGTAAGGTTCAGATGAGGAGCCGCCCCGCGATTCTCCATCTCCTCGTCCCGTGTCGTGGGACAGAGTCACGACGGGACGTCGTGCTTTCCGTCCGCCGCCTCCACACGCCTTTGAGCTCCCCCACCTCCACCCGGCGTTTCCGCTCTTCCTCCTCACGGCACCACGACCCCTCTCCCCCCTCTCGGTTCCTCCTCGCCGTCTGCCCGATCTCCTGGTTCATCCGGAGAGCCTGGACGGGCGACACGACACGACTCATGTGCTCATTCATCAAGACTGTCCATTTCACCGCCGGTTAATACAACAACATTACATCCAATAACCAAAGTATTTGTACATGGACACATCAGAAAGCATGTACAACAAGGCATTGCAGACATTGGACAACCTGATTAACTGCAGGAGTGAGTATTTTATGATTGAGCACCGATTGTTGCGCGTTTTCTCATCAGAGCGAAGTTTATCTACAGACCCATAAGCCATTGATCCACACAGGTCACACTTTAGAAGTGTTTTCATGCGGTCTTCGCCTTGGTCTTTGTTTCACACCGACAGGCTATCAGCACGAGCCTGTTAAAGTGTTGGCAAAGTGCGTGCATCATGAGACCCAGAATGCATTTCGCCTCATGCACGAGCTCCGAGGCTGGGCCAATCATGGGTCCTTCGCATTTATACAAAGTTCGAGTAAGTGTCCATCAGTCCATGATCATGTCCCATTTAATGTGGTCAACGTCTGCACCACGAGAAGTCTGAATACGTCAGCTTATACACCACCCATGTCTTTAAAATATTTATTTCAATGCCGGAACGTCTACCAAGACTCGCGTACTCCAGGTTATGGTAACACGACAACGGAAGAACAAACGTAAAACAACAAACGCACAGCAGCAAACAAAGCAGTGAACAGGGGAGATCATTTTCTCCAAGGACTTTATTATTGGTTTTAAAATTTGGTCGACACATTGTATATATATGTGTGTGTATATATATATATATATATATATATATATATATATATATATATATATATATATATATATATATATAATGTTGAAGGGGCCAGTCACGGACCATATAGTCCTCATTGAGGACAGGCCTTAAATGGAAGAACTGTATAAAATTAAATAAAAGAGAGGGGATGTAAAGGTGAGAAGTGAAAATGAGTAAGAAAAGTGTATGACGTTTGTTTGCAAGAAAGAGATGAAAGCTAGCCCGGTAACTATAGTTTGAGTGAGATACAAAGTAAGACCAGAAATCCTTACTGGGAGAGTGGAAGATGGTTCCGGGAACCACTTTAACGCCCCGAAGTCATAAAGGTAGTATTACTCTGTATATACAACCTAATACTGCACCTAAAAAACCGGTCCAACCTAATGGGTGCTTTTTCGGAAACACCATCTCCTTACTGGATGGCCGTTGACTCTCGAAGGGAGCTCTTCCGCCCTTTAGCAGGTGTTGTTTTTAGTCCTGCAGTGTGGCACAGTCTCACCCTCCCCACTGGAAAGCCAGTGAGGGTAATAGGTTTAGTCACTGACTACCTGACTCTGCTGCAGATAGCACTGGGTTCCATGTTACCAGTTGTAGTCAAGAGACCGACCTCCATACATATATATATATATACACACATAATACACACACATAATACACACATATATATATATATATATATATATATATATATATATATATATATATATATATATATATATATACACACTACCGGTCAACAAAAGTTTTAGAACATCTCAATTTTTCCAGTTTTTATTGAAATTTACGCAGTTTAATATCTCAATGTGCTCTGAAATTAAGCATAGAACAAATAAACAATTGGAGATAAAAAAAGAAATCATAGAATCATTTTGTTCAACAAAACTTAATTTAAATTTTTGACTCAGCAAAGTAGCCACCTTTTGCAGATATAACCGCCGAACACACTCGTGGCATTCTTTCTGCAATGTAAATCAAATATTGTTCGGGAAGTTCTTCCCAACACTGTTGCAGAAGTTCCCACAAATGTGTTGCACTTGTAGGTTGCTTTGCTTTCACCCTTCTGTCCAGTTCATCCCATACCAGCTCAATGGGGTTTAAGTCTGGAGACTGTACTGGCCATTCCATGATTTGAAGCCTACCGTCTTGTTCTTTTCCTCGAAGGTAGTTTTGACATAGCCTGGAGGTGTGTTTAGGGTCATTATCTTGCTGTAGGATGAACCCCTGACCAACAAGGTGTATACCAGAGGGTATTGCATGGCACAGAAAATGCTGTGGTAGCCCTTTTGGTTCAGGGTGCCAGTCACTCTGTGCAACTCGCCGACTCTGGATCCAGCAAAAGAGCCCCAGACCATCACGCTTCCTCCTCACACTGAGGTGCCATCCTTTCGCCTACTCGACGACGTACAAAAACCCTGCCTGATGAACCAAAGATTTCAAATTTTAATTCATCGGTCCATAAGACATTCTTCCAGTCTTCAGTGGTCCACTGGCGGTGCTTCATGGCCCAGGCAAGCCTCTTTTTCTTATTTTGCCATCTTAGCAATGGCTTTCTGACTGACACTCGACCTGTCAAACCTGCAGTTCGAAGTCTTCTCCTCACAGTTGAAACTGAGACTTGCTTACTTCGACCAGTGTTAAGCTGTGCTTGAAGCTGTTGTCCTGTGAGCCGCCTATCACACAAGCTGTTGACTCTCAGAAACTTGTCTTCTGATTCTGTTGTGGCTTTGGGTCTGCTAGACCTCTTCCTGTCTGAGTTTCCTCCAGTTTCCAATATACTACTTCCTGCAGTGCAATATTGTCCAAATAATGCTTCAGAGGGTTTAATAACAGTCTGTTCCAATACTGCTTTTATACAGACAGGGGGTTTGTAATCAAGTAATCAGCAGAGGTTGGGACACCTGTAGGAATTGTTTGCATCAACTTTCAAGGCTTAATTTACTTACATATGCAGAACAGCTGTAAGTTGTTAACCCATTACTTGTTCCCTTAAGAAGGCCTTTTTTTTTACAATATAACTGTGCAATTTACATTATTTTCCAGTTTTTGCTAACCTAAACTTTTTTTTTTAACCGCGAACAGTTTACTGCTTACCTTTGTACCATTTCATGTTATTCACTGGACATTAAACTGCGTAAATTTCAATAAAAACTGGAAAAATTGAGGTGTTCTAAAACTTTTGACCAGTAGTGTATATATATATACATACATACATATATACACACACACATACATATACATATATACACGCATACATACATACATCATATATACATGCATGTATACATACATCATATATATATATATATATATATATATATATATATATTGATACGGTTTTGACATTTGTACATATGACATCATTAAAGGTTAAAGGTTTGCCCCCCATAGTTAGTCCACGAGCAACACATAGGCCCACTTAGAGTATTAGTTATGTCATAGTATGCATGAGTATCGGCCATTTCCCTAGTAAAATATGCGTTGTGTAAAGCCATGAGTTTAGGTCCTTTCATTTTGCGTCCACCCTCAAATTCCACCTATGGGCATAATCAATCCCGCGCCCCAATTGGCTGATCCCTCATTCTGTTACGCTTTGGGCTACCCGCAGCAGATTGTTACGCTTTGGCTGCCAGCAGCATTCGCTGCCCTTTGTTCGCTCGAACTAGTCAAGTAACACGAGGTAGGCCTGAGAAGAGGGAGGAGCGCGGGGTCTGGGTGGGGCACCTGGGCAGCGTCAAGGAGCACGTCAGAGGCGATGACGGTAAGGGCCACCAGCCAACCAGGGCTCTGAAGGGAATGGCGTGATAGGGCGTGGTAAGGGCGTCTAGCAAGTGCTGGAAGACGCATCATGACGTGAGTGTGACATTGTGGTGATTCCATCTCTTCCTTCTTGGGAGGGATTGGATGACGAATTTGGCATAGAGGGGGATATGGGAGACAAAACGTAGAGGCGAATTTGTAAAGGAAGTGTAAATACAGGGAGGGGCAAGGGTAGTGTGGGCTGACATGGGGGGTACGAACGGCTAGGGACGAGCTTTCTCTGCTCGCTCTTCCGCGCCCCTCATGTTGCATTGCCTTGTGTTGACGTGTACCCTTGTGCCCTTTCCTCCGCTGACTCTCTGCTTTGTCTTCCTCCCCACCCATGGACCCATTTTTTTTGAGGGGAGTGTGCAGGAACACTGAGCTGTGCGGCTGCACTTTGCTCCACTTGTGCAGCTGCACCCTGCTACCTTTTGCTACACCAATACACCCTATGGACGACACATTCTGTGGCCTGGCATCTTTGCTGAGCAGACATTTGCTGCAAACGTTACCTTGCCCCTGCGGACCACTGGTTCTAAGTGGCGTCAATGTCATGCAGATGGACCATAAGATTGGCCCTGCAAATAAAAACGGACACGGTTTGTGCATTTTTTTATTCCGGTGTGTCAGGAAAGAAGACCTCAGGTTTTATTATGGCACACTGAAGATGAAGCAGGAAGACGCAAGATGCAGCAGCCCAGCAGCAGCCAAGCAGCAAAAGCTAACATTTATGATGAAATGTGATTGTGCATTTTTGTGCATTTTGGTGCATTTTTCATGGTGTATTGTTGCATTGCATGGTGTTTTCTCTCCTCCAAAATTTCTTTCCCACAAAAGAACAGGTCCTGGTTTATAGAGATGTAAATAATTAGTTAGTCTTGTAAATAACATGCTCCCCACCGGCTTTATGTATAGTTTGAGAATTCTTTCCGCAATTCGGTTAGCTGTGGGTGTGAGTCTGTTAGTTAGTACACAATGCAGTAGGTGGGACATATCTAGTGTTGTAAAACTGTCACACACAGGATGTTAGCTTAAATGTAGAGAGAACCACATCTAAGTGTCACATGGAATTTAAAGAGTAGTCCTGAACCTTGCTCAAAACCGGTCGTTCTCACATGTGTGGGTTCGGCTCAGGGACGAGCCTGGCGAAGGAGGGGGGCAGTGATACGGTTTTGAGATTTGTACATATGACATCATTAAAGGTTAAAGGTTTGCCCCCCATAGTTAGTCCACGAGCAACACATAGGCCCACTTAGAGTATTAGTTATGTCATAGTATGTGTGAGTATAGGCCATTTCCCTAGTAATATCTGCGTTGTGTAAAGCCATGAGTTTAGGTCCTTTCATGTTGCGTCCACCCTCAAATTCCACCTATGGGCATAATCGATCCCATGCCCCAATTGGCTGATCCCTCATTCTGTTATGCTTTGGGCTACCTGCAGCAGTTTGTTATGCTTTGGCTGCCAGCAGCATTCGCTGCCCTTTGTTCGCTCAAACTAGTCAAGTAACACGAGGTAGGCCTGAGAAGAGGGAGGAGCGTGGGGTCGGGGTGGGGCAGCGTCAAGGAGCACGTCAGAGGCGATGACGGTAAGGGCCACTAGCCAACCAGGGCTCTGAAGGGAATGGCGTGATAGGGCATGGTAAGGGCATCGAGCAAGTGCTGGAAGGTTCGTGGGGCGTGGATATAAAAGCCTTCGCACAAAGCCCTTGAAGAGGACTCGGAGGACTGAAGCGGTGGACTCAGGAGAGAAGGACTTATGAGAAAGGACTTGCCAGAGAACCTATGCACGAGAGAAGAGGGCTGTTTGAGAGCACTGCATTGTGTGAACACTTCGAGGCTCAACGCTGTATTGAACTATTACGTACGCAGCAACGCGAGTGAACGCAGCAATAGCCGCCAGTTTAACCGCCAGAGCCCAGCCCCTACCGTTCACCCCGTGTTATCCTGTGCGCACCAATGACACGCGGAGAGCTCCTGCCATCTCTATTCATCTACTTCGCGGTGCTAGCTGGGGACCGGAGAGAGATCTGCCCGGACGCCATCCCTGGATGTGCTGACCTTCGTCTGCAATCCCCGTGTAAGTGTCTGTGTGTGAGACGGGTGCGTTTGTCTGGGGAGTAAGTTAAGACTGTTATTAAGGCTGCACTGTGTCTTCTTCTTCTCATCATTGTACATAGTGTGAATAAATTCTGTTCTTACTTTCTTCCAATTCGACCGCTTCTGTGATTTCCATCATCACCCTTCAACCTTCAGTTGTCTTACCCTTCCTCCCGTCCATGGTACACGGAATCTTGTGGTGAGGCTGTTGCCCAGAAACAACTTGCCTTCGTCTCCTGGAAAGCAAATCCAACGGAAGGAAATCTCATTTCCTTTCACAAAGCCCGAAACAAGTGTGTGTCCACCCTCAGGAGAGCCAGGAAACAATATCTCTCCGTTCTCAAGACCGAACTCTCTTATCTGTCTCCCTCTTCCAAATCCTGGTGGCGTCTGGTCAAATCCGTTTCTGGTGTTTGTTCCCCCTCCATCCCCTCCCTTACCTCAAACGGCTACACAGCTGACTCCGCACGTGAAAAAGCTGAATGCCTCAACTCTGTGTTTGCCTCTAAATCTTGTGTCCCAAACCCATCCCTCTCTGTACCCACCATACCCAGTCGTACCCTGCTGCTCCTGGACTCCGTGTCCTTTCCTCCTGACAAGGTGGAAAAGTTTCTGTCAACCCTCGACTCTGATTCTGCAACTGGACCCGACGGCATCAGCCCACGGGTCCTATAATCCTGCTCTGCTGCTCTATCTCACCCTCTCTCTGTTCTCTTCACCCTCTCTTTTGCTCAAGGTCAACTGCCATCTGCTTGGAAATCAGCCAACATCACCGCTTTGCACAAAAAAGGTGCGAAAACAGATCCTAGCAACTACAGACCAATCAGCCTTCTCCCAATTATCAGCAAAGTCATGGAATCCATCATTGCTTCGGATATGAAATCTTTCCTCTTCTCCAATGGCTTGATCTCTGATCATCAATTTGGTTTCAGACCAGGTCACTCTACTCTGGACATGCTGCTTCTGCTGTCTCAACAATGGATGGAGGTCCTCAATGCCAAACAGGAAATTAGAGCTGTCTCCCTCGACATATCACGTGCCTTCGACACGGTCTGGCACCCCGCTCTGCTCAACAAACTCTCCTCCTTTGGTATCCATGGAAATCTCCACGCATGGCTGGCGGACTTCCTCTCTAGTCGTCGTCAACGTGTGGCCCTGAATGGGTTTCTCTCATCTCCTCTTCCTGTTCAGGCTGGAGTTCCCCAAGGCAGTGTTCTGGGCCCCGTGCTTTTTCTGGTCTTCATCAATGATCTCTCTGACTCTCTCGAAAATCCTCTCTATCTCTTTGCTGATGACTCCACTCTCTGCCGCTCCATTCCTCTTCCCTCAGATCGGCAGTCTGCTGCCTCCTCACTCTCTGAAGACCTGGACAAAATCACAGACTGGTCAAACAAGTGGAACATGTCTTTCAATCCTGACAAATCTCACACTCTTACTATGTCTCTCCGAAAAGATCGACTGGACAACCCTCCCATCTACTTTCTCAACAATCCTCTCCAAGAAGTTCTGTCGCTCAAGATTTTGGGTCTCACTATCTGCCATGATCTTTCTTGGGAAAACCACATTTCCAAGCTGGCCTCCAAAGCCAGTCGCCGACTGGGCATCCTCCGTCGTGCGAAGTCCTTCCTCGGCACACCTGTGCTCCTTACCACATACAAGGCTTTCATCCGCAGCTCAATGGAATACTGTTCTCCCCTATGGGCCGGTGCTCCTGCCTCACACCTAGCTCGGCTTCACGCTGTTGAAACCAAAGCTTTCAGAATTATTGGAATCTCCCGCGATGAAGCTATCTCTGAGGGCCTTTCACTCACTCACCGCAGGCTGGTAGGTGGTCTTTCTGTCTTCTACCGACTCCTCTCCGGCCTTGCACCCCCAGCTCTCTCTGTGCTCTGTCCCCCAAATATTCCTACAGGTCGCACAAGATCTGCCAGCAACCCTCTGATGGTTAAACTGCCGAAATCTCGGCTCTCTGCTCACCTTCACTCTTTCATTCCTCTTTTCTCCCGCCTCTGGAACAAACTCCCTCACTCCCTTCAATCCCACTCCTCCCTCCAGGTCTTTAAAACAGCTGTTCACCACCATCTCTTATCTTCCCCCATCCAAAACCTTGATCTTTTCTACCCCCGCTAATTCACCCCAGATCCACCTTGTTTGAAATTCCAACTTCTTTCCTGGAAGTCCTGGCAGTGTCCATATGTTTTATACCTCTCCCACCGCCCCCTTCCCACGCCCTCCCCCCCAAAGCCCTCGCCCTCTCTCAGATCTCTCGATGTCTCCATGTCTCTCGGTCCCTGCTCTCAAATGTTGTGTTTGTGTCCTTCCCCCTCTCTCCCCATCTTGTCTACCGCTCCCTATGTTATATGTTTTATGTGTCGGTTTGTCTTTCTGTGTGATTAATGTTCGCTCTTTCACGAGCCTCGACCTTGTATACAAAAAAAAAAAAAAAAAAAAAAAAAAAATTGCGTAAGCGTGGCACGAATAAGAACCGCTTGGATCGGGGTCTAGTCATTGATAACGGCTCGGATCACGGGTTCGCTACCGCTTGGCGTATCCACCAACACCTGTGATTCGGGCGGGGATTATTTCCTCGTTTCTGGGCAGCGCGAGTAATTAGGTAACAGCGAATTCTTAGTCCTAAAACCCTATTTCGCGCTGTCTGGGAAGGGTGTCATCGGTCCCGGGTCCCGTCGGTCAGTCAAAGACAAGGGGATCAATCTGAAAAGGCCGGCATTGAGATCCACAACAATATTATATATATATATATATATATATATATATATATATATATATATATATATATATAATATATATATATATATATATATATATATATATATATATATATATATATATAAAAAAAAATATATATATATATATATATATATATATATATATATACAGTCACGTGAAAAAGTAAGTACACCCCATGTAAAGTTTTGACTTTTTCAACATATTTCAATATACAGCTATTTGATCTTCATTTCAACAATATTGATAGATAAAGGTGATATAATATAACAAATATCATGAAACATTTACATTTTGTAGTCCATTGTAGAATTTAAATAAACATAAATGCAAATTTCGCATGTGGAAAAAGTAAGTACTTTACATAACGATATATATATACTAGCAGAAGTACCCGGCATTGCCGGGCGGAGGAGGGGGAGGGGGAAGGGGAGGGGAGGTGAACGGGGGGGAGGGGAGGAGAGGGGGGGAGGGGAGAAGAGGGGGGAGGGGAAGGGGGAGGAGGAGGGGAGGGGGAGGGGGGAAGGGGAGAGGGTAGGGTGGAGGGGGAAGGGAGGGGGAAGGGAGGGGGAAGGGAGGGGGAAGGGAGGGGGAAAGGGCGGGGGGAGGGGAAGGGGGAGGGGGAAGGGGTAGGGGGGAAAGGAAGGGGTAGGGGGGAAAGGGAGGGGTAGGGGGGAAAGGGAGGGGGAGGGGAGGGGAGGGGAAACGGGAGGGGGAGGGGGGAAGGGGAGAGGGTAGGGTGGAGGGGGAAGGGAGGGGGAAGGGTAGGGGGAGGGGGAGGGGAAGGGGGAGGGGGGAAAGGAGGGGGAGGGGGAGGGAAGGGGAGGATGGAAGGGGAGCGGAGGGATATAGATGGTTACTGGCAATTGATCACATCCACAAATGATGTAATCCACACAATTTATGTACTTTACATAACGTTAATAGGAATACATGGCCGTGTAGATGGGAAATACAGTTTGTTTGAAATAAATCACAAATATTAGATGAAAGATTTTAAAATTTAGAACTATTCTCACTCAGAATTAAACATCACCGCAATATTACGTGGTTGCTTCAACGTTTTCTGTGAATTATATGTCATCATTGAGATTTTTTTGGATTTTGTTCTTTTTCAAATGAGATTTTTATATTTAAAAAAACGGCAAAAAGCATCAGAACAGCTGTGAAAAAGCATCAAAACAGCAGTGAAAAAGCATCAGAACAGCAGTGAAAAAGCATCAAAACAGCAATGTAAAAGCATCAAAACAGCAGTAAAAAGCATCAAAACAGCAACAATTGTCCGGTGATTTTTCAATCACCGCAGCTAAATGTGTCGGAGTAATTAACTATTTTTCTTCGTGCCTTTTTTTGTGTGTTTTTTTAATACACATAAATACATAAAATCACATAAAATACACATAAATACACATAAATACACATAAAAATCAGATCAGAATCAGAATCAGAATCGATATTCTCACAATCATCACAACACACCAGACACGTAGTTAATTACGCAGTGCTTCCTTGCAAACAATGTTCTTTGTCTTTCCTTGTTCGGATAGGATGTATAGATTGTTCTCTTGTCCTACCCGACTACATCCTACGTATAGTTGGCCATGGGAGAAGCACGGGGAATCAAGGTTCAGTCCGACCACCTTGAGAGATTGTCCTTGCGCCTTGTTGATGGTCATGGCAAAGCTGAGCCGTACGGGGAATTGGAGCCTTTTGAACTCGAATGGCAGATCAGATGGTATGATTGGTATCCTCGGAATGAAGACCTGTTCCCCGCTATAGTTTCCCGTAAGTATGTTGGCCTCAATTACGTGAGGTATCAACTTTTTGATAGCCAGTCGTGTGCCGTTGCACAGTTTTGGAGGATCGATATTTCTCAGGAGCATGATTGGAGCACCTTCCTTTAGATGGAGTATGTGGGGAGGCACACCCGGAGGCTGTAGCGAATTGAAGAACTCCACCGGGTAATGGACAGTCTCGTGGTCGTTTTGCATTGAGTCGACAGATCGGTAAGTTCTTAGATCCCCAGGAATAGTCTGCAGAAGATCCAAATTGATTTTGTCCACTGCATCGTTCTTTGGGGCTAGAATTGCCCTTTCACAGAGCCAGGAGTGATTTCGGTAGTTGGCGGGGATGTTGGGGAAGACGTTCGCCCTAGAGTTTGTCAGCCGTGGTGACATTGTTGCCGCATGGTACGATGTCCAGTCCCTCTTCAGGGCACGTCTCCAAATCTCCGTTTCCGATCTGTAACAGCTTCGCTGAAAAGGCGCCTGCGGCTACATCTCCATGAAGGGTGACACGCATGTTTGTGCTGAGTTTCAACTTCGTCACTTTTGACCATAGAGGAGATGCCTTCTGTCTCTGACTTCTGTCTGACTTCTGTCTGCCTTCTGTCTTCTGTTCTTCTTCTGTCCTCTTCTGGATCTTCTGTCTCTCGCTGTCTGGCCCTCGCCAGACGTTGTTGATTGGCGTTTAGACGTGCCTCTGTCTCATCTTCTGTCTCTTGCTGTCTGAATCTAGAGACATCTTCTTGATTGGCTTGTCGATGGTGAAAAGTATCTTCATCGGTTTCATGGAGTCTCCGATCAGCGCTTTTCCTTGCTCGGGAGGTTGAACGCGACAAATTTCTTTTCTTCGGTGCCATTGCCTTTATCACAGTCAGTCTTCCAGTCACTCACTCGTAGACAAATTCAATTTTTTTCACTTTTACGTTTACACGTGGTAACAAACGACGCAAACGCAAGATTGCAACTCTGCGTCGTGTCGTGGGCGTGGCCAACGTGGCCTCATGCCCCCAGGTGATTGGCTAACTCGAGCTCGAGCGAGCCATAATGCGCTACGTTATGGCAAAAAATATGGATCTAAAGATGAAAGAAAAAAAACCTATGTGGTGTGAATGGCAATGTTCCTCGCTGAAATGTGAAAAAACGCAATCGCTTTTCGCTCTGAATTATGTGTGAACGCGTAACTGTGAGTTTATGGTGGCAAGGATGGAACATCACGTGATCGCTCTGAGCGATTCAGCGCGCTGCTCTGCCACCGGCTCAGATTCCGTGTATAATATTCCTCGCTGAAATGCGCTGAGGTAAATATGAATAAAAAATATGGATCTCGTCAAATATCTTTAGGTAGGCCATGTTCTTCCCAGGCTCAATGGCCATGTCTATGCCAAATATCAAGCATGTGAGCCTCGCCGTTTAGGAGTCTATCGGTAACATTACACACACACAAACTGTGTTATATATATATATATATATATATATATATATATATATATACATACATACACACATACATATATACACAAATATACACACACATACATATATATATTTATGCATATATACATGCATATATACACACACATACACACATACATATATACACACACGCATATATACACACATACACATATATATTGCTACGGTTTTGAGATTGGCACATTGAAGTCATTAAAGGTTAAAGGTTTGCCCCCCATAGTTGGTCACACGAACAACATAAAGGTCCATTTGTAGTATAGTTATGTCTTAGTATGTGTAAGAATAGGCCATTTCCCCTCTTAGTACCTGCGTTGTGTAAAGACAGGAGAGTAGGCCCCATTCATTTTGCGTCCACCCTCCAATTCTACCCCTATGGGCGTAATATGGGATGGGCGCAATTCTACCTTTATGGGCGTAATTGATCCCGTGCCCCATTCGGCTGACCACTAGTCGAGTAACACGAGGTAGGCCTGAAAAGGAGGGGCGCGGGGTCGGGGTGAGCGGCGTGGGGGAGACGGTAAGAGCCACCAGCCAATCAGGGCTCTAGCGGCATGGCGTGAGAGGGCATGGCAAAGCGCGTCTGGTGAGTTCGAGAAGGTTCGCGGGGCGTGCCTATATAAGCCGCTGCGCAAAGCCCTCGACAGGGACTTGTTGGGAGAAGGACTTGAACGGTGGTGGAGAAAGGATTAGGACTCACAAGTGAAGAGCGTTAAAGGACGAGCGCGGGAACACTTGATTGAAAAGGACTGCAAGTGGAGAGCGTTAAAGGGACTTGGTGGGAGAGGACTTGATGAACAGGACTTGTCGGGAGAAGGACTTGGAGAGGATAAGCACGTTGAAAAGGTCTGGCAGAGGATAAGTGCATTGCAAAGGACTTGCAGAAAGGGAGCTTGATAAGAGGACTCGCGTGCACATGGCAGTGGCAAAAGGGACTGCTCGTAAAGGATTTGTTTGAGGACTCGCGCAGAGAGAGAGAAGAAGAGGCGCTGAACCATACAAAGTACGTGGGCGCAGCCAGACGCGCCGGTAGCGCATATAGCGCTTTCCAGCCACGCGAGTAAGCGCGGCCATAGCCGCAAGTGAATAACCGCCAGCCGCGTCAAAGTCCGCTCCCTACCAATTCGCCCCGTGATAACTCGCTCCATTCAGACGACACGCGGAGAGCTCCTGCCTTCACCTACTTCCATCTCCAAGGGAAAAGGCCGGGGACCGGAGAGAGAGAGCTGCACGGAAGCCATCCCTGGACGCGCTGGTGAACATCAACCTGCTCATCAGCAAGCCCCGTGTGAGTGTGTGTGTGAGACGGGCCCGTTTGTCCTGGATATTAAGTAAGACTGTATAAGGCTGCTCTGTGTCCCCTTTTCTTCTGCCATTGTATAGTGTAAATCAGGGGCGGGCAACCCCCGGCCCGCGGGCCACATCCGGCCCGCGAAGGCTTAGCGTCCGGCCCGCCACCCTGCTAGGCTTTATTATTGCAATCCGGCCCGCGGACCTCCCAGTAAAACTCATATCATTTGTAAATGTAAGAGTTTATATTTAGCCGGTCTGAATTCAAGAAAGGGACATTTTGTCTTCAGCACCGTCCTCTTCCGGAAGACATGCGCACGGGGAACTGTCTTGCCTAGACACCGCCTGCTTGCTGATAGGCGGTCTTTTCAAATCAGCCGGCATGTGATACGGACGTCCTTCCGATTCAGTCAGCTTGCGACAAACGTTGGTGTCTGGGACAAATAACTTGCAACAAAGAGGTAAGCGACGCAGAGTTCTCTAAACCTATTTCAATTTTCACTTTCTTTCAATTTGCTTTGTTTTGTTTGTTAGAACATGTTATTATCTTTCATTTGCTGCGTTTAAATAATTTTATTCTCCCTTTTTATTTGTAAAAATAAAAATATAACGAACTTTCTATTTGTAAAGAAAAAAAATATATTACGAACTTTCTGTTTGTAAAAGAAAAAAGAAATTGACGAACTTTTGTTTAAAAGGAAAACGAAATTGACGAACTTTTGTTTAAAAGGAAAACGAACTCTTTAAAAAAAAAAGTATGCAGACTGATTCATTTCCTGTATTTCAGTTTTACGGTGAAACTGTGTCATATTCAGCGTTGGCCACGTGCGCGCAAAATAAATACATTCATCTGTACAATTCGTCTTCCGAGATTTTTTGTGCCCCAGATTGCTTGCTGTTACATCATTTATTCATTGCTGATATACCTAATTTTCTTCCTTTTCAGCTCATCATGTCTGCGACCCAGCGTGTTAAGAAGAGGAAAGTGGACCTCGAGCGTCGGATCTTCAACCCTGAGTGGGAGAAGTACTTCTTCATCGAGCGCTTTGGACAGGCCCAGTGCCTCATATGCTTGAAGACTTTGGCTGTCCTAAAAGAGTACAACGTGTGCCGCCACTGGGAGACAGAGCTCCGCTCGTCAAACTTCGCGTCGGTGTCTGCCACCGAAAGGAAGGACGCCATGGTTAGACTATCAGGCAACTTGGAGAAACAAACTTCACTCTTCCGCAAGCAGAATACTGAGGCCGAAAAGGTGACGCGCGCCAGTTATGAAGTCTCCCGCATCCTTGCTCGCCGAATGAAGCCATTCGCGGATGGGGACTTCATCAAGGAATGCCTCCTCGCTGTAGTGGACTCCTTCTGTCCAGAGCAGCGTTCCGCCTTTGAGAACGTGAGCCTTTCGTCCCGCACCGTTCGTCGCCGCATCGAGGATATGTCGGAAAACGTGCACGACTCACTCAAAACACGCAGCTCAAATTTCGTCGCCTTTTCCCTCGCTCTGGATGAGAGCACCGACACAAAGGACACGGCCCAGCTGTCCGTTTTCATCCGTGGCGTCACCGCTGACTTTCAAGTGTGTGAGGAATTCCTCCAGCTTGTCCCGCTGCGCGACACCACCACTGGGAAAGACATCTGCGACGCCGTGCTTCTGTGTGTTGATCAGCACTCCCTGGACCTCTCCCGTCTTGTGTGTGTGACGACCGACGGTGCCCCGGCGATGGTTGGTGAGAAGAAGGGCGCCGCTTCGCTGCTAGTGCATCACTGTGCAGCCGCCGGATACACTCAGCCCATTAACAAGATGCACTGCATCATCCACCAAGAGTCCCTGTGCGCTAAGTCTGCCAACCTCGTTGGTGTCATGTCTGTCGTGGTGAAGGTCCTCAACTCCATCCTCTCCCGCAGCCTTAACCATCGTCAGTTCCAGGCACTGATGGACGAGGTGAACGTGCACTACAACGACCTGCTCTACTTCTGTGAGGTACGCTGGCTGAGTCATGGGGCCATGCTGTCTCGGGTGTGCGACCTACAGCAGGAGATTGCCACCTTTCTACGTCAGAAGAACCTTCCCCACGCTGATCAATTCTCTGATCCGCGGTGGCTAGCTCGCCTGGCCCTGCTCACGGACATCACGGCGCACCTGAACACCCTCAACATAAAGCTGCAAGGCAAAGACATTCTCGTGACAGACATGTACGCGCACATCACTGCCTTCGAGGTTAAACTGCGCTTGTGGGAGGCTCAATTGGCTTCTGGTCAGTTTGTGCATTTTCCTCGCCTTGCTGCATGTGCCCCTGACGATGTGGACCTGGGCACTTGCGTTAGTGTCGTCAACTCTCTACGTGAGGAATTTGCTTCCCGTTTTGCAGGAGTCAGGGTGCTGGCTGCGGACTTCAAGCTTTTCACTGCTCCCTTTGACTTCCCCGTGGAAGACGCCCCTGCCTCCTTACAGATGGAGTTGGTGGAGCTGCAGTGCAACGATGAAATGAAGGTGAAGTTCCGCACCTCTTCTCCATTGTCCTTCTTCCGCGACACCGTTCTCCCTTCTAACAATTTTCAAAAATACATTGCCCATGTCCAACGCATTGTGGCCATGTTCGGCAGCACCTACTGCTGTGAACAGCTCTTCTCGAAAATGAAGTACACGAAGTCTCACCTTCGCTCCCAACTCTCGGACCGCCACCTCAATGACATTCTTCTGTTGTCTACCTCAACCATCGAGCCAGACATGGAAATACTTCTTCATGGCAAACAGCACCAGCAGTCTCATTGATTTGTAGAGTGTTCAATGCAATTTTTGTACAATCTATTCATGTAAACAAAATATAGTAATTCTGAGATTTCGTTTTTCACTCCGGCCCGCGATCTCCTTCCAAAAGTCTCATCTGGCCCTCACTCTGAAAAGGTTGCCCGCCCCTGGTGTAAATAAATTCTGTTCTTCCTTCCAATTCGATTGTCTTTGTGATTTCGCCATAGACTAAGCGTGGTATGAATAAGAACTTCTTGAATCGGGGTCTAGTAATTAATAATAGCGCGAGTCACGTGTACGCAAACCGCTCTGCGTATCACCAACACACGTGGTTTGTGTGGGGCTTATTTCCTCGCTTCCAGGGCAGCGCGAGTACATAGGTAACAGCGAATTTGGTCCTGAAACCCTATTTCGCACTGTCCAGAAGGGACGTAATAGGTCCCAGGTCGCGCCAGGTCAGTCATAGACAAGGGGACTAATCCCCCATTGGTAAGGGGAGAAGGCCAGCGGCAGATCCGCAACAATATACACACACACATACATATTGTCGTGCGAATCCCTCAAGTTTAACACCAGTAAGGCCGAGAAAAACATATTTCCGGTCTCTTGTCAGCGCGCACATCGATTTTGAGCCTGCGCGTCAACATTTTTTTTTTCCAACGGTACCAACAACAGCACACACCTGTTGTTGCCGGGCCGGCGCGCTATCTCGGGAAATGCGTCTGTGAGGGTCGACATTGGTATCAACGTTCGCGCACGGTTCTCCCCTACAAAACTACGTTCAGTTTGTCCAAATCCAACCATGTGCCGTGACGTCATGAATCCAATCGGCTGGATGTTGTCATTTATTGAAACGAAGACGTTCTTTGTCGGGTTCGTGTGAAGCAACCAGAAGGCCTAGAGAGCTGCGGGTGGTCTCGTTAGTTAGGCCTGGATCCTATCTCGTTTGTCATGAAGTTGTAAGTGTCTGTGATAATCTGGTGGACTGGGAGAAGAGATCGTGGGAGACCATCGGCCTATTAGACCACTTGCGCATGCGCAGTGTTGACGCGATCGACGCATTGGAATGTTTGTGGGTACGACGAGGCGATCTCGAGAACGAAATGACAGTCTATAATATGATTGAAGAACTTAATGATTTTCAGGATGTAAATACATTTTAAAATAACTTA
>NC_136261.1:79116832-79461832 GCF_964187855.1 Myxine glutinosa | reverse complement strand
ATAGAAATATACATATATATATATATATATATATATATATATATATATATATATATATATATATATATATATATATATATATATATATATATATACAGAAAAGATATATACAGAAAAATATTTTATCATTATATATATATGTATGTATATATATATATATATATATATATATATATATATATATATATATATATATATTTGACATATGTATACTGTATATATATATATATATATATTTGATGTATATATATATTTGACATATGTATATATATACTTGACATATGTATATAAATATATTTGACATATGTATATATATATTTGACATATGTATATATATATATTTGACATATGTATATATATATTTGACATATGTATATATATATTTGACATGTGTATATATATATTTGACATATGTATATATATATATTTGACATATGTATATATATATTTGACATGTATATATATATATTTGACATATGTATCTATATTTGACATATATATATATATATATATATATACATATATATATATATATATATATATAATTATTATATATATATATATATATATATATATATATATATATATATATGACGTATATATATATATATATATATATATATATATATATATATATATATATATATATATATATATATATGTCAAATATAGATACATATGTCAAATATATATATATATACATGTCAAATATATATATACATATGTCAAATATGACATATATATATATATATATATATATATATATATATATATATATATATATATATATATATATATATTTGTTTAAAAAAATATATGTATATATATACAGTATACTGTATATATATATATATATATATATATATATAGATATATATTTATTTATATATATATATATATATATATATATATATATATATATATATATATATATATATATATATATATATATATATATATACGTATATATATATATATATGTATATATATATTTGTCAAATATATACATTTACCTCATTTTATCTTACCCCTTATAAAGCGAAGAGGAAGAGTACAATAATATACATATACATACATCCCTTAACCTGCGCGAATGTTTCATCAGTATTGGACATGCATGTATGTATGTAAATAATGAAATAAAATAAGTCAGATAATCACAGCACGGTGTTGTATTAAAGGTAGGCAATCGTGGTTGAATTAATTCATTTCAAACAGTATAAATTCCAATCATGGTACCTCCACCACACAGGCCTCGAGCATACGATCGAAATTCGACACAGGCACTCACCCGGTACAAGACCCGTTGTGTCCCGATCTTTTCGTTGCCATTTTATCTGTTTCTCCTCCGGGTGAGACGAAGACGATGTGCGATGCCGGGCCCGGTGTGTCGTGCAAACGCTGCTGAGATCGAGGAGGAAGGGCAGGGAAGGCTTTGCGGACGAAAACGGGAGGGTGAGAGGAGGGGGCCGTGTGTGCCGAAGGTGCAGGACGGGGATGTAGGGTGCACCGTAGATGAGGTGTGAGGCAGGACGAGGATATGACGTATAGGATCGGGCGCATGAGAGGAATATGAAGCGGGTGTGTAAATATGATGAGGCAATTATTAGGGATGCGTAAGATTGAGACGGAGTGGGATGGTGTGTGGGATGGAAGGATTAACGGACGATTGGTGGTGTGAAATGCTCCGCTATCACGTGATCGTGTATCGATTCCTTGTGTCCTGAGCATTGATTTTCCGTTGAGGAGAATACGCGACACAATTGCACGTGTTCGGGGCGGGAGAGAGAGGTGGGTGGTTATAGGTAGAGGGAGCGAGCATAAAATCAGCACAGGTAAAGTGCAGGAAAACGGAGCTCACATGCCTGCACCTTGCAGCTCAGCAATTGAGCGGAATGTGCAGGCGCGAAAAAATGTGGTGCCATGGATGGAAGGAATTTGGATGGGGTTGGGGTGTAAGAATATGGTGGGAGGAATGAGAAGAGTGAACGAAGTGATTATAAATGAGATGAGATGTATATTTTAATATATGATCAGATTAAATGATAGATGGGATTATCGAACCGAAAGGTGTAACCGAAGGTGAGCTGCACGAGCGAAGGTGCAGTCGATGTATCGTGGAGCTGGATTAGGGAGGGATCCCCTCGCGTCCGCCGTCCGTACACACCCACCCCCACTCCACCACCACCCCCGACCGCCCACCCTTCCCCAAACCCGCTCCCCGCGGGCCCTATAGTGCTGCTCAGTATGACGAGCGGCGCGCGCGCTCCCCGCGTGCTCCGCGCGATAAGCGCGTTCCCACCGCCTGCACGCGCGCGATAAGCACTCACAGCTCCCGGAGCTGCCGCCGTATTGAGCATCGAACCGGTGGAAACTCGCAAACATTTTTTTTTTTTATCATTTTTCTGGAGTCTTTTTGCCATTTTTTTTTTTTTAAGAAAAGAAATATTCAACCCCTCCCTCCCCTGCGTCCTGCTCGGTTCCTCTTTCTATATTTCTTTCGAGCTCTGTTTGTCTGCATACAGAGAAGGATTCGATATTCAGTTCCTGTATTTATTTATACGTCATATCGCACAATTTTCAGGTAACAAATAACATGATCAAATGAGGAATTTATTTTCGAAGAAAACATTGTTCAATCCGAGGTGGAGAAAAAAACACTCGTGCGCGCACACACACAAACACATACAAACACAAACAAACAAACACACACAAACACAAACACACACACACACACACACACACACACACACACAAACACACACACAAACACACACACACACACACACACACACACACACACATACAAACACACACACACACACAAACACACACACACACACACACACACACACTCACTCACCGCAGGCAGGTTGGTGGCCTTTCTGTCTTCTACCGACTCCTCTCCGGCCTTGCTCCCCCAGCCCTGTCTGTGCTCTTCCCCCCAAATATTCCTACAGGTCGCACAAGATCTGCCAGCAACCCTCTTCTGGTGAAACTGCCAAAATCAAGACTCTCTGCTCACCTTCACTCCTTCATTCCTCTTTTCTCCCGCCTCTGGAACAAACTTCCTCACTCTCTTCAATCCCACTCTTCCCTACAGGTCTTTAAAACAGCTGTTCACCACCATCTCTTGTCTTCCCCCATCCAAAACCTTGATCTTTTCTACCCCTGTTAATTCACCCCAGATCCAATTTTTTGAAATACCGACCTCTTTCCTGGAAGTCCTATCTGTGTCCATGTGTTGTAGACCTCTCCCACCCCCCCCCCCACCCTTCCCATGCGGCCTCACCCCAAGCCCTCTCCCTCCCACAGATCTCCCGATGTCACTGTTTTCTACTGTTGTACTTGTGTGCTTCCCTCTCTCTCCCCATCTTGTCTCCCGCTCCCTTTATCATATGTTTTATGTGTCAGTTTGTTTTTTTGTGATTAATGATAGCTCTTACACGAGCCTCGATGTTGTATACAAAAAATAATAATAATACACACACACACACACACACACACACACACACACACACACACACACACACACATACACATACACACACACACACACACACACACACATACACATACACACACACGGAATAATTAAGTGCTGATCCATATCCACATATACACCCATTTTGATTTCTTGAATACAACAAGCATACTCAACTTTCCAGTTGAAATGTGTATGGAACAGTTGGAGTAATGTTTGAAATTTTGTTCAGTACTCAACATTGGGTTTGTTGGTCTGGAGAAAGCATTCGATAGGGTTCCACGTGAAGTAGTGACATGGGCATTGAGGAAGCTAGGAGTGGAGGAATGGTTGATCAGAGTAGTGATGGCAATGTACAAAAGAGCACGCACAGCTGTAAGGACGAAGGACGGGAACAGTGGTGAGTTTGAGGTGAAGGTGGGAGTGCATCAGGGGTCGGTACTAAGTCCACTACTATTTGTAGCTGTGATGGAGGTGCTGGCTCAGAACGTAAAGGAGGGTTTACCGTGGGAGTTGTTGTATGCAGATGATCTGGTGTTGATTGCAGAAAGTATGGATGGACTGAAGGAGAAGATGAACACGTGGAAGGAATGTATGGAGACAAAAGGTCTGAAGGTGAATTTCGGAAGAACGAAGGTGATGGCAAGTGGTAAAGCATGTGGTGAGGTGGAAAGAACAGGGAAGTGACCGTGTGCTGTGTGCAGGAAGGGTGTCGGAGTGAACTCCATTCAATGTACAATGTGCGCTGAGTGTGTTCATCAAAAATGTAGTGGTTTGAACGGGTCATTAACCAGTGTGGCAGCTACATTCAAGTGTAAGTTGTGCACAGAGGAAGCTGCAGATGGAGGAAATGTTAAGCTGAATCTTGGAGACGGCGTGAATCTGGAAGGTGTGAAAACATTTTGCTACATCGGAGACATGCTGAATGGAGAAGGTCGATCAGACTCGGCAACGGTTGCTCGAGTGAGATGTGCATGGAAGAAGTTTCGGGAACTGAGTGGCGTGCTGACGAGGAGGGGAGTGTCGTTGAAGCTGAAGGGAAAGGTGTATGCTGCATGTGTGAGAAGTGTTATGATTTATGGGAGCGAGACATGGGTAATGAACGTAGAGCAGCAACGAAGGCTGGAAATAGTTAGGCAGTTAAGAGGACGCATCGTTCATTTTTTCAGGAAAGCACCAAATTTGGCACAGATGTAGTATGGACCTATACAATTGTTTTCCTGAGGGGCGCCCAAAAATTCAGAAAATTCAAAAAATCCAAAAAAATGTCCTGGATGCCGTGAAAAAGGGGAGAAAACGGGTATTGATTCGAACTGTAGATTCTGATATTGTGGTCTCCGCAATAGCACACTACTTTACCTACCAGTCACACGGTGTGGAGGAACTCTGGATTGCCATTGGCACTGGTAAAAGCTACCGCAACCTTGCCATCCATAAAATTGCCACCGGCCTTGGCCGCAGGAAGTCCGAGTCTTTGCCATTATTTCATGCCTTCACTGGCTGCGACACAGTGTCATTTTTTGCCCAAATTTGGAAAAAGACAGCCTGGAAGGCTTGGGAGGCATACCCCAGCATCACGCAGACCTTTCATGCTCTCGCTTATAGGCCATCTGTGGACGCTATTACTATGGAACTACAGAGCGTAGAAAGATATGTTGCCATCCTCTATGACCGGACTACCGAGATAAAGACAGTGAATGACATGCGCCGACACTTGTTCACGAAGAAGGCAAGAACAATTGATCACATTCCCCCAACAGCAGACGCCTTCGAACAACACCTAAAACGTGCATGTTTTCAGGCTGGACACGTATGGAGTCAGGCACTTGTGCCCTACCCAGAACTTCCATCACCAGCTGATTGGGGCTGGATGAAAACAGGGACTTCTTGGACACCAATTTGGACCACAATACCACTGATACAGGAGGCATGTTCAGAGCTTACAAGCTGCCATTGTAAGTCGGCCTGTAAATGCTCCAGGGCAAATCTGCCCCGCACATCACTGTGTGACTGCGATGGACAGTGCTTGTAGTACTACGCGTCTGTGCGAGAGCCTCCACCTTTCAAGTGCCCACAATATTTTAAGTTAAAACTGCAACTGTGTGTAACTTTGATTAATTAATACCATTTCATTGTTATCACAGACCAATAAAACAATGTGTATCACTTGGAATTTAAATTTTACTTAAAATACTATGAGAGATTCAAGGAAAATGGAAACACCATGGCGGCCATCTTGAAATTAAAGATGATGGATGCCAATCTTTATGCAATTGATCCCATTGGATTCAGAGACCATGAAAACATGGGGTAAGACACTGGAACTGTGGTGTTATCGCTCATAGTATAGAAGTTATTGAGGGAAATAGGTCACAGAGGGCGGTCATGTTGAAATTCAATATGGCGGCCACCAGGGGTTCTGAATTTTTGGGCGCCCCTCAGGAAAACAATTGTATAGGTCCATACTCCATCTGTGCCAAATTTGGTGCTTTCCTGAAAAAATGAACGATACGCCCTATTTTTCGGTCTTAACTGCCTAAGTAAAAGGGGGAAATGCGAATGGTTCGGTGGATGTGTGGAGTATCGTTGAGAGAGAGGCAGACAAATGATGAATTGTGAAAGATGATGGGAATAGAGCCTGTGATGGATGCTGTGAAGAGCAACAGATTGAGATGGTTTGGTCATGTGTTGAGGAAGGATGAAAGTGACTGGTTGAGAAGAGTGATGGAAATGAATGTAGAAGGAAGTAGAGGATGGGGAAGACCGAGAAAGACTTGGCTAAAGGTGGTGGAAGAAGAAATGCGGGCAAGGGGGTTAGCAAGGGGAGATGCAGAAAATAGGGCAAAATGGAGAAGATTGTCATGGGGCCCGCAAGGCTAACCCCCGCTCTCGCAGAGAAAATGGCCTTAAAATGCTTGTTGTGTTGTCTTGTTGTATTCAACATGTCCACCTTCTCTTTCAATTAACATTCCTTTTCTGTTTTTCTTTTGTGAACAATTAGCAGTTGCTAAATTCCTTGACTCCATATTGCCTAAAAAATGGATCGGCCATGGTGGACCAAGTCCACAACATCCCCGGACCTTACTCCCTACGTCGTTTTTTCTTATGTTGTTTCATCAACAGACAGAGTTGAGATCGCATCCCTTATGCTGTTCAGGGCATATCCCGTGCTATCTGTGCAAAAGTTTTGGACAATTTCGTTCAACATCTCCAGATGTGTATTGCAAGAGAAGGTGGACATGTTGGGTTAAAAAACAAAACTTCAAAGTTCAAACATCTCTAACACTTCCATATTCAACTGGAAGGTTGTGTATGCTTGTATTTAATAAATAAAGTTGTGTATGCCAGTTGTACTCAATAAATAAAATGGGTGCTTATTCAAAGGACATCTCTATATATATAGGATGGGGAATTGAATCCTCTTGAAGGAGAATCGAAGGTCAGGTGGAATAAGTGGTATATATATATATATATATATATATATATATATATATATATATATTTACTCAACATCAAAAGAAACTTATCAAATCTTTAGAAGGACACTCATTGAAATCCTCCATGCAAAAATGAAAAATATTTGAACACAGGTAAAGTTCAGCTATCTTTACTAAACACAAGTCAATAAACAAGAGGTTGCCTCAATCACAAAAAACAAAAAGCATGAACATCACAAGGGGTGGTGCAACAAAAGTCACAGCACTGCAACACGAAGGCACGCACCTGAATACAGTCAAAACAAAATGACACAGGAATGGACACAACACTCCTAACAGTCAAGGACAGAATGACAGCAGTCCTCAATATCGTGTGTGTCCTCCCTGAGCTGTGATGCAGGCTGCACACCTCCGACGCATGCTCTGTACCAGGCGTCTGATGTGGTCCTGGGGAAGTCTGTCCCACTGCTCTTGCAAGCCCTGAATGAGCATTTGCCGATTGACAGCCGTTGATCTCCTCGATGCAAGACGTCGACCAAGCTCATCCCATAAATGCTCAATGGGATTGAGGTCAGGGGAATAAGGCATCCAAGGCATCACTTCAACACCCTGTTCCTGGAGGAAGTTGGTGGTGAGGCGAGCAGCATGAGGTCGAGTGTTGTCCTGCTGGAAAACTGCGATGTCAGGATGAGCCTGGAGAAATGTAGGTTGCAAAACTTCATTGACATAACGCTGACTAGTGAGATTACCTTCGATGACGACCAGAGGTGTCCTGAAACGGGTGGAAATGCCGGCCCCTACCATCACACTGGGTCCTCCCCAACGATTGATCTGGCGAATACAGCATGATGCATACCTTTCCCCACCTCTGCGCCATACCCGTTGATGCCCATCAGCAGCATGGAGGCAAAATCTGGACTCATCGCTGAACAAGACTGCACTCCACTGTTGCTGTGTCCAGCGGCGATGCTGCAGACACCATTTTAGTCTGTTCCGCCGATGCACTGCATTCAACACTGGACATCTGCAAGGACGTCTTGCCACCAGGCCCCGACTTCTCAAGCGCTTCCACACAGCAGAGACACTGATGCAGTTGTTATGGCGACCTTTTGTCACTGCAACTGTTTGCGTCCCAGGGTGGAAACGATCACAAAGACATTGCAGCACAATCCAGCGGTCTTGGTTTTGGGTGGTTACCCGTGGTCTTCCTCTTCGTGGACCATCATTCACAGTTCCAGTTTCACCATAACGCCTGGCCAGGTTGGAAATTGCAGGCTGTGAGCAACCAAGACGTTGGGCAATTGTTCGCTGGCTTCCACCAGCCTCAAGCATCCCAAATGCCTTTAAACGTTGTTCAGATGTCAGGCATGGCATCTGAATTTTCTTGTTGTTTTCCCTGCCAGAAGCCTCTAGAGTGACTATAGACAGCAGTAAATGAATGTCTAACCACGAGAACTGAAGGATTTCATTATGAGGGTCATTATTTAAAGGAAAAGATCCCTTTACAGAACCACTCAAGCATGCCATTGTTGATCAACCAGGTGATTGAAGTGAAGTTTCCGTTACATAATCAGCCATTACAATTGAAGAAACGTGTTTGTAAAGCTGCACATTTCAAAAAATGAAAGTGATACGTTTCTTTTGATGTTCAGTTTATATATATCTATCTATAATTCCAGTAATCTCTGTGTGTTTGTTTGTTTGTACGTTTGTTTGTCTGTGACCGCTGTTTCTCGACAACCACGGGTCCGATATACTTTAAACTTGCCAGGTATATTGCTGGGGACCCGAGGATGTGCCTTTTCAAGGTTTCATATTAATCGGACAATTACTTACCGAGCTATGTCCAAAAAACGATTCAACCAATCAGAGAGCAGCGAGCTATCGCGTGTGCCGAACGTGGCGAACACACTCTGCCTCGGATGGCACATTTGAGAGCGTATTCATTTATTTCCCGTCGGCAAACTATGTTGGCGCTATGTTGGCGTTAAACGATGTTTTAAAACTAATTGAAACCCCGGGGGGATTGTCACTGTACTCGCAAGCCGTTCGCCGTTCGCTTTGGCGTTGCGAATGGACCAAAACATTTCATGAACCAAACCATTTCATGTAAAGCGTTCGCCGTTCGCTTTGGCGTTGCGAATGGACCAAAACATTTCATGGACCAAACCATTTCATGTAAATAGAGGGGGGGATATAATTTTAGATATAGATATAGTACGGGCATGCCCTAGTATGTATAAACAGTCACGTGAAAAAGTAAGTACACCCCATGTAAAGTTTTGACTTTTTCAACATATTTCAACATACAGCTATTTGATCGTCATTTCAACAATATTGATAGATAAAGGTGATATAATACAACAAATATCATGAAACATTTACATTTTGTTGTCCATAGTATAATTTAAATAAACATCATTGCAAATTTCGCATGTGGAAAAAGTAAGTACACCGTTGGCTCTAATAGGTGGTATTGCCCCATTTGGCAGAAACAACCTCAAGTAGGCGTTTCTTATAACTGTCTACCAGTCTCTGACGTCAACTGGGAGAAATTTTTGCCCACTCCTCCTTGCAGAATTCTTTCAGCTGTGCGATATTTGAGGGGTTTCTTGCATGCACAGCTCGTTTCAAATCCCCCCACAACATCTTGATCGGATTTTGATCTGGGCTTTGACTTGGCCATTCCAGAACCCTCCATTTCTTTCTTTTCAGCCATTCCTTGGTGGATTTACTGGTATGTTTAGGGTCATTGTCATGTTGCAAGGTCCACCTTCGGTTGAGCTTCAACGTTCCGACAGCTGTCCTCACATTATCCTCAAGCACCCTCTGGTGCAATGAAGAATTCATAGTGGATTCTATGATGGTGAGCTGCCCAGGCCCTGATGCAGCAAAGCTGCCCCAAACCATAATATTTCCACCAACATGCTTTACAGTTGGTATCAGGTTCTTGTGGTCAAATGCTGTCTTTGGTTTTTGCCAAACATGTCTTCTGGTACTGTGGCCAAATAGCTCTACCTTTGACTGATCTGTCCAGAGCACATTGTTCCAGAAGTGCTGGTCTTTGCCTTTAGGTCAGGGGAATAAGGTTCATTGGCAAACTTTAGTCTTGCCCTGATGTTCTTTCTGGACAGAAAAGGTTTCCTCCTGGAACACCTCCCATGTAGATCAAATTTGTGCAGCCTCTTTCTAATGGTAGTCCCGTGCACTTTGATATCAACAGTGGAAAGAGCTACCTGTAGGTCCTGTGATGACATTCTGGGGTTCTTAGAGACTTCTTTCAGCATCTTGCGGTCTGCTCTCAGGCTGAACTTGCTGGGGCGGCCTGGCCTGAACAAGTTGGCAGTTGTTTGGAATCTTCTCCACTTGTAGATGATCTTCCGGACAGTCGAATGATTGATTTCAAATTGTATGGAGATCTTTTTAAAATCCCTGCCCAGACTCGTAGGCATCTATAACCTTCTTTCTGAAGGCCCCAGAGAGCTCTTTTGATCGAGGCATGGTGACGCCGCACACTTCAACAACAAAGAGCAAACCAAACTAAATGTCTGAGGTTTAAATAAGACAGGTTCCTCCAAGATCCTCTCTAAGGATGTTCTAATCATTTGCACCTGAGCTGGTGCACCTCATTCTAATTTTAGGTATTTGAAGTAGTGATAAATGTCGGGGTGTACATACTTTTTCCACATGCGAAATTTGCAATGATGTTTATTTAAATTATACAATGGACTACAAAATGTAAATGTTTCATGATATTTGTTATATTATATCACCTTTATCTATCAATATTGTTGAAATGAAGATCAAATAGCTGTATGTTGAAATATGTTGAAAAAGTCAAAACTTTACATGGGGTGTACTTACTTTTTCACGTGACTGTATATGTATATACTAGCTGAGGTACCCGGCTTCGCCCGGGTTGAATAAGAATAATACAAATATATGATGAAAAGAACATGTATATTTTAGAGCAATATCACAGTACATTTCCTACATGACGTTTTTTCAATTTTCAATTTCTCAAAACCTCTGGGTATACAACATTTCTGGTTTTCTTACTTGGTGCCAAGACATAAAGATTGCTTGGTTTTCCAACCCTCGAGCAGCCCACGTACAGCTGGCCATGGGCAAACACTTGTTCTGTGAAGTTCAGGCCTACAACCTTCATTGATTGCCCCTGCGCCCTGTTGATGGACATAGCAAAACATAGCCTGATGGGGAACTGAATCCTCTTGAAGGAGAATGGAAGGTCAGGTGGAATAAGTGGTATCCTTGGAATGAATACTTTCTCTCCTCTGTATTGTCCTGAGAGGATGGTTGCCTCTAGGACATGCGGCATCATTTGCTGGATTGTCAATCGTGTTCCATTACACAGCTTTGGTGGATCAAGATTCCTTAGAAGCATGATTGGTGCTCCCACCTTGTGAATCAACCTGTGTGTTGGGAGTCCTTGAGGCTGACGACTGTGGAGAAACTCAGTTGGGAGGTTTACTGCCTGATCTTCATGTCACTTTGTCAAGAGAATCATAATTTCTTTCATGACCGGGCAGCGAACGTCATTATGTGCGACATTACGTCACTCCTACGAACGTGAAAACATTTGTTTTCCTTAAAAATATATTTAAAATAAATAAAATAGTACATAAATTAACAATAAAAGAAGCTAAATAAAAATACTAAAAAGCACATTAAAAAAATATAAATATGTACGTACAGTATACTGTACGTATGCGCAACTGCTGATTCTCATTCAAAACAGAGGCGATGTACAGTATTCCTTTACTGTGCCTGTGTTAGCCATGGGTCTGAAGAAGGATAATGCTAGTGTTTCCAAGCGTAATGTGGTTACGATGGACGATAAGGTAAATCTGATTAAAAGGTATGGAAAAGGTGGAAAAGTGTCGGTGATAGCGCATAGACCTTATCACGAATCGGAACCGCAATGGGTCATGGGATCGGAAAGGGGCAATAGCGCCGCCACAAACTACACCATGGAATTGCAGCTGGCCCAGTTTTTTAAACCATTGATATTACAATAAAAAGTAGCCTATAACCACCGGAATTTTATGCTGATTCCGAATCTGTGTCTAAAGCTTTTCTCCGATGTGTAGTTCTTGAGTTATAAGCGGACATCCAGACAGACACACACACACACACACACACACACACACAGACACTCCTCCTTTATTTATATAGATGTATATTTACAAGCATTGCCTTCAGAAAGTATTCACACCCCTTGATTTTTTCACATTTTGTAATGTTACAGCCTGATTTTAAAATGGATTTAATTGAGATTTTTTTTGTCACTGATCTACACATAATACACCATAATGTCAAAGCAGTTTTTTTTTTTCAATTATTACAAAATCATTTTAAATTAAAAGCTGAAATTAAAGCTAGAAAGGAACACACCATTCTATATAAGGTCACACAGTTGACAGAGCATGTCAGAGCAGAAACTCCAACATGAAGTCCAAGGAACTGTCAATAGAACTCCAAGATAGAATTGTGAGGAGGCATATATCTGGGGAAGGGTATAAAATAATTTATGGAGTGTTGAAAGTTTCCTAGAGCACATTGAGCTCCATCATTAGGAAATGGAAAGAATATGGAACTACACAGATTGTTCCTAGAGCTAGCCTTCCAACCAAATTGAGCAACTGGGCAAGAAGGATCTTGAACAGGGAAGTGACCAAGAACCCAATGTCCACTCTGATAGAACTACAGAGTTATTTGGCTGAGATGGGAGAACCTGTCAGAAGGACAACAGTGTCTGCAGCACTTCACAAATCTAGGCTTTATGGAAGAGTGGCCAGATGGAAGCCACTCCTGAAAAAAAGGCACATAACAGCACACCTGGAATTTACAAAAAGGCACGTGAAAGACTGACAGCATGAGGTAAAATATTCTGTGGTCTGATGAGACAAAAATTGAACTATTTGGCCTGAATGCAAAGTGCTGCATCTGGCAGAAACTGAGCACAGCTTATCACCATCTAACATCATCCCTACCGTGAAGCATTGTGGTGGCAGCATCATGCTATAGGGAGACTTTTCAGTGGCAGGGTCTGGGAGACTTGAAAGGACAGAGGGAACAATGAATGGATCCAAATATTGGCAAATCCTTGAGGAGAACCTACTTCAGAGCGCAAAAGACCCTTGTACAGCAGAGATGGTTTACATTCCAACAGGACAATAGCCCCAAGCATACAGCCAAAGCAACACTGGAATGGCTTCAGAAGAAGAACGTGAAAGTCCTCGAGTGATCCAGCAAATGCCTACACTTGAATCCCATTGAGTACCTATGGAAAGACTTGAACATTGCTGTTCACCGACGCTCACCATCCAAGTGACAGAGCTTGAGCATATCTGCATGGTAGACTGTGAGAAACTCCCCAAATCCAGATGTGCAAAGCTGATACAGACAAGCGTTCACCGTCGGTGAAGTGATGTGAGTTGACAAAGTGGAAGATGCAAGGCGGCCATCTTGGATTTTGACGTGGCGACCCAATTTTCAAAAGCGTTCTTCCTTATGCGTAGATACACCCACACACCAGATTAGAAGTTAGTAGTTCGTTTATTTTTCAAGATATTTCGCTCACAAGGTTCAGACATACATGGCGGTGGCCATCTTGGATTTTGACGTGGCGACCTAATTTTCAACAGCCTTCTTCCGTATGCCTAGATACACCCACACACCAGATTATACGGTAGTAGTTTGTTTATTTTTCACGATATTTCGCTAACAAGGTTCAGACATATATATGGTGGCGGCCATCTTGGATTTTGACGGGACGACCCAATTTTCAATAGTTTCTTCCTTATGCCTAGATACACAGACACACCAGATTAGAAGTTGGTACTTCGCTTATTTTTCAAGAAAATTCCGCTCACAAGGTTCAGACATACATGGCGGTGGCCATCTTGGATTTTGACGTGGCGACCCAATTTTCAATAGGGTTCTTCCGTATGCCTAGATACACCCACACACCACATTAGAAGTTAGTAGTTCGTTTATTTTTCAAGATATTTCACACACAAGGTTCAGACATATATATGGTGGCGGCCATCTTGGATTTTGACGTGGCGACCCAATTTTCAACAGCTTTCTTCCTTATGCCTAGATACACCCACACACCAGATTAGAAGTTAGTACTTCGCTTATTTTTCAAGATATTCCGCTCACAATGTTCAGACATACATGGCGGTGGCCATCTTGGATTTTGACGTGGGTTGCACCCACACACAAAATTAGAATTCGGTCCTTCGCTTACGCACGCACGCACGCATGTTCGCACGCACGGACGCACGCACACACACACGGACGGAGGGGAAAACCATAGTCTCCCCTTTCGCTCTGCGGTACGACGGGGGACAACAAACCCAAGAAGACTCGAAGCTGCAATCCAGGTAGAATTGTATAGGATAGTGTGCTCCGAATGATCTTCCCCTCTGTTCCTTATGACACTGCACCACACACATAGCCAAGCCAATCGGCATGCATTGTAACACTAAATAAAATAACCAGAACCAAGACATTGAACAATACCACTGGTGCCGCCAGCCACCACATCGCAATATCAAGCAGGCAGGTCAGTGAGGCCACACCCCGAAGAGCAATGATTGGTCCGGTAACATAGAGCGAGGAAACGGACTCACTGATTGGAGCGTGTGCAGACGTTATCAGATGACGGAAGAGCCCTGGGTACAAAAGATTTGGGGTCCCGACATTTTGTCTCTCTGCTTCTGGATTTGATAGTGTGCAGTCGGCATTTTATATCTCTCTCTCGGTTCCTGGTGTTAGTGGGAGGTGGAGGCATTTGCATGCTCTCTAGAGCCAGGGACATTGAAAGCAAACAGACACGGGTTTCTCTCTTGGTGTCCCAAGTTTACTGCAGATGGTTGTGGCTCGTGCATTCTTTCTTCTTGGTCCCGAGTTTGCTGCAGTCGGATGCAGCTCGTGTTCTTCCTAGTCTTGTTCCGACTTTAATAGAGAACAGTTGAAAGTTTTGTGGTCCCTGGCTTTAAGCCTGTTGCAGTCGCATATATCTCTTGCACTGGGTTCCCATTGTGCACAGACAATTTTCTTTACTGGGTCTGGGGTTTTGACAACGAGCGGACACAGTTGTCCTCGCTCTAGGTTTCGACGTTCATGGCGAAAGGCGGTTGCAGCTCGTGGACTCTGGTGCTGTGTGGAGCGGACCTCGAGGAGGGACCTCTGCCTGCTCGCTTCGCGCTCGGAGGCCTGGGTGAACGGACTGCACACCGAAGCCTTGGTTTCCCACGCATGGACTGCCTGCCGAGGCCTGTGTTTCCCCCGCACGGACTGCGCACCGAGGCCTGTGTTTCCCATGCAGAGAGGACGTGGGGCCTGTGATGACACCAGATGATCAAGGGGACCAGAGCTAAGTCACAAACACTACATGTTTTACTTTCGTTTGTTTTATCATCCACTTGTGTTGTATACGAGTCTGTATGAGGACGCTCCATTTAGGATATTAGTTTTATCGTGCATTTTCTTGTTTGCTGGTATTTAATTTACTAGGGCATGCCCGTACTATATATAAGCTAGGACGTGCCCGTACGTGGGTGCCCGTTCCTTGCCAAAAAAAAAAAAAAAAAAAATTTGTGTAGGGGTGTGTGTGTGTAAACATCCTAGGGCGTGCCCGTACGTGGGTGCAAAAAAACATGCGTGCAAACAACAACAACAAAAAAAAACTTTGAAACCACGTGGCAGTAACGACCACAGAACCCCCCCCCCCCTCTATTTACATGAATGGTTTGGTCCATTCGCAACGACCACAGAACCCCCCCCCTCTATTTACATGCAATGGTTTGGTCCAAAGCGAACGGCTTGCAGTGTTTGGTAAAGAAATCGCCATAGCTCGGTAACTACTTGTCCGATTAATTTCAAACCTTGAAAAGGCACATCCTCGGGTCCCCAGCAATATACCTGGCAAGTTTCAAGTATATCGGACCGGTAGTTGTCGAGAAACAGCGGTCACAGACAAACATACACACATACACACATACAAACACACATACAAACACACATACACACATACACACAGAGATTAATGGAATTATAGATAGATGAAACATTTTTATTGTACATTTTAATTCCATGTCGGGTTGAGTTGATTACCAGGGTCGAAGATGTCCTGTGGGGTCCGTGCAGGTAAGAGTTTCGGTACCCTTCGCTGCCTCATCCCCCATGCATATTAACTCCGCAATAGTTGCCTAAAAGTTCGCCCACGGGTCCTAAAATCCTGCTCTGCCGCTCTATCTCACACCTCTCTCTGTTCTCTTCATCCTCTCTTTTGCTCAAGGTCAACTGCCATCTGCTTGGAAATCAGCCAACATCACCGCTTTGCACAAAAAAGGTGCAAAAACAGATCCTAGCAACTACAGACCAATCAGCCTTCTCCCAATTATCAGCAAAGTCATGGAATCCATCATTGCTTCGGATATGAAATCATTCCTCTTCTCCAATGGCTTGATCTCTGATCATCAATTTGGTTTCAGACCAGGTCACTCTACTCTGGACATGCTGCTTCTGCTGTCTCAACAATGGATGGAGGTCCTCAATGCCAAACAGGAAATTAGAGCTGTCTCCCTCGACATATCACGTGCCTTCGATACGGTCTGGCACCCTGCTCTGCTCACCAAACCCTCCTCCTTTGGTATCCATGGAAATCTCCACGCATGGCTGGCGGACTTCCTCTCTAGTCGTCATCAACGTGTGGCCCTGAATGGGTTTCTGTCATCTCCTCTTCCTGTTCAGGCTGGAGTTCCCCAAGGCAGTGTTCTGGGCCCTGTGCTTTTTCTGGTCTTCATCAATGATCTCTCTGACTCTCTTGAAAATCCTCTCTATCTCTTTGCTGATGACTCCACTCTCTGCCGCTCCATTCCTCTTCCCTCAGATCGGCAGTCTGCAGCCTCCTCACTCTCTGAAGACTTGGACAAAATCACAGACTGGTCAAACAAGTGGAACATGTCTTTCAATCCTGACAAATCTCACACTCTTACTATGTCTCTCCGAAAAGATCGACTGGACAACCCTCCCATCTACTTTCTCAACAATCCTCTCCAAGAAGTTCTGTCGCTCAAGCTTTTGGGTCTCACTATCTGCCATGATCTTTCTTGGGAAAACCACATTTCCAAGCTGGCCTCCAAAGCCAGTCGCCGACTGGGCATCCTCCGTCGTGCGAAGTCCTTCCTCGGCACACCTGAGCTCCTCACCACATACAAGGCTTTCATTCGCAGCTCAATGGAATACTGTTCTCCCCTATGGGCCGGTGCTCCTGCCTCACACCTAGCTCGGCTTCACGCTGTTGAAACCAAAGCTTTCAGAATTATTGGAATCTCCCGCGATGAAGCTATCTCTGAGGGCCTTTCACTCACTCACCGCAGGCAGGTAGGTGGTCTTTCTGTCTTCTACCGACTCCTCTCCGGCCTTGCACCGCCAGCTCTCTCTGTGCTCTGTCCCCCAAATATTCCTACAGGTCGCACAAGATCTGCCAGCAACCCTCTGATGGTTAAACTGCCGAAATCTCGGCTCTCTGCTCACCTTCACTCTTTCATTCCTCTTTTCTCCCGCCTCTGGAACAAACTCCCTCACTCCCTTCAATCCCACTCCTCCCTCCAGGTCTTTAAAACAGCTGTTCACCACCATCTCTTATCTTCCCCCATCCAAAACCTTGATCTTTTCTACCCCCGCTAATTCACCCCAGATCCACCTTGTTTGAAATTCCAACTTCTTTCCTGGAAGTCCTGGCAGTGTCAATATGTGTTATACCTCTCCCACCCCCCCCCTTCCCATGCCCCCCCCCCAAAGCCCTCGCCCTCTCTCAGATCTCTCGATATCTCCATGTCTCTCGGTCCCTGCTCTCAAATGTTGTGTTTGTGTCCTTCCCCATCTTGTCTACCGCTCCCGATGTTATATATTTTATGTGTCGGTTTGTCTTTCTGTGTGACCAATGTTCGCTCTTTCACGAGCCTCGATCTTGTATACAACAAAAAAAAAAAAAAAGAGTTGAATTGAATGCCTCGGAGTGTAAAGCTCGATCGCCTATCCGTCCTCAGGGGTGTTAACCCCGGGAACACGACAATATATATATATATATATATATATATATATATATATATATATATATATATATATATATATATATATATATATATATATACATATATATATATATATAGTTGCGGTTTTTGTAAATAAAGGCAACCCCCCTATAGTTAGTTGCACCAGAACATGTAGCCTCACTTAGTCAGTTATTTCTTATTAAATGTGAAGTATACTCTCCTTCCCAGTGTTAGTATGCGTTGAGGCAGGTAGAGAAAGGGTAGGCCTCATCGAAGCCTGGAATGCCATGTCATGGGCCTAGGACAAGTCTAGGAGGCCCAAGGGAGGAGCTGGAGGGCGTGGCTGGTAAGCAGTGAACAGCCAATGGGAGCTAAAGGGAGTGGCCAATAACGGCGGCCAATGAGAGCTAAGGGGAGTGACTAATGAGGGATTGTCACGACACTTGACCCCCCGGCGGTCAGTGGAGTCCCGTGGAACATTCTATTGGGGCTCCGGGGGATATAAAACCCGGCCCGGACCCCCGTTCTCTCTCTCTGGCAGGCTGGCACTCTCTCTGGTTCGCTCTCTGGATTCGCACTCTGAACGTGCTCCCTGCCCTGACGACCTCTGCCTGGACTCCCTGCACGTGCGCTTTGCCTCGCTGACTTTGGAATACGCTCCTCGGATTCCCGTTACGTGCACGACTGTGGTCGACGTCCCTGCCACGAACATCCTTGGGGGGACCCGCCAAACGAGCCGTCCAGGCGAACTGCACCAAGCGGCTGCGCTTTGGGCGCATTCCCCTCTTCCTCCCCTTCCCCGAACGAGTCTGAGGGCCCTTGTCCGGGAACGTAAGTAAGGCTGCTAAGGTTCTCCACTGTGTCCCTTTTTCTATAATTATTGTACATTTGTGAATAAATCCTGTGGTTTGTTTCCAACCTGGCCGTCTTCGTCCTTTCACCATTGGCCGAGCATTGCACGAGTTAAAACCGCTCGATCGGGTTCATAGTGCTAATGGCACAAGTTACGCGACGCACAACCACTCGGGCGTTAAAGACCTGCAAGACTTGTGTGAGGTTCAGCCCCCGTTCTCACAGCTGCGTGTGTCGAAGGTACTTGGGTCGTGACCGTTAACCCTTCCACGCATTAGCTGTGGCTGGAATTGGAATTGCCCAGCAATCCGGCGGCTGGAATTGCCCAGCAATCCGTCCACCACACGTATAGTGTGGGGGCGACCACGTGGACTCGAAGCTCGAGGAGGAGCAGGGCTTAACCCCCACCTCAGTACGTCAACGAGCGCGAGATCCGCAACAATATATATGTACTCAAACGCAAAAGAAACTTACCACCTTTGAAACCCTTAAATATCAACAATAACACTGCGTGTAGTAAATGTGTGAACTTATTTGTGGACAATAGTGTCCTCACTGTCAGACAAAACGGTCACGGATGGTCACTTGAACCTTCAATGGTCACTTCATAGCACAGCTGTTGAACAGCCGTTTTGACTGTCAGTGATTAGCCAAGGGGTACGGGATGATTTTAATGAGCTGCACGTGATGTCTTGATATTGGCTTTAAAAAGGCCAGTGCAAAATGGGCATTTTGACCTAAAAATTTGACCATTTTGACCAACTTCAAAAAGACCGAAAACACAAAAGAAACTTACCACCTTTGAAACCTTTAAATATCAACAATAACACTGCATATAGTAAATGTGTGAACTTATTTGTGGACAATAGTGTCCTCACTGTCAGACAAAACGGTCACGGATGGTCACTTGAACCTTCAATGGTCACTTCATAGCACAGCTGTTGAACAGCCGTTTTGACTGTCAGTGATTAGCCAAGGGGTACGGGATGATTTTAATGAGCTGCACGTGATGTCTTGATATTGGCTTTAAAAAGGCCAGTGCAAAATGGGCATTTTGACCGAAAAATTTGACCATTTTGACCAACTTCAAAAAGACCGAAAACACAAAAGAAACTTACCACCTTTGAAACCTTTAAATATCAACAATAACACTGCATATAGTAAATGTGTGAACTTATTTGTGGACAATAGTGTCCTCACTGTCAGACAAAACGGTCACGGATGGTCACTTGAACCTTCAATGGTCACTTCATAGCACAGCTGTTGAACAGCCGTTTTGACTGTCAGTGATTAGCCAAGGGGTACGGGATGATTTTAATGAGCTGCACGTGATGTCTTGATATTGGCTTTAAAAAGGCCAGTGCAAAATGGGCATTTCAATCAACATGCCACGATTGTCAAGGGATCAACGGCAGCATGCCCTGGGCATGCTGCAAGGCGGACTGAGCTACAGTGAGGTGGCTCGTCGCCTTGGCTGTTCACACCAGACGATATCGGCCCTGGTGGACAGAGACACCCTCCACAACTCTGCAGATGACAGACCTCGATCAGGGAGGCCAAGAGTCACCACTGCAAGGCAGGACAGGCAGATGGTCCGAAGTCACCTGCGGGATCGATTCCGTCCAGCATCCCGCACTGCGGAAGAAACTCCGGGGCGTGCAAACCCACGGATCTCAAATGATACTGCACGAAGACGACTGCATGACTATGGTCTGACTGCCAGAAGACCATACAGAGGCCACGTGATGACGGTTGCCCATCGCCGCAACCATCAGAGATGGTGCCAGCAGCATCAGCGGTGGACCTTGGCGCAGTGGAACAAGGTCGCTTTCAGCGATGAGTCAAGGTTCTGTGTGGACAGTCCTGATGGGCGTGAGCGTGTCTGGAGAAGAACTGGCGAGCGATATGCCGATTGTTGCGTGCGTCAAGCCAACAGGTGGGGTGGCCTAAGTGTGATGGTGTGGGCCGCCATATCAGGCCGGTACAGGACGCCACTGGTGGTTGTGGATGGGAATCTTAACGCCCAGCGGTATGTGGATAACATCCTGCGACCTCATCTGCTGCCATTCCTGCTAGACCACCCAGAACTGAGAACCTTTCAGCATGACAACACTCGTCCCCATGCTGCTCGCTTTACCACTGCATTTCTCCAAGGCGAGAACATCAACACCATGCAGTGGCCTGCCCTCTCCCCTGACCTGAATCCCATAGAGCACCTGTGGGATGAGCTTGGGAGATGCGTAGTTGGCAGGGCCAGGACACGGGCAGAGCTGCTTCAGACATTGAGGACTGAGTGGGACAGAATCCAGCAGCAATGCATCCAAAGACTGGTAGGCAGTATACGCCGACGATGCACTGCCTGTATCCAAAACAATGGTGGCCATACACGCTATTGAAAAGGGACTGACATTGCACCCTGTGCTGTTCTGTACTGTAGAACAAACTGATGAGATGGTGTATCTTGGTCAAAAACTTGACATGTCATCAATAAAATGCCAATGTTTCAATTAGCAATTGTTGGTTTGTTTTATTTTGAACTGTTACAATTTTATTACATTTCAAACAAGTGGTAAGTTTCTTTTGCGTTTTCGGTCTTTTTGAAGTTGGTCAAAATGGTCAAAATGGTCAAATTTTTTCGGTCAAAATGCCCATTTTGCACTGGCCTTTTTAAAGCCAATATCAAGACATCACGTGCAACTCATTAAAATCATCCCGTACCCCTTGGCTAATCACTGACAGTCAAAACGGCTGTTCAACAGCTGTGCTATGAAGTGACCATTGAAGGTTCAAGTGACCATCCGTGACCATTTTGTCTGACAGTGAGGACACTATTGTCCACAAATAAGTTCACACATTTACTACACGCAGTGTTATTGTTGATATTTAAAGGTTTCAAAGGTGGTAAGTTTCTTTTGCGTTTCAGTATATATATATATATATATATATATATATATATATATATATATATATATATATATATATATATACATATATATATATATATATATATATATATATATACATATATATATATATACATATATATATATATACATATATATATATATATATATATATATATATATATATATATATATATATATATATATATATATATATTGTTGCGGATTCGGAGTCGGCACTCCCCTTATCAAGGGTGGGTTAATCCCATTGTCCGTGACTGACCGACCCGAGTCCTTTAGAAGTTATAACGCTCCTTCCGGTCGGTATTAGCCAGGGTGATTGGTCAATGGAGTCCCAAATACCTGCTTACTAACCCGACCGTAAAGCAGGGAAACAACTCCCGCTTGAGCCACGGATAAGATGGAAATTGCCAAGCAGTTAGCAATCCGCGGTTCGAGCCGTTAACAGGAAAACTAAACCCGACCCTGAGCGGTTCCTATCGTGCCACAGGTATTCAATTGAGAAAAGACGCAAACGATCGAATGGAGAGGAAACCAGAGTAAAGAAAGAACAAATATGGGTTTATTAATTATTTACAAGACCCAAAGAAGAGGAAACAAAAGCAATATACAGAGCAAAGGACACAGGGAAAGCTTAACTACACAGTCTTACTTACAACCCCGGACAAACAGACAGACTCACACGGGAGGGTAGTGTTAGGAGGAGAAGGTCCAAGCAGATGGTTCCAGGCTCCGGGTCTGCAGCGAAGAATGGCAGGCAGCTTCGCGTGTCGTTGGTGCACGACCTGACCTTACATATGGCTAGGCGAGGGCTGGAATGCCACGTACGTATATTGTGCCAACTCTCTTTCTCTCTCAACGTTCGTCTCAGAGGGTACCCTCACGCAGATCTCGTTACAATAAGCAAGGAGTCCGTGGTGCCGTTCTCTAACAATGGAGCTCCCTCGCGCAGTCCTTTTCAGCAGCAACGGTCCCCTGCGTAGATCTCTCTTGTACAATAAGCAAGGTGTCCGTGGCGCCGTTCTCTCTAACAATGGAGATCCCTCACGCAGTCCTTCCTCTTGCAGTCCTCCCCCTCGCTGTCCTTAAAGCAGTCCTCACGCTTGCACTTATATAACGCGCTTAGAAATCAATGCGTGCTTCATCGAGCCACGCCGATCAGTGAGCTCACCTCAGCCCTGATTGGGTAGCGAGGGCTCACCGGCTCCGCCCTTGATGGAACGTTGACAGGGCCACGCCTCATTCTTGGCACTCCACCCCCTTCTTCTCCAGCTTGACCGCGTGTGTAATGGCGGCCGGGGCGAGCGCTTAAGGCAGCGATGAAGGCTCAATGCAGCGAACGCTGCTGGCAAGCGAAGGCGCGTTATAGAATTGGGAGGGACAACCCCCGACTGTAGGTGGGCATGATGGAGTAGCTTGGAGAGAGAGAGAGGTTTGAATGTGATGAATGGGGCCTACCTTATTTGAATAATGCAATGCAGATTCGACTATTGGGAACATGGCCTTATTTAAACACATACTAAGGAGATAACTAAAGTCCTATGGTGACCTACATGATGCATATGGCCTAACTATGGGTGCGACCTTTGACCTTTTAACAAATATAATATTTACAAGAATTATTTACAAATGAGGGTTCTAAAACCGCAACAATATATATATATATATATTGTTGCGGTTTTGAGTTTTGTACAGTCAGTATAATAAAGGTTAAAATTTCCCCCTCATAGTTAGTCACACAAGCAACATGTAGCCTCGTGATAGTATAGTTATTTCTTAGTATTTGTGAGCTTAGTCCTTCTCCTATGTTAGTTCTGCGCTGAGTAGAGTCAGGTGAATAGGTCGTACTTCTACCGACTATCCAGCCTCCCGAGCCTCATGCCCCTTTGCGCTGACTTTGGTTCATTTTGGGCGAATTAACACGAGGCTGGCCTAGGAGGGTAGGGGTGGAGCCGAATGAGGGGTGGCAAGGAGCTGACGGTAAGCAGGAGCCACCAATCAGGGCTCAGTGGTTGTGGCGGCTGCACTGCGTCACAGGGCATGGTAAGAAGGTTCGAGAGGGTTCGAGAAGGTTCGGGGGCGGATCTATATAACCCACCACGAAAATCCCCCGAGAGGACTTGAGGACTCGCGCCAACCGACCAACTGAGAGGATTCGACTCGCAGCAGAAAAGGAGGACTAGAGCGGGAGGATTGGCTGATGATTGAGAGATACGTGGGTGAAGAAAGACGTGCATGAACCGGAATACGCGCTATTATAAAGTGACGCTCGGTTGAGCTGGAGGCGGATCCGCATACAGTGCATTAAGTCGCGTGAGTGATAACGGCTGTGTAATCGCCAGCCGCGCTGAGAGTCCCGCATTTGCCGTTCCACCTCATCGGCTGCTTTTGTTTGGGAGACACGTAACGAGGTTTCTTCCACCGTCTGCTGCCATCTTCGCGGGACGTGCTGGGATCGTGGAGAGCCGGACAGGGCCGTTCCTGGACGACCTCGTCGACGCGTCTGGCTGGGACATCAATCCATCTGCAATTCCCTGTGTGAGTGTGACGGGCCCGAGTCCGGGAGATAAGATAGGACTGACTAAGTGCTGCTCTGTGTCTCTGCGTCCCGATCACTGTATATACGTGTGGGAATAATTAAACCTGTGTTCTTCCTTTTCCATTCGATTTTTCCTGTGGTTTCCTCATTGGCTAAGTGTGGTACGAATAGAACCGCTCAAATTGGGTTCCACTACCTAAACTCCACGGACCACGTGGTAGTCGTGGTACTCAATCCGCTCGGCGTACCCAAACCACATGTGGCTCGTGCGAGGCTTGCTTCCTCGCTTCCGTGGCGGTGCAGGGATTTAGGTACGAGCGAGACTTGGTCCCTAAACCCTACTTTGCGTTTTGCCCGGAAGAGGCTTTTCAAGTCTCGGTTCCGCCAAGCCCAGAAAGAACAAGGGGATTACTCCCCCCCTTGGTAACGGGAAGAAGGGCGGCGGAGAACCGTAACAATATATATATAATGTTATAACCAAGATTCTTAATGTTATATTTTTTCCAAACATTTTGTGCGTGTACATAATCTTTATCAGATATATGACTATTATTTAATTTGTTATAGAAATTTTCTTTTAAAGGAAGTTGTGTTTCATTGAATCTCTCAAATGAGTCCATATAGTCATAGGGGTAAATTCCCTTTTGTGTTAGAAAATCTTTATCTAAAAAATACTCTGAAAGACATGGAAACTCTTTTAGATTTTGAACCAAGTTAGCCAATGGACTTGCCATGAATTTAAATGTATCAAGAAATCTGATATGAGTAATAGGAGATGTGTGAATTGTTTTTGTGAATGAAATGTATTTCTGATCCGTGTTTGGAATTGCTGAGATACTTCCAGAAGTCTTTGAGAGTTCCTTGATAAATAGATGTGTATCATAATGAGCGTTGTTATGAAGAAAGACAGGAATGAAAGAGGGGAGTTAATAATTAATATTACAACTTTGATGAGCCGGACCTCTATATTTACCAGTCAGATGACAATGGTCTCTAACCTTTAGACCTTTACCAATTTTCTTCTCACAATATGACAGGCAACCTTTGGCTGTCTAAATTCTCTTTTTTCTTTACTTGTTAAGGACATTGGTTTATTGGTTTCTCTCATTATCTTGGTTAATCGGACACAGTCTTTTTCTAGTCGTTTCACAAACTCCTCTGGGGTATTTGAGCCTCTCTACACCTCTAACTTGTTATATTCATCACCAACGGATGATTTGATATCTATCTATAATTCCATTAATCTCTGTGTGTATGTGTGTATGTGTGTTTGTATGTGTGTTTGTATGTGTGTATGTTTGGCTGTGACCGCTGTTTCTCGACAACTACCGGTCCGATATACTTGAAACTTGCCAGGTATATTGCTGGGGACCCGAGGATGTGCCTTTTCAAGGTTTGAAATTAATCGGACAAGTACTTACCGAGCTATGGCGATTTAGCCGTTCGCCGTTCGCTTTGGCGTTGCGAATGGACCAAACCATTGCATGTAAATAGAGGGGGGGGGGGTTCTGTGGTCGTTGCGAATGGACCAAACCATTCATGTAAATAGAGGGGGGGGGGTTCTGTGGTCGTTACTGCCACGTGGTTTCAAAGTTTTTTTTTGTTGTTGTTGTTTGCACGCATGTTTTTTTGCACCCACGTACGGGCACGCCCTAGGATGTTTACACACACACACCCCTACACAAATTTTTTTTTTTTTTTTTTTGGCAAGGAACGGGCACCCACGTACGGGCACGTCCTAGCTTATATATAGTACGGGCATGCCCTAGTAATAACAAAAACCACAAGGAGTATGTTTTTGATATTTATTTGTGTATGATTCTTTTGGATCTGGAGAAGCAGTATCAATTTTTTCTAAAATACTTTCAAAATCAGCATATATAACAAATGGATGTTTTATTGTTTTCTTTTCATCTTTGAATGTGATATTTGAGCCTTTTTTAGGCATGTTGATTACCGTTGATTTATGTTCACCACAATAATTTGAATGTTTATCTAATCTTTCTTGTGTATGGAAGAAGTTAAGACAACGCATACAAATATATATTTTATTTGTTCTTTTACATACTTGTGGTTCTATTAATTTTGTAATATCTTTGATGTATGTATAATGTGAATTTTTGTCTGAATTAAAATATAGAAGATTAATATGAGTTTGTTTACAATTGTCAGAAAGCTTTAAAACCTGAATGTTGTTTGTTTCTGTTAGACCATAAACATTAACTGATAAATTATTCAACTTTTCAAATTTAGGAATATCATTTAAAGTCATCGGAAACTTTAGATCTTTCGTATTTAATGTATTCTCATATTTTTTATAATGAGATACTCTTTCATCATGAAAATGTGGAGGATGTAAGTGTGCTAGAATAGACCAGAGAAAACATTTATTGTCTTTATTTTTGATATTGATAACTGCTTTTCTATTTTTGATAACACGGGGTAAATCAATGTAAGAAGAAGCTTTTAGAGGATCTGATTTAAGAATATGAATGTCTATGTAAATAATTTTTCCTATATTGAATCCACTTCCTACGATTGAATTATCCACATCTTGCTCTTGTTTAATAAGTTCATCATAGACTCCTGATGTTTTAAAATCTTGATATGAAGATATAAAGTGTGGTGGCTCAGTTCTCATGTATGGTGTATCTATAACTCCTTCGTCCTTTGTCATTTCTAATTTTACTCCCATATAAAATTTAAGTGGTTTCATTTCTTTTAGTGTTTTTTCAATCAACGTTTGAACAGCAGGTTTAACTATTTCTACAGCATCAACTATAGACTCTGGTTCAGGAGGTTTGAAGTTAAAGACTCTTATTTTAATATGTCCTTTGAATGCACCATCAGAGTTTTTAGTTGTGATAAAATTTGATAAATGTTGATTTATTTTAAGATGTATTTTGAAGCCTTTCTTGAGGATATTTTTAGTACAGGCAGAACAGTGTTTTGTTTCCTTCTGAATAGGAGTTAGTAGGTGAAGTAGATTAAATGTGTGTTTTTTAGTTTTAAGGTGTCTTTTGTATTGTTTATATTCTTGTTCACAAACGTCGCAATACGTTGCTTTGATCATATTTATATAGCAAAATTATACTTAAAGTAAAACACCTTTTTAGAGGCTTTTTAAAAGATGAAACTGTGCTTAAAGTAAAACACTTATAGAAGAAAGTGCCTTTTTACAGGCTTTTTATATATGAAACTATACTTAAACTAAAACACTTTTTCACTCAGAATCATCTGAGTCATAACTATCACATGAATACTCAGAATCATACTCAGAGTCATCAATAAAGCTACTCTCATAACTATCATTTGAGCACAAACTATTAGTATCATAACTATCATCTGAGTTCAATGAAATACTATCATCACCATCGTCCGAGTTCAATGAAATACTATCATCACTATCGTCCGAGTTCAATAAAATAGTAAAATCTTCACTGCTGTAATGACTCATATTTAATTAGCAGGAAAAATATTCCCATCAATATCTATATACTTTCTTTCATTAACAGATTCAATCTCTACATTTTTAATATCAAAAGTTATCTTTAAATAATCTCTAACTATCATAGAACGAAATGACATTTCACCAGAAATATTAACATTATTCATTTTACTTAGATCTACACCCTTTGGATTATTAAAGTAAATACAAATTTCTCCACGAGTATTGTTGATGGTCTTATCATTCTTTTTCAAAGTATCGCGATCGATCACTTTTTCAAGCTTTGAATAAATTGCCAGGAGTAGAGGAGAAACTTTTGTTAGATTTACTTTAATGGATGTCTTTCCAGGTATAGTTAGAGCTCTTCCTTTAAATGAAATAGAGGGGCTCATGTTATTTTCCATAACTGGTTTTACCCAAAAATTTCCATATTTATCTTTGTTCAATTTAACATCTTTGACATATTTTTCTATATCTTCCACTGAAGTAGAGATTGATTGAAATTTGTCTTTTGTGGTTTGAAACATTGTATTTATTAATGAATAAACTTGCGTTTAGTTTAAGTAAAAATTTACCATATAAATATGATAATTTCTGAAGGATATTTAGAATTTCCAGACTCTCCATATGATAAATTAGAGAATTGTCCGGCTTGTGATAGAATAGGGCTTAATAATGAGGGTTCATATAAACAATGTATTTTCTGTGATTTAATTTTAATTAATGATAATAAAAAATAAAAATATATATATAACTCTTTTAAATTAGAACCAAAAATGAATTACTTTACAAGATTAATAAGAGAGATGAATGTTAAGTATTGTGATGATAATACACCATTTCTTTCAAGGGAAGAGACTATTTGTATTGAGGAAATGTATAAGGGTTTAATGATATTTATTATTCAAAATAATTTTAATGGTAATGTTAATACAAGATACTATATAAATAAAATAATGAATTATTTTGAAATTAAACCCGAACTCAGGATAAAATATAGAGTTTCTAAAATAGCTCAAAAAAAGTTAGATGACTTGTTTTCCAAATATATAAATGAATGATTTTTTACCCATTTGGGAAAATAAGATAAAATTTAATAACCATAAAAACATTCCAAATTCATTGAGATGTCCAATAGTTGGTTCAAGCGGATGTGGAACAACCTGTTTACTTTTAAAGATGCTCCTTGGTCCTAATTTTTTAGATTATGATAATTTAATAATTTTTACAAAGTCAAGTTTTCAACCCGAGTATCAACTACTCTCACAGGGTTTTAATGCGGGTCTTAAAAAGGAAGACATTATCAGTTTATTTAAACTTCAAAACAAACTAAATGATTATAATATTGAAGATATAATACAATTATTTTGTGACACACAGAAATCAAAATCGAAACCAAAACCCATAACTTGTATTCTCAGTGATAATACGGATGATATACCTTCACCTCAAGATTTAGATAAATCAAAAAAGAACCTCGTTATCTTTGATGATTGTGTTAATGAGAGAAACCAAACAGTAATGGACAGCTACTATACAAGAGGGAGACATTCTTCTTGTAATTGTATTTATCTTAGTCAATCATATTTTCAACTCCCTCGATGCTCAATAAGAAACAATGCCAATACTTTTATTTTATTTAAGTTAAATTCAATAGATGTAAATAATTTTTGGAGAGATAATTGCTCTACGTTATGTAGTAAAAAAGAATTTGAAAATTATATGAAACACACGATTGGAAAATATAAATATATTGTTGTGAAACAAGCTGAGATATTAAAGGATGTATTTTTATTTTAAACATAATTACATATATAAATGATAACTATTATTATTAATCTTGTGGGTAAATCTGCTTCAGGAAAGAACTTTCATAAATCTAAACTCTTGAATAGTAAAAATGAAAAGATTGTAAGTTTTTTTTAAAAACACCCTATGATTCGTTTTGTGAGTACTACAACCAGAGCAGAGCGACCAGGAGAAGTAGAAGGGAAAGATTATTACTACATTTCAATGGAGAAACATATGTGATTGAGGAACGAAGGTCAAATATTTGAGGAGATCTCTCTTGGTTCTACAAAATATTCACATTGCAAGAGTGAGTTAAATAAAGTAAAATCTAATGGTCTTGGGATTTTAGAAACTAATCCTGAAGGAATGAGACAAATTATTAAACAATTGTGTGGTGATGGAGTTAAGATTTTATCATTCGGTTTTGATATCGATGAGGAGACCCAACACAAACGTATGAAAAGCAGAGATACAAGTATTAGTGAAGAAGAAATAACAACTCGTATTAATACCAATAAAGAATTTGATGAAATATTTAAAGAAAATGATTTATTTCAACACATTTACTATAATGATGAAGAAAAGGAAAATTTTCCCATTGACCTTTACAATTCATTAAATGATATTTTTCAATACTAAATGAATGCCGAAGAAAGAGCAAGAAAGTTTAAGGAACATCAACAATTAGTTTCAAAAGTTGTTAAACAACAGGAAGGGATAAAGAAGAAACGGAGACAAAAACTGACTGGCGAAGAAGTCTTTGAAAGAAAACAAGAGAAATTCTTTAAACCACTTTTGAAAACTCAACACTCACCTACAGTCCCCACGGTAGAATTTACTCCAAAAAAACTTCAAATGATCAAAGATTTTAGTCAAATGACAGAGCAAGAACTTGGTAAATTAGAATATGATGACGAGGGATTATTTCGGAAACTTGAGGAGGTAAATCAACCCCCTAATTATGTTGTGGAAGCTCTTCAAAACAATGAGTATTTGGCGGGTTCAAAAACCAGAGCAGGTCTCATTCCAACAGAAGAACCAGCACAGTTCCATCTTGTGAAAGAAAAGTTATTGATATTTAATGATAAATTGGTGTTCTTAAGTTCTGCTCAACCAAATGTTGAATTAACTCCAAGATTAATGTTTCTTCTAACAAACTCCGGATTCAGCGGTTCAAAATATTTTGAGGAACCACTTGATATGGAAAGAGAGGAAGATAGGGTATATATTGATTTACTAAACGCACTTGATTATAGAGTTTCTGTTGCTGGTAAAAGTAAGAAGAATGAGAAGGAGAAACATATTATTGATGCTTTAAGTAAGCTTGGTTCGGGTGTTAGCTTTCTTCCAAATGACCCATCACAATTAGTTAATAGGTTATTATTGTTGTTAGGTAGTAAGAAGGCTGGAAACAACAATTGTTTTAATGAAGCATCCGCCATTTTAGATCAGTTAATGAATATGAAAATAATTAATAAATGTCAATACAAAGATATTTTATTAGATATTAAATAAGATGAGAAGCACAATTCTTAGTTTTAATTTTACAATGAGTGATTACACAGCATCATTCCCTTACCCAATACAACTTGACCCCCTTACCTCATATGAGGCTTCTTTGTTGTCAATGGAGACTTACAATACACTTTTTAATATCAAGAAAAACAACAAGTTTAGTTATAATCCAGGAAGTGGGTACAAAACTATAACAGTTTCACCCGGAGCTTACGAGATTTCTCAAATATCTTCAGAAGTCTCTCGCCTTATGAAAGAAAAAGGTGATGAACCAAAAAATATGGTAATAGATATTCAAAAACACACTTCAAAATCAAGGATGATCTCAATTCTGAATTGGACGGTGGGAGGGATTTTCGAAGCTCCACACGGTCTCCACGTTTTTCGAAGTTAAGTCTGTTCACAATTGTATTTTGTCGAAACTGTATTTATCTTTCGGTGTGTGAAGTTATTGTGTGCAACTTTGGTTGTTTCTCGGTGTTTATCTTTCATAAATTGATCGTCTGTTTGCCGTGTCGTGTCTTGAGGCCTTGTACAGTGTGCACTGTATAACCTTGAGGCTTTGTTTTTCTCTCAGTGGTCCGTCGTTTGTGATCCAATAACTTTCGTTCTCTGTATTCCCAGGCTTTTCACCCATAGCCTACTTCCTTGTGTAAATCTCAACTCAAAAAAAAAAAAAAAAAAAAAAAAAAATTTCCTTCTCTGTTCTCATTCGTTTATTCATTCTTATTCGTTCGTTCGTTCTTCGACCACGTGTTTCTCCCCCATTTCCCCAGATAGTTTTCACTCATTAACCTTCAATGTTTACACTTTCCCCTCAAGTTATGTATTCCGTCATATTTTATAACACCTTTTTCTTCTTCTTCTTTAAAAGGCTGCTTTCGAATTGCTCACCAAATCAATTCATCCCAAAAAAAATATCCATCTCCTATAGTGCCTTTTTTCTACATTCCCTAAACTCTCCTGCACTCCATCCTCCATCCAGCGTCCTTAAACGTATTTTTAACTCGAAGGTCACAAGAAACTCATTTTGCAATAAATGTTCGTTTCCCATAAATCGTACACTTTCAAAAATCCAATCTCACCCCTCCCCTCCAAATCTTCCCCATAACCCCTCCCCTCCAAATCCTCCTCATCACCCCTCCCCTCCAAATCTTCCCCATCACCCATCCCTTTCAAATCTCCCCCCTTGCCCCCTCCCTCCTAAACTACCCCCTCACCCCTCCCCGCCAAGACGCCCCCTCGCCCCTCCCCTCCTAGACTCCTGCCTCACCCCTCCCCTCCAAATCTCCCCCATATCCCATCCCTTTCAAATCCCTCCCCTTGTCCCTTCCCTCCCAAACTCCCCCCTCACCCCTCCCCTTCAAATCTCCCCACCCTCATTGCTTCTCAATTTCCCCCCTCTCACTCCCCCTCCTCAAAGCGTCCTCCCCGCTTCTTCCCCTTCAAACTCTCACCTCCATCTCCCCCAACTTTCTGCCTCGCTCTTCCCCCTCCTCAAATAACACCTCATTGTGGCTCACCCAATCACCATCAAACCTTTTGTCCGCCCCATCCTTCCCTTTCTCCGAGCTATTCTGAAATCTCTGACACACCTTCAACAGCTATCCCTATCTCTTCCACCTCTTCCACATCTTACCCTACCCCTCCTCCCCCCTGTTCTGTATCTGATGCTCCCCCTTCCTCTTCATTAACGGTATGGACCTCAAACATCTGGGGCCTTCGTTCAAACTTAACTGATCTCTCCATACAGGTTGCTTCTGTCAAACCAGACGTGATCTGCTTAACAGAAACTTTCCTCCTTTATGATGTCTCTGATTCCATAGTATCTCTCCCGGGCTACTCCCTCCTCCGGTATGATAGACCTGAGCCTCGTCCTGGAGGCGGGGTTGCTGTCTTTATCAAAAACTCTCTTCCTCACTCGCCCTGCACTGCACTCTCTCCACCTCACCCCCAGGAATACCTCTGGCTACGGCTTCCCCTTCGCTCCCACCTCTTGTTCATATGTGTGTTGTACCGTCCACCAAACAGAGATGACTCCATCTACATCTCGCTGTCTGATGATATGGACCAACTTCTATCTACTCATCCCAACTCTCTCTTCCTCATATGTGGTGATTTAAATTGTCACCATGCCAGTTGGCTGGGTGTGGGTACCTCTCTCACCAGCCATGGCTCTTCAGCAAAGGACTTCTGCGACTCACTGGGACTGACACAATCTGTCAATTTCCCGACCCGGATCTCAGTCAACGGAACATCTTCTCTTCTGGACTTGGTTATGACTAACTTCCCTGAAAATGTCTGCTGCTCTTCTTCTGCTCCGATCGGATCATCTGATCATGTCCTTGTTAAAGTGGACCTCTCTCTGACCATCCTCAGGGAGCCTGCTCAGCGTCGACGAGTCTGGCATTTCACTCAGGCCAACTGGCACGGTCTTCAAGCAGCCATCAATCATCTGGACTGGTCTCCCATCTCTACCACCTCTGACATCAACTCATCCTGGGAATTCTTCCAAAGTAAATTGCTCTCTCTCATGCACAGATTTATCCCATCTCGTCTTCAGTTGTCATACCCTTCCTCCCGTCCATGGTACACGGAATCTTGTGGTGAGGCTGTTGCCCAGAAACAACTTGCCTTCGTCTCCTGGAAAGCAAATCCAACGGAAGGAAATCTCATTTCCTTTCACAAAGCCCGAAACAAGTGTGTGTCCACCCTCAGGAGAGCCAGGAAACAATATCTCTCCGTTCTCAAGACCGAACTCTCTTATCTGTCTCCCTCTTCCAAATCCTGGTGGCGTCTGGTCAAATCCGTTTCTGGTGTTTGTTCCCCCTCCATCCCCTCCCTTACCTCAAATGGCTATACAGCTGACTCCGCACGTGAAAAAGCTGAATGCCTCAACTCTGTGTTTGCCTCTAAATTTTGTGTCCCAAACCCATCCCTCTCTGTACCCACCATACCCACTCGTACCCTGCTGCTCCTGGACTCCGTGTCCTTTCCTCCTGACAAGGTGGAAAAGTTTCTGTCAACCCTCGACTCTGATTCTGCAACTGGACCCGACGGCATCAGCCCACGGGTCCTAAAATCCTGCTCTGCTGCTCTATCTCACCCTCTCTCTGTTCTCTTCACCCTCTCTTTTGCTCAAGGTCAACTGCCATCTGCTTGGAAATCAGCCAACATCACCGCTTTGCACAAAAAAGGTGCAAAAACAGATCCTAGCAACTACAGACCAATCAGCCTTCTCCCAATTATCAGCAAAGTCATGGAATCCATCATTGCTTCGGATATGAAATCTTTCCTCTTCTCCAATGGCTTGATCTCTGATCATCAATTTGGTTTCAGACCAGGTCACTCTACTCTGGACATGCTGCTTCTGCTGTCTCAACAATGGATGGAGGTCCTCAATGCCAAACAGGAAATTAGAGCTGTCTCCCTCGACATATCACGTGCCTTCGACACGGTCTGGCACCCCGCTCTGCTCACCAAACTCTCCTCCTTTGGTATCCATGGAAATCTCCACGCATGGCTGGCGGACTTCCTCTCTAGTCGTCGTCAACGTGTGGCCCTGAATGGGTTTCTCTCATCTCCTCTTCCTGTTCAGGCTGGAGTTCCCCAAGGCAGTGTTCTGGGCCCCGTGCTTTTTCTGGTCTTCATCAATGATCTCTCTGACTCTCTCGAAAATCCTCTCTATCTCTTTGCTGATGACTCCACTCTCTGCCGCTCCATTCCTCTTCCCTCAGATCGGCAGTCTGCTGCCTCCTCACTCTCTGAAGACCTGGACAAAATCACAGACTGGTCAAACAAGTGGAACATGTCTTTCAATCCTGACAAATCTCACACTCTTACTATGTCTCTCCGAAAAGATCGACTGGACAACCCTCCCATCTTCTTTCTCAACAATCCTCTCCAAGAAGTTCTGTCGCTCAAGATTTTGGGTCTCACTATCTGCCATGATCTTTCTTGGGAAAACCACATTTCCAAGCTGGCCTCCAAAGCCAGTCGCCGACTGGGCATCCTCCGTCGTGCGAAGTCCTTCCTCGGCACACCTGAGCTCCTCACCACATACAAGGCTTTCATCCGCAGCTCAATGGAATACTGTTCTCCCCTATGGGCCGGTGCTCCTGCCTCACACCTAGCTCGGCTTCACGCTGTTGAAACCAAAGCTTTCAGAATTATTGGAATCTCCCGCGATGAAGCTATCTCTGAGGGCCTTTCACTCACTCACCGCAGGCAGGTAGGTGGTCTTTCTGTCTTCTACCGACTCCTCTCCGGCCTTGCACCCCCAGCTCTCTCTGTGCTCTGTCCCCCAAATATTCCTACAGGTCGCACAAGATCTGCCAGCAACCCTCTGATGGTTAAACTGCCGAAATCTCGGCTCTCTGCTCACCTTCACTCTTTCATTCCTCTTTTCTCCCGCCTCTGGAACAAACTCCCTCACTCCCTTCAATCCCACTCCTCCCTCCAGGTCTTTAAAACAGCTGTTCACCACCATCTCTTATCTTCCCCCATCCAAAACCTTGATCTTTTCTACCCCCGCTAATTCACCCCAGATCCACCTTGTTTGAAATTCCAACTTCTTTCCTGGAAGTCCTGGCAGTGTCCATATGTTTTATACCTCTCCCACCGCCCCCTTCCCATGCCCCCCCCCCCCCCCCCAAAGCCCTCGCCCTCTCTCAGATCTCTCGATGTCTCCATGTCTCTCGGTCCCTGCTCTCAAATGTTGTGTTTGTGTCCTTCCCCCTCTCTCCCCATCTTGTCTACCGCTCCCGATGTTATATGTTTTATGTGTCGGTTTGTCTTTCTGTGTGATTAATGTTCGCTCTTTCACGAGCCTCGATCTTGTATACAAAAAAAAAAAAAAAAAAAAAAAAAAAAACGATTAAACTTAAAAATAATTATAAAGTTGATTTCACGATTGAAAATTCGTTTAGAGAGCTATTGGGTTTCTCTTCAAAAAAGATTGAAACTAATGGGACGTCTTACAGTGATAATGTCATTCAAATATCCTCCGGTATAAATTCTGTATTAATTCATTGTGATTTGATTGATGGTGCTTATAACGATGGAATAATAACAAATACAATATTTTCATTCAGCGCATACTCAACACCGATTGGTTATAAATTCAATATGGAACCAAAAAATCTTGTCTATTTACCTGTGTCAGGAAAAACCATATACAGAGTAAATTTTAGGATAACCGATCAAGATAATCGTATGATCTCCTTTAATGAAGAAATTATATCCATCAGAATTCACCTATGTGAAGTTTTTCAATAAATAAATAATGGTTATTGTGAGAAAACACGAGTTGGGAAAATATAAAGTAATTACAGGGGATGGGATGTTCCTTTCAACATACTATAAGGGTGAAGGTATGTTTCTTGGTCGAGGATACTATAAACCAAAGAGACAACGGGGTATGGGACATCAATTTAGAAACAAAGGAGATGGGATAATTGATACTCTAATGGGTATTGGTTCAACCATTCTTAAACATAAAGACCTAATTGGTTCAACTGCTTCTGCCGTGGGCTCAGTTGCGGGTGCTATAAAGAGCATAAAAGATGCTCAAAAGGAGTCTCATAAATTACAAGCAATCAAAGAAATAAAAAAAGGTAAAACTCAACTATCTTCACAAGAACGACAAAAAATCATTAAAATACTTGGGTCAGGGTTTCAACAATTTTAATGCTATATAAATACAAGTATGGAAGCGATTGATAGTATCTATGATTTGGATGATACGATTATCATTTCAAACTCCACTAAAAAGGAAGACTATTTTAAGGTAAATGCTATAACAGGAACAGACTGGAATTCAAACGGAACAAAAAGTTTTGAAATAAATAATCAACAAACTTACTTGAATATAGCTGATAGTTTCTTGCTGTGTAAATTTAAATTCACTAAGGCTGCGAATAATACTAATGCTACACTCGTAAATGATTTCTTCTGGAAAATGTTTGATAGTGTCCGCCTGTATATTGGAACACAAGAGGTTGAAGCGGTTGATTATGTCTCTGCTACATCTGAAATGATGAAATTTACACTATATTCGTTTAGTGATAGAATGGGTAAGGGAGCTGTTGAAGGTTTTATTCCTGATATGTCAACGGGAACAAATGCTGACCCTGGTTATAGTCAAAGGAAGGCAATGTATAATGATGACGCAAAAGCAGAGAATAGTTTTACCGTAGCAGTACCTCTGAAAGGTATATTTGGATTTTGTGATTATGATAAAGTTTTGTATGGGCTTAAAATTAGATTTCAACTACAAAGGAATGATAATGTAACTAGATTGCTTTTTGGGGTTGAAAATGCTTTTGGAGAAAATAATAAATTTGTTATTAATGATTTGTGTTGGTATATCAGTGAATATACTCCTAATCTTAAAACGGAAGAGATGTTAAATAGAAGACTTAACTCAAAGAAACCGCTAAATGTATCATACCTTAAAAGAAGATGTCAACACGTTAAACTGGAACACACTACCTACACTTGGAATTTGGGTGTTCTTCAAGGAAAGCCACGATACCTCTGGCTCATTTTTTAAAAACCAGATGGAGAGGACGGTACTAATAAGAATAATGCGCTGAGTGATAATGCTAAGGTGAAACAAATTCGGGTTTCTCTTGATGGCACATTTTATCCGCGAGATAGATTGGAAATTGATTGGGAAAAAAATGATTATGCGGAAGCCTACAAGTCTTACCAAAAGGTGTGTGAAAGCAACGGTAATAATGATCCTATTTTGGATATGGTTGCGTTTCAAAAACTTTATACAATCTACGCAATTGACCTGAGTTCTCAAAAAGAAACTATAAAGTCTAATAGAGTGGATACTTCTCTATACATTGAAAGAGGGGAGAGTGAAGAGGTTAATGCATATTGTTTGCTTTTGGAAGAAACAGAATTACAGATTAATACAGATAATGGTGTTATGATTAATATCACATAGATTTTTTCTCATAAATAAATGGTAGGGGTATATGTTAATCAAATCAATCTTAATAAATTAACATCTTGTATTCAAAATCAAAAGCCTTGTATTATTAATGTTAATACAATTCAAAGAAAAGGAGCTGTAAGAATTGATGTTTTACTCACACACACACAAGTAAAAACACTAAATGATACTGGTTCACTTAAAATTAAAATGACAAAACCTATGTTGAAGAAATATTCAATAGACGAGTCAAGAGGAGGATTTCTCCCGTTTCTAATTCCTTTATTTGCTGGTTTAAGTGTGGCGGGAGCATTGACTGATGGTATTTCAGCAGCGGTAAAAACTGCTAACGAAAGGAAGGCACAACTAAAAGCTCAAAAAGAATTGGAAAGACATAACAAGGAGTTGGAGAAACAAATTAGTGGAAGTGGTGTAATTGTAGATTTTGCTCAAAAACTTGAAAGTCTACCTGATAAAGCTAGATTGTTGGTTGGAGATATGCTTTCCTCTATCGCTCAAGCGGGTGTTAAACTAACTAAATGGGGTAATGGATTGTATCTTTCTCATAAATAAATGGATAAATGGTTTAAACAATTTGGAAAGAATACAACGTCAAATATAGAACTAGCTAAGTATTGTAAAACACTAAAAATTGATAATGTGGTTATTTGCATGAGAGATGAATTAATACATATAAATAAGAATACAAAGAATATTATTATGAATTTAGACACACAGAATGGTTCTCATTGGGTTTGTATTCATAATAGTCAGGATAAATATTATTTTGATAGTTATGGTATGCCACCACCTGTTGAAGTAATACAAACCTTACAGAATGGTGTTTATCAAACATTTCAAGTTCAAGAAATTAATTCTAAATGTTGTGGTCAATTATGTTTATATGCATTATTTCAACTCAACAATAATGAAAATTTTTATGATATCATTTTTAATCTAATATAAATGACTTATGTTGGAAAAGATGGTTCTATCTTTGGAAAATCCTCTCAGGATATTGATTTATCAAATTATTATACAAAGGCACAGGCTGAACGACAAAAATATAGTATAAGTAAAAATATTAATATGAAGAATACTTATAAATTAATCAATTATCCAAACCCTACAGATGCGAATGACTTAATTAGATTCAGTGATTTATCACAATATATATTTTTAAAGAAAACAGCACGTTTTGTTAAACAAGTAAAATTTACAACCACAACACCTGGTTATACTGACCATACACCTTTCCTCATTGAATTTAACTACCTGCTTACAATTGAATTTTATAAAGAAGGACATATAGTTAATATGCGAATTAATAAATGGGGGTATGATATGCCTGATTTAGGGTATAATTGGTCTTTTAAAATAAACATAGAAGACCTACATGATTTTAATCAGTCTCGTAAAGAAGAATATTATCCACTTGGTGAAGATAAGGATTTATGTGGAAGTACAATTAATAAACAACAAATACATGGTTTTAAGAAAAGAAAAATATATGATAGTATAGCGATGGTTAGCATGACAAAGAAGGAAGGTCATGAGATAAGGATAGAAAGCCGAGGAATACAAACCGATTTGGTAGTGGGAAGATGGGGTGGTATTACCTGTCATAATATTAATCTCACATATATTTCTGATACATAAATGGCAGGAAGAAGACTACAAGAGAATTATAATTTTTGTATTCAAGGATACCTACAAGAAAAGGGTGCTCGGTATAACATACCTTATGATGTGGAGCATATACATGGGAATTTTGTCATTAAAAACTGGCCTTATACTGATATTGTTAAACCCACAAATAGAGACTTGTTTAAAATATTAAATAAAAATGAACTTCTCAAAGTTATGAAATATAAAACTCTTTTAGAAATCATCAACAAATCTTATTGGTATCCTATTATGAGAAAAATAATTATAGATACAAGAATATCTCAAAATCCAGATGAGTATATGTATAATATTATTTGGGGCTCAAACTCAAGGGTAGCAAGGGAAGGAGTTGAAGAAGAGAAGGAGGAAAGAGAGAAGGAGGAAAGAGAGAAGGAGGAGAAGGAGGAAGGGGAGAAAAAGGAGAAGGAGGAGAGGGAGAAAAAGGAGAAGGAGGAGAGGGAGGAAAGAGAGAAAAAGGAGAGGGAGGAAAGGGAGAAAAAGGAGAGGGAGGAAAGGGAGAAAAAGGAGAAGGAGGAGAGGGAGAAAAAGGAGAGGGAGGAAAGGGAGAAAAGAGAGAAGGAAGAGAGGCAGAAAAAGGAGAAGGAGGAGAGGGAGGAAAGGGAGCAAAGAGAGAGGGAGGAAAAATATAAAAAGATGGAAATCAGTGAGATTCGTAAAAGATTGAGTGTATTACAGCAAATAAATCAATCTCAACCCACCGAAGAGGAAAATAAAGAATTAACGACTGTTACTAAGATAATGATTTCAAAAATGGTTGAGATGAGTTCAGCGAGGAGATTTACATGAAGAAGATAAAGATTATGTGGTTGATGATGCTATTGACTTTAGTTAGTTTTTATTTGTAAATAAATGGAGGAGAGAGTGAAGGCATTCCTAAGGATTCTTTATGTTTTAAAAATTAAGATAGAAATGTATATGTTGAAAACCAAAAAGATTTTGATACTCTGTCGGAATTTTTCTGCTAAATAAATATGAGTTATTGTCTCAAATGTAAAAAGAAAACCAAATCTAAAAATATCTCTTATGTTAAAGCTAAAAATAATAGAGTTTATCAAAAAGGAATATGTGAAGTGTGTGGCTCTAAAAAGGGCCAATTCATCTCTCCTAAAAGTGGAGGAGACATACAAAAGTTTCTGTCAGGAAGTAAATTTACAACAACTGGAATTCCTGGGGAACTACATCTACCTGGATATTCTTTCTGTGGTCCTGGAACAAACCTGGATAAAAGATTAGATGAGGCTGACAATCCTAAACCTTGGTCCAAGCCGATAAATAGGGTTGATGAAGTGTGTATGAAGCATGATATTGCTTATGGGAATACCACTACATTGGATGAAAAACATGAAGCAGACAGAGAAATGTTGTATAATTTGTCCTTGATATGTTTAGGATTGTCGTCATTGAGAGAAAGTTGATAGGTTTATTGTGAAAAAAATGATAAGTGCTAAATTGAAACTTGGTCTTGGTTATTTCCCAAAAAACTATTAAACTCCAATGATGTTATCAAGACTGAGGAGCTTTTGGCTAATGAATTACATAAACCTATAATCACAAAGTTTTTATAGAAGGAAAGTTTATTCTAAATACACCGACCATATATGGTCCGCTGATTTAATCAAACTAAATAATGATAAGGGATACAGGTATGCTTTAACCGTTATTGATTTGAGGAGTAGATTTGCCTGGGTTGTTCCTTTGAAAAACAAGAGAGGTAATACTTTAATGTTAGCCTTTAAGCTAATATTTGATAGGAATAAAAGGAAACCAAAGAAGTTATGGACTGATGAGGGAACAGAGTTCTATAACAAAATATTTATGAAATTTCTTAAGGGGGAGGGTATTAAATTATACAGCACCTTTAATGAAGGAAAAGCAGTTGTTATTGAGCGTTTTAATCGTACTTTAAAAGAGAAATTATATAAAAAATTCACACAACTCGGTTCCCAAAAATGGGTGTATTTTATTCAGGATATTGTAGATAATTACAATAATACAGTTCATTCATCAACAAAATCAAAACCATCGGAAACATTTACAAAATTAGAATATGAAAAGGAGATTAATTTGAGAAAGCCCAAGTTTAAAGTTGGTGATATTGTAAGAATATACAAATGGAAAAGTCATTTTGAGAAAGGTTATACACAAAAATGGACTCGTGAATTATTTAAAATCATTGATGTAATGGATACAGTCCCTTGGACCTACAAATTATATGATTTAAATGGAGAAGAAATCTTGGGTTCATTTTACTCACAAGAATTACAAAAAACACAAGTAAGCAGATAATACCCTTGAAAATAATAAATAAATAAATAAAATGTAATGGGGATACGTTTTTAAATCTGTGAACCCCAAACACAGAATCCCACAACTTTTTAGTTGGGGCTTAACTTTTGTGTGTGTATAATGGGGATACGTTTTTAAATCTGTGAACCCCAAACACAGAATCCCACAACTTTTTAGTTGGGGCTTAACTTTTGTGTGTGTATAATGGGGATACGTTTTTAAATCTGTGAACCCCAAACACAGAATCCCACAACTTTTTAGTTGGGGCTTAACTTTTGTGTGTGTATAATGGGGATACGTTTTTAAATCTGTGAACCCCAAACACAGAATCCCACAACTTTTTAGTTGGGGCTTAACTTTTGTGTGTGTATAATGGGGATACGTTTTTAAATCTGTGAACCCCAAACACAGAATCCCTCAACTTTTCAGTTGGGGCTTAACTTTTGTGTGTGTATGTGTGAGTGAGTCATAATAATATACAAACCCTAACCCAACCCCATCCCTAACCCAACCCCATCCCTAACCCAACCCCATCCCTAACCCAACCCCATCCCTAACCCAAACCCATCCCTAACCCAACCCCATCCCTAACCCAAACCCATCCCTAACCCAACCCCATCCCTAACCCAACCCATCCCTAACCCAACCCCATCCCCTAACCCAACCCCATCCCTAACCCAACCCCATCCCTAACCCAACCCCATCCCTAACCCAACCCTAACCCAACCCCATCCCTAACCCAACCCATCCCTAACCCTCACATTCAAAATCCCAACCCTAACCCAATCCCATCCCTAACCCAACCCCAACCCTAACCCTCACATTCAAAATCCCATCCCTAACCCAACCCCATCCCTAACCCTCACATTCAAAATCCCACCCAAACCCTAACATAATCTTTTTTTTCTTCTTTTTTAAAAATACGTATTTCATTTTTTTTTCTTTCTCTTCCCCTCCAATTCTGTCTTTCAAGGCTTTCAAGTTTGAAGAAGTAGAAATGGGAAGAAAGAATTTTCCAGCATTTTCTTCCTCGAACTTTCTTGATATTGCTTAAATCAAGCGTCATTAAACAAAGAACATTGTTCATTGCTTTAGAATCCAAAGAGTCTCCAAGATGGACCCCACAGGTAGAGTCTCCAAAATAAAACCAACTTTCCAAGTTCCCAAGGTGTAACCACATTCCTGTTGAGCCTCCAAGATAGGTATCACATTCCGAGTCATCAAAACCAAACCCCCATTCCGAGTCTCCAAAAATATAACCATCTTTCCAAGTCTCCAAGGTAGAACCACAATTTTCAGAAATATTGGGGATTTCCGTGATAAGTCTCACATAGTATAACTGCGGACCATCAGGGAAAACTTCCCTTTCCCAATTTTTTAGGGTTTCTATGATGTGTCTCACATAGTATAACTGCGGACCATCAGGGAGAACTCTCCTTGCCCAATTTTTTAGGGTTTCTATGATGTGTCTCACATAGTATAACTGCGGACCATCAGGGAGAATTCCCGTTTCCCAATTTTTTAGGGTTTCTATGATGTGTCTCACATAGTATAACTACAGACCATCAGGGAGAACTCTCCTTGCCCAATTTTTTAGGGTTTCTATGATGTGTCTCACATAGTATAACTGCGGACCATCAGGGAGAATTCCCGTTTCACAATTTTTTAGGGTTTCTATGATGTGTCTCACATAGTATAACTGCGGACCATCAGGGAGAACTCCCCTTTCCCAATTTTCAGAAATTTGTGGGTCTCCAATGTATGACTTGTATTCTGGCTCATCAAGGTAGAACTTGTTCAGTGGGTTTTGTTTTGATAACTCACAACAAGTATCATCATGGTAAAACTCTTTTTCAGGATTTTGTGGATCTCCAAGGTATAACTCTTTGGCTGGGTCATCAAGGTAGAACTCGTTCTGGGGGTCTTGGTTGTTCAAAATGTCTTCAAACAAAAAAATAACTTCATCCCAAGTTGTGTTAAAAGCAGAATTTTCATTTCGTATCTCAGATACAATTTCCTGTGAAAGAAAATAACAATGTATTAATTTAATACAATAGTTTTATTTGTATAAATCAAGCTCTATGAATATTAAAATAAACTTTGTTAACTCTTACACGAGTCTCATCTAAAAAAAAAAAAAAAAAAAAAAAATTAAAGAAATAATTAAATAAACAAATAAATAAATAAATAAATAAATAAACAAACTTACCTCCATTGATAAGAGGTTCGAGTCCAGTTCATCAATCTGAAGGTTGAGTTCTACACAGGTAGTAGGACTCCAAGGAATAGCAAAGTTATCCCATTCCATTTCGGCATAGTAGTCCATTCTCAAGTGAAGCAGAAAGCGTGTTTGAAAAAGCCTGTGTGGTCGGTGCCTTTTATAAGGACTGGGTGTGTCATTTCCTGTGGAAATTCCCTGGGCAGGTCTTAACTGGAAATGATGTGATGGAAATTCCCTGAAAATGATGTAATGTCTTAACTGAAAATGATACAATGGCAGAGTTTATAAAGTGGGTGGGGTTAACAAAAAGCGGGCGGGGCTTAGTAAAAAGTTGGCGGAGCCTAGTAAAAAAAGTGGGCGGAGCTTACCAAAAAGTGGGCGGCACTGGAGGCGCTCAGACAATAACATTGAGGGAGGTTTATCATTTTATCTCAGCTCAGTTAATATATCTTGAAAAAGAACCAAACTCAAACCTCTTCTTTAATAATATATTAGATGGTGAAGGGAGTGGCAAGAGAATTAAATTATTTCCCACGCATAAACAAATATTTGTAGGATCGATGTTTGAGTGGTCTACTCGGGATCATTGATAGTAAGAGTACCATAAGACCAAGGGGGAATCATTGTTTGAGTGTCAAAAGGCTAAAAGGTTCGTAAAGAGGTGAGAGGAAAATTAACATGTAAGTGAATGGGTCGATGTTTGAGTGGGTCAAAGATAATCTGCCAAATGATATGTAGAAGAAGGATTATAGGTCTATAAGGGAAAACAAATATTTGTAGTGTTTGAGTGGTCTAATGAACAACATTAAGGATAGGTACTATAGACAAAAGGTTCATAAAGATTAGGGTGGGAGAAATAGAGGTGTTAATGGGCAATGAGGTTAAGAGGAAAATTAACATGTAAGTCAATGGGAAAATGAGAGTGTCCCAGAAGCAACATATATACACTACTCGCCTCACACGTGGCGGCGGAAGCCGAGCCCGCAGTGCCAGCGGGTTTGGACATGCTGCTACACGTGGCGCAAATGATGGCATACATGGACAAAATGGGGGATCGGTTGGCTAATCAAATAGATACCCAAAGTGACAAATCCACCAAGGAGATGAAGGAGGGGTTATTGGGGCTGGAAAACAAAATGAACGCCCAAAGTAACAAAACCACCTGGGAATTGGAAGAGGTGAGAAATGAATTGGAAAGCAAAATGGGTGGCCAATTGAAAGAAATGGGGGCAAAACCACTCGGGAATTGGAAAAGATGAGGGTGGCGTCGGAAAAAGAGATGAAAGAAGCGGGGAAGGACATAAGGCGCAAGCTGAGAGAAGAGGTCGCATTGGGACGCAACGGGGTGAAGCGATGTGAGGAGCGAGTGGAGAGCGAGGTAGAGCAGGGCGCAGCTAAGTTGACCAAAGCTAAGTGTGCTAAGAAATCGCGACTCGGGGTGTAAAAGAGCCGACGGCTGCCGAATTGGACAGACAAATTTTATGCGTGCCGTCGGTCGTCGAATAAATAAAAGAAATGATTGAAATTGGGGCCGAAGAGACGGCAGAGTTAGAAAATAAATCGCGGGAGAAATAAATGGAATGTCCTCAAAGTTTGCATTTACATCGTGATGTCATGCTTGCTGACAAAATGAAAGGTTTGCAGGTGCTGCTGCCGGAGAAGAAGGTCCCCAAGGTGCGATATAATGGCGCGAATGTGTTTGGCGGGAAAAGGGTTTTGGCGCGCTTGGGATTGAGACGAAACCCGGGCGGTCATGGAAGGTCCATGGTGCGGCGTACGAGGGCGAATGGCGCGCGTATGAGAGAAAAGTGTGCACCGGAGTGTGAGTGTGTGCTAGAAAAGTGTGTTACAGAGTGTGAGGGAGAATGCACACCGGAATGTGCGCGGGAAGAGTGTGTCGGAGAAGAGTGTGTTACAGAGTGTAAGAAAGAGTGCACACCCGAGTGCGTGGAGAAAAAGTGTGTGAGGATTGGGTGTGTACCAGGAGAGTGCACACCGGTGGACGTTACGGAGTATGTAATGGAAGAGTGTGCACCAGGGTGTGCATGAGGGTGTGTGATGGCCGATTGTGTTACAGAGTGTGTAACAGAAAAGTGCGTACCGAAGTGTGTGGAAGGTATGAGTGCACCTAGGTGTGCAGGTGCGAGTATGGTGTGCGAGGTAGAATGCACACCAGAGGATGTGGAAAGAGAGTGTGCTGTAACAGAATGCATGGAGTGTATGGGGGCACCTCGGTGTGCGAGTGTGGAGTGGGTCGCGAGGTGTGGTGAGAACACGACTCAAGCATCGACACAGACCGGGGTAGCGTTTAGCGCGACGGATAGCCGACGTGAGCCCTCGGTGAGTTGGGTGCGGCAGGGACCGGTGGGGATTGATGCCACGGCCGTGTCACAAGGATCGACGTGCACGATTCGTGCCGGCCCCCGCCCTGTTTGGTTGGTGCCGCGCCGTGGCGGTAAAGGCGAATGGCGAGGTTCAAGGTGAGGTAGGAGAGTTTGGAGCCGAGCCCCCTGGTGGGTGCGGTGCTCCGACCGTGGGCGGTTGGGCCATCGTGCGTGGGACCGTGAGGCCCCACGTAGGGATGGAGCTCTGAACCTTGGCCCATCCATGCCTCCTCCCCTGGATCGAAAATGCCGGACGGGCCCAACCTACAGTAGACTAACCACTCAAATGGATCGCTCGGCTTTTTGAAGCCAAGCTGTGACAATGTATTTCCGCACGGAGAGGCTCAAGTGCAGTAGACGAATGGAAATAGTGTACCCTGCATGGAGGAATGGCAGTTTGACCATTCCTCACACTCGGGGCCCATGAGCATTAGATTAGGGGGATGGCAGTGATAGGCTCATGGAGGTGCCAGCAATGGTTACCTCCATGGGGCACCGAAGCTAGCCGAGGGAGGGCTAGGATAATTGATAGGGAATTAGCTGACAGTAGAGGACATGAGATTTAAGTAGTGACATTTGTACTGTAGAGGGGATGTAGAGAGATGAGTTGGATGATAATGACGAAGGGAAGTGCTTAGTGTAAAGGGATGATGGGGAAGCATGAGTCTTAGGGGGAAAAGCAGTTAGTTAGATGATGCTGTGTGAGTGAGGAGTTGTGTACTGAGAATAAATGGAGTTGTGTTGAGATGTATGGAAAGAGGAGTGTGAGCACAAGAGGTGTGCCAGATGAAAGATGTGCGAATTTGGTGTGCGAGACAAAAGTTGTGTGGAATAAATGGTGTGTGAGAATATTTGGTGTGGAATGCTTGGTGTAGAATAAAAGGTGTGGAATGCATGGTGCGAAGGAGTGAATGGGGGAGATGGACCCACTTACGAATGCCTGGGGTGGGTAGTTTAAACCCAGGTAGAGGGTTTCGGTAAATTGTTTGGATATTGACACCTGTGTTGCAGGTAGTGGCAATGTAGTGCTTTGGAGGGTGCATGGGTCAGTGACATGGCTGGGCGTGTGGCTTAATTGGTGAGTATGGTTATTGGGGCACTCCGCCACTGGTAGTTTGTCGGCCAGGTGAGGCCGCAGGTAGGCTCTGGGAGCCAGTTAGGGTAGTTGTGAGTTGTTCAGTGGGGCCCGAGGATCCAAGGGAAGGACCCGGGTTGCCCAATGCCAAGGTGGGCATCAGGGGGTAAAGAGCCAGGAGGGGCCTTCCCCAGTTAGGTAGTCGCAGGAACAGGTAAGCTTGGGAGGCGACTTCAGTGGCGGAGGTGCGCAGCTAGTTGGACCTGCTAGTGGAGCCACATGACCCAGCCCCGAAATTGTGCAAGGGCACAGTAAGAAAAATTTGGGAGTGAGACACAAATTCGGAGGGCACCGCAGAGTGGTCAATGGGAATTCGGTTTTTAGAACCACATCGTTTAAAGATGGCCGATTGGCAGGGTACAACCCCAGGTAGTTTAAAAGTTCATGTTGCTAGAGTAGTTAGGAATTGAGAAATCCCCTTCGCTCCATCCACAACCATTCTCCAAGGAGGACGACGTTCCGCACCAAGACCAAGTGCAATGTTTGAGAGTAAGACTGTGATGTCTCACACACCATTTTTTCAGAATCATTGGAATCTCCCGCGATGAAGCTATCTCTGACGCCCTTTCACTCACTCACCGCAGGCAGGTAGGTGGTCTTTCTGTCTCCTACCGACTCCTCTCTGGCCTTGCTCCCCCAGCTCTCTCTGTGCTCTGTCCCCCAAATATTCCTACAGGTCGCACAAGATCTGCCAGCAAACCTCTGATGGTTAAACTGCCGAAATCTCGGCTCTCCGCTCACCTTCAGTCTTTCATTCCTCTTTTCTCCCACCTCTGGAACAAACTCCCACACTCCCTTCAATCCCACTCCTCCCTCCAGGTCTTTAAAACAGCTGTTCACCACCATCTCTTATCTTCCCCCATCCAAAACCTTGATCTTTTCTACCCCCACTAATTCACCCCAGATCCACCTTGTTTGAAATTCCAACTTCTTTCCTGGAAGTCCTGGCAGTGTCCTTATGTTTTATACCTCTCCCACCCCCCCCCTTCCCATGCCTCCCTCCCCCCAAAGCCCTCTCCCTCCCACAGATCTCTCGATGTCTCCATGTCTCTCGGTCCCTGCTCTCAAATGTTGTGTTTGTTTCCTTCCCCCTCTCTCCACATCTTGTCTACCGCTCCCGATGTTATATGTTTTATGTGTCGGTTTGTCTTTCTGTGTGATTAATGTTCGCTCTTTCACGAGCCTCGATCTTGTATACAAAAAAAAAAAAAAAAAAAAGGACGCGTCATGACATAATGGGACATTGTGTTTGTTCCATTCCTTCCTTCCTGGGAGGGATTGGGAAACGAATTTGGCGAAGAGGGGGATATGGGAGACAAGACGTAGAGACGAATTTGAATTTGTAAATACAAGGAAGGGCCAAGGGTAGTGCAAGCTGACATGGGGGGGTGGGGGGGGGGGGTACGAACGTTTAGGGACGAGCTTGTTCTGCTCGCTCTTCCGCGCCCCTCATGCTGCATTACCTTGTATTTCTTTGTGCTTGTGTACCTTTGTGTACCTTTGGTACCTTTGTGCCCTTTCTGCTTTGCTGGTCGTGCTTTGTCTCTCCCTCCACCCCAGGACCATTTTGGAGGTGGAACTGTGCAGCACCAGCGACCTGTGCAGCATTCCCTGCTGCACAATGCTACATCTGTGTGCAGACATCTGTGCAGACGAACTGCACGGCACTTTGCTGCCGTATCCTTTTTATTTGTCATAACTTTGCTACACCTGTGCAGCACTCTGCTGCCACAAACACTTTGCTGCACACATTACACTCAGGGACCACACGTTTTGTGGCCTTACACCTCACCTGTGTAGCACTTTGCTGCAAATTCACCTTGCATCTTCGGACCACTTGTTTTGAGTGGCATCAATGTCACGCAGTCGGACCACCGACAGTTGGCCCTGCTGGCAGAATAAAATAAACACAGTTTTTGTGTATTTTTATTATTGTGTGCTAGGGACGAGAAGATTGTAAGTTTATTTAGCCCCGAAGAGCAGGAATGGCCTGTATGCCGGTCCCGGGGCTTGCCAGTACGATATACGCACACAGAAGATGCAAGCAGCAAGAAGCAAGAAGCAAGGAGCAAATGAAATGTGAATTTATGAGTGTTTGTGTACTTTGCTGTGCTTTCTCTCCCCTCCAATCTTCTTTCCAAAAAGGACAGGTCCTGGGTCATAGAACTGTAAATAGGAGTAGGTTTTGTGCTTGTATATAAAATGCTGCCCACCGGCTCTATGTTTAGTTTGAAAACAATTCCGGATTCGGTTAATTGTGGGCGTGATTCTGTTAGTTAGCTACTCAACGCAGTAGGTGGGACATATTTAGTGTTTTAAAACTGTCGCACACACGGGTTTGAGTAAATGTTAGGGGGAACCACATCTATATGTCACATGTAAACAGTAAAAGTTAGTCCCAGATCTTTCTCAAAACCGGTCGTTCCAATTTTTGTAGGTTCGACTCGGGGACGAGTCTGACGAGGGAGAGGGGTAGTGTTGCGGTTTTGAGTTTTGTACAGTCAGTATGATAAAGGTTAAAATTTCCCCCTCATAGTTAGTCACACAAGCAACACGTAGCCTCGCGATGGTATAGTTATTTCTAGGTATTTGTGAGCTTAGTCCTTTTCCTATGTTAGTTCTGCGCTGAGTAGAGTCAGGGAAATAGGTCCTACCGACTATCCTGCCTCCCTAGCCTCATGCCCATTTGCACTGACTTTGGTTCATTTTGGGCGAATTAACACAAGGTAGGCCTAGGAGGGTCGGGGCGGAGCCAAATGAGGGGCGGCAGAGGAGCTGACGGTAAGCACGAGCCGCCAATCATGGCTCAGTGGTTGTGGCGGGAATACACTGCGTCACAGGGCGTGGTAAGAAGGTTCGAGAGGGTTCGAGAAGGTTCAGGGGCGGATCTATATAACCCATCATGCAAATTCCCCGAGAGGACGAGGGAGAGGGGTAGTGTTGGATATTTCCTGGATATTTCGAGTACGGACGAGTGGATATTTCCTGGAAGGGACTTGAGGACTGCCCGAAAGGACTTGAGGACTCGCGCGCACTGACCAACGGAGAGAATTCGACTCGCAGCTGAAAAGGAGGACTAGCGCGGGAGGATTAGCTGATGATTGAGAGATATGCGGGTGAAGAAAGACGCGCATGAACCGAAATACGCGCTATTATAAAGTGACGCTCGGTTGAGCTGGAGGCTGATCCGCATACAGTGCATTAAGTCGCGCGAGTGATAACAGCTGTGTAATCGCCAGCCGCGCTGAGAGTCCCGCATTTGCCGTTCCACCTCATTGGCTGCTTTTGTTCGGGAGACATGCGACGAGGTTCCTTCCACCGCCTGCTGCCATCTTCGCAGGACATGCTGGGACCGTGGAGAGCCAGACGGGGCCTTTCCTGGATGACAACGTCGACGCGTCTGGCTGGGACATCAATCCATCTGTAATTCCCTGTGTGAGTGTGACGGGCCCGAGTCCGGGGGATAGGTTAAGACTGACTAAGTGCTGCTCTGTGTCTCTGCATCCCGATCACTGTATATACGTGTGGGAATAATTAAACCTGTGTTCTTCCCTTTCCATTCGATCGTTCCTGTGGTTTCCTCATTGGCTAAGCGTGGTACGAATAGAACCGCTCGAATCAGGTTCCACTACCTAAACTGCACGGACCATGTGGTACTCAATCCGCTCGGTGTACCCAAACCACACGTGGCTTGTGCTCGGCTTGCTTCCTCGCTTCCGTGGCGGCGCAAGGATTTAGGTACGAGCGAGATTTGGTCCCGAAACCCTACTTTGCGTTTTCCTGGAAGGGGCGTTTCAAGTCTCGGTTCCGCCAAGCCCAGAAACAACAAGGGGATGAATCCTCCCTTGGTAAGGGGAAGAAGGGCGGCGGAGAACCGTAACAATATATATATATATATATATATATATAATATATATATAAAGATATATATATATATATATATATATAATATATATATATATGTATGTAGTATATATATATATATATATATATATATATATGTATGTATATATATATATATATGTGAAGAATCAGCTCTTCGTTTGCAAAGGAAGTCCACAATAGCCTGGAATGGCGCAGCTTTATTAAAAACCAACTTATACAGATCCGGAGGAGGCCAAGACATCTATAGCAAGAGCCAGTCTCATGCCACGTCAAGCCTTCCTGAAAACACATTGATTCCCAGTCCATTTATATAGGGACACGTTTTATCAGGAAATCTCCGAGGGAACAAACAAAACTGGGAGAGGTTCCTCCCCGGTGGGCCAAGCCCCCACCTGTCATCCGCTCTGTTATTCGGGGGAGTCAGCCCTTCCTTATCATTCGGACCAAATGTTTCTCTGGGCTCCGAGAAAACAGAAATGTAACTCACAAAGAGTGCATGCTTGGCCAGATAAGCCCAGAGCAAATATATGGGTTCACATGAGTAATTCAAAGCATGTTTATACAGAGTTAGGCGTCGCTGTGATTAATACAAAATACATATGGTAAAAACAACAGGTTTATGTTATCTAGCCTTGAAAAAGCACACGTATACAATTTGTTCAGCATGACCTCAGCGAGCCTCTCCTCATCCAAAACTAAAACGAAGCAAAAACCCTTTATTAACTTCATGAAAATAGCATTTTTAAACCAGATTTAAATCATAACACATTAGCAACCAACGTCTATAACTGAACTTTAGGCAATAACAAATCTACTACTTGACATTCCTTCCTCTTGTCTCGTCGAGACAAAGTATCTTAAGAGACAACGTGCCACATCGGGCTTTATTGAAAAATAATTGTGTAATGCGGGTATTGAAAAAATAATTGTAATGCGGGTATCTCCCAAGGGCATATCGTGCGCCCAAAGCGCCTCGCCCGTGCATTTGGCGAACGTGTCGTGTGGTGCGTGCTCGGAGCCTGAGGGCTCAGAACATGAAAGTCCATTAACGTTTCGGATCCACAACGAAGGTGTCTGGTCCAGATGAGGTTCTGCTCCGCCAGAGGGCCCGTCACCTCCCCTGCGGAACTTGCTCCCCCCACCCTTTGCAGACTCAGTCCTTGCAGATCTTCGAAGTTAATCAACGATCATGCCCATGAGGTCCCTCACGTGCTGCTGTTCTGGGGAATACATAGTATTGTCAGTATCTTGTGTCTCAATTTCCTGGTCAGGGTACAGAGCGTAAAAATCCGATTCACTTGAAGCATTTGAACTTAATACATATGAAGCAAAGAGAGGAACTTCCTTTATGTCAAAGTCTCCCTTGGGCGCCTGGTCGGCTTGCGGGTCTAGGATATCCACATCGGGTCCCTCGACCGCCAGACCCAGCGTCGCAATCAGATCCATAGTTGGGTTGAAAGGGGGCGTGCAGCTGTCCGCTTGTAATACATAAGCAGCGTTAGCCAGTACACGCAAGGGGTTTATAGCACAAGTATCACAGTCATCACATACACCGTTACAGGCAGCAGCCAGTTCCCACATGGGATCCGCACAAGTATCACAGTCATTACATACACCGTTACAGGCAGCAGCCAGTTCCCACATGGGATCCACACAAGTATCACAGTCATTACAAAATTCAATGCAATTTTCTGGAGCGCCGGTCGCAACTGCCTTGTTGAAGGACCCGTTCAGGTCGACGGCCTCTGTGGTCAGAGCCATAGTCGTTGTCGGCGGCTTCTTCACTTTCCATCCTGTAAAATACTTTCTCATACAGAGGAGGACTAGAGATTTCATTAGTGCCCCCCAAATTACTACCCCGATTATCACAGCCAGTGCGGTCAATAACCACTTCACTATGGTGCCCGTCCATCCCTGGAACCAGTCAGTGAGCCAGCTAAATGTATAAGAATTTTCGCGCGCGATCCGATCGATCGTCAGGGCGTGGCTAGTTTCCCTTAGTCTCACTTCTGCATCACCATTGTACGCATGTGAATTACCGTGTCCAATAGTATGTCATGAGCCGTAGCGGTGTCGTTTGCCACCTTTTCTAGGGCCAAAGCCAATTTATCTATCCGGAAACTATCCATGACTGTGCCCGCTCCTGGGAAGAAGAAACCAAACACCTTTTCCCCTAGGCTCCCGTGTAGTTTAGTGGTTCCATCTTCGTTCATGACTGACCTCTTATAACGCCTGTCCAAGGACTTTGGGTCTAGCTCATCCAGTATCTCAACGTCAGGAAGGACTGAACCCAGATAACATGTGCCCCCCCAATTATTTGGTAAATAGGGGTAAGCCTTGTCGCCGCATATAAACATTGTCCCATGGGGTGGGACCAGGTGGGTGGATAAGCACTGGAGTCCCTTTACCACCCCATTAATCCTACTAACCCCCCTAGAGAATGTTATAGCCGTTATGTTGTGGTTGTGTTTATCTTGCAGTACTATTCGTAATGTAATCCCCGAGCTCCCTTGTCCCAGCTTCCCGGGGAGAGTGTAGGCGCATTCTGATTCTCCCATACGCAAGTGGCCGGAACCCTGGAGGCAGACCTTCCCTTTCTGTGGTTTGACCCAGACGGGGGCAGGCCTCTCGGCCACATGGGCAATCATTGGCGGGCGATAATTAAATTGTCGATTGCAACTCTTGCCGTTGTCAACCCCTTCTCTTTCCAGCGTGGTGACTAAACATGGGGAATCGATAGGTTGTGAGCAGAGGTCATTGAGGGACAGAGGTAGCACTATCATGTGTATTCCTGTGGTGCCTGCTTGGGGAAAGTGCATGCACGACCAGCAGTGTGTCCTATTTTGAATTGTTGCCACTTCCCTGGCCACTTTCCAATATGTGTTTTCACCCTTCTTTGGGGCCTTATTCTGGGGTTGTGGCGTGAGTATGTATTCGATGCATGGTATGTAGTTCCTTTCGCCACCGGCCGCGCCAGGGGTCCAGACGCTGCACCGGACCTGCATAGTCATGCCTTTCTCTAGGCGCGTGCGTGTTTGTAGCTTAAAATCAGGGGTTCCCCATTGGTATCCTGGTTGGGCCAAGGTCTTAATGCTAGCTTGCCCGTCTTCCCGGAACTCTCGTTGCTTTTGTAGTATCATGCCAACGCGTCCAGGCCCTGCCGACAGTGCTAGCCAATTTATGTTCACCCAATTTGTGTGCAGGGCTTTCTGTTCGAAACATGGTAGTGATACTCTTTGTCCCCATGTTACGGTGAGGTGTCGGGTTTCGTTTTCGCATCTATTGGAATCGGAGTTTCCCCTAGCTGCTGTCGCTATCAATAGTATTGTACCTATGATTAGGCCCATCCTTACTGTGGTTGCTGTGGTGTAGTGTCTGGTGCTTGTATGGCCAACTTACAGTGCGTGGCGTGGATCCACGAAGTCTTGCCCTCGCAAAAGACTGCCGTTGGTGTAGTCAGCAACACCTGGACTGGTCCCTTCCACCTTGGTTCCAAGGCGTTCTTGCAGGTGAAGTGCTCCACGAACACCTGGTCTTTTTCCTCTGGTGGAACACCTGGTCCACAAGTCTCCTGGGAGCGCCTGGTCTACAGGTCTCCAATTCATAGATTCAATTCATTCAATTCATAGTTTCATAGAACACCTTTTCTCCAATTTCCTAATCCACTTTTTTCAAGTGGATCCAATTTTATCCAATATTCAATTTTTAAATTCAATCCCATTTAATCCAGTCCAATTCAAATTAAATTCAATCCTTCTCTCAGCATCCCATTACCTGTTTCCAACATCAATAAAAATAAAATTATAAAATTAATAAAAAATCAATCATCTCAACTCTCAAATCGAATCAAAAAATAAAAATAAACGAAAATTACTTCAGCGAGAGTTTCAACTAGAATTAACACAAACAAACCACCATTAACCTCCATTAACCTCCCCCTATTATTTATTTATTTTCACGAATAAACAAATAATAGAAATAACCTGGTCTACTTCCAATTTCAATTCTGGTCAGTTCTGGTGTCTGGTCACACACAATGTTTTCCTCACCCACTGTGATTCGCTCAAAATAGATTCTCACTGTTATGTCTGAAATTCGTCTCATGAAAACCCATTCAAGAGTCCGGTGTGACAGACAGCCAAACACATAGACACGCCGAAGACCCCAGGGTACCCATCAAACTAGCTTGTCCGCAGATCCACAACACAGCGAAACATGTAACTTTACTAAAATAATCACTTACTCATAACTAATACTCATACCACTAATTACTCATAATAACTCATAATTACTTATGTAATTACTCATGCCAATACTTACTCAAAATAATGTAATATCCCAATCTTCACCCTTTATGCAAATCGAAGCACCCCGGACAACCCACAACCAATATCAACCACTGTAGCCGCCTTCCCCTCCAGGCAGCCACACGCAGCCACATACATCTCCATCCACGTCACACAAGACAACAGCCAACGAGTGTGTCCACCACACAGAAACCTTTGGCAATGCAACAACCGAACTCCCAGACAACCAACAACAAAACCCAATCCATCTCCATGGCTCATCAAGCAGTTCCAACTTAATCCAGCTTCACATACCGATTTCCCCAAAAACTCGTGAAACTTCACCCCCATTCTGGAAAAACCCTGGACTAAACCCTGACACCCTAAATAACTTCAGACCCATCTCCAACCTACCCTTTCTGTCAAAAGTTTTGGAACGTGCTGTGGCCACTCAACTCAAACATCACCACTCTGCCAATAACCTGTATGAAACATCCCAATCCGGATTCTGCTCCAGCCACAGTACTGAAACTGCTCTCCTCAAAATCACCAGCGACCTTTTCTCTCCTCTGATGCCGGCAACCTCAACATTTTCATCCTCCTCACCTCAACGCCTCCTTTGACATCATCAATCACGCCATCCTCCTCACCCTGTTTAGACCAGCTTGTGCCTATTAAACCCAAATCAGTTCACTCCCAAGCTTCACATGGACCACCTACTACTCTCAAATTATCCACTCTGGCTCCGGAATCCCAAAAGCACTCTTCTCTACAATAAACAAACTAAATAAACAAACTTTACAACGTGAACAAACTCCTCAGCGCCCTGGATACCGCCACCTGTCATTCAGAGTAGACAACAGCATCTCCTTTCTGGCTTTCAGCATCTCCTTTCTCCTTTCTGGCATCCAAATGAAATTCTGGCTTCAAATCAACTTCCTCGAACTTAACTATGATAAATCTAAATTAATCTTCGTTTGCCCACAACCACTCACCAAATTCACCCATAACTTTGCCCCCAACATCGATGGTCATTTGAACACAAATTGAACAAAATTAATCGAACAAAACACTTCCATTAACTCGACATTCTTTTCACAGCACAAAGTTCACTTGAACATCTTTTTCCTGGATACTCCCTCTTTATTTTTATACCATACCATGCTTCTCCATGGAATAGTCCACCACTCATATAAATAATCATAAGAGTTCTGCGAAACATCTCCATCTTTAAAACTTAGCCAACCAATTTTAAACCACATGTTTTCCCCCCAAAAAAACAAGTCACATTCTTTGTATATTGCCAACATTGTTCATCGTTTAAGTATCATCCAGAACTAAATTTTTATAAACCATCAACTTGTAGATGCATTTATTTATATCCCATTAACCCAAGAACTCTCAATTGCTTGGTTATATTTTAGCAATGTCATATATCCATATTTCTTTTCCAAATTGTTCCTGATATACACATTAATCCCATCTGTCTTTGTTTCCAGATCAACTCAAATCAGGAAATCAACACAAATCCTTATTACCTCCAATCAACTCAAAATTAAATCAAACAATTCAAAACCAGATCGGATCAGCGATCAGAAATCACTTTTCCAATCAACACATTCCAAGCAACAATTCATTCAAAGACCAAGCTTAAAAACACAACTCTCATCTTACTGTGACAAGTAAGCAACCAACCTACTTCACACTAAACAAATAACTTTTCATCACCCCTTTCTTCTCCACCGCCTCTTACACTTAAACAGATCATAATTACTCACTCATACACTGTTGCCCATCACCCAGTTGCCCCAGACCCAAACACAGGTTTGAAATCCCAGTAGGTTGTTCTTCAATCCCAACCATCATGTGATCCCAACATCTCTCCATTTATTTCGTTCCTCATGGGGTTGGTGTTTTATGGCCTTTACCTCTTACCCAATCACACTGCACATTATTCCCCGTCCTTGATGGATAATTTTACATCCAGATGGGCACAGCATCCCATTTTTGGCGACCCAGCCCTAAAACAAGCCCCTGGACTCCTTGCAGGCTGGACCAAAACCCCCGGACGAAGTTGCATCCCAGTACTGACTCTGCTGCCTTCTTGCAAACTACTTCAACTCCATGAATTTTACATGTTTCGTGAACGGAACAAAGCACTCTGTAATCGTCAGATTGAAACTGCCCCAAACCCGTCCATATAAACTCCATTGTTGTCCTGTCCATCTCTCTGTGTTACATTTACATTTTGTGACTCACAGCTCCTGCCTCCATGGAACAATGACGCCTGAGCACTCAATTAGCCCTCCCAGTACCAAAGACTTACAATCAGACCGACAGACAGACAAATAACAGAGGCATGTCGCCAGCCCCAGCACAGGACATCACCTTTCCGGGCAGGCACAATATAATCCACAGCATCGAAATGCCAATTTCTATCCGGAGCCTCGCAAAGCCAAAATCCATGCATGCGTGCTCCATCATGCAACCCGATCTGTACTCGGTGCGCCCGGCGCCCCCTATAATCAGTGAGTTATAATAACCACAATATCTCTGGCACCCAACTCGTGATACCACAATTTAATCCACGTTACTTGCATCTCTTCATCCTCACAAATGTCCTCCATTTAACGTGACTCAAATCCATCTCAAATCCCCACCGCTCGGCCCGGTTAAATTAAATTCCAAGCGTACTGTACCTGACGCTTCCACAACAACAAAAACTCGATATTCTCTGTCCACTAATTATGTACATGATTTTGGTTTTACCCACAATATAATGTCCCGATATTCTCCAGATTTAAGTCCTATATATCCTGTCGTTAAAGCAACACCCTGTAGACTGACTCCGCCTGTCGTTCTTCCAAGGTTAGTGAATTACCTCTGACCTTTCCCTTGCATATCTCGAACAAAGGTCAACTAAACTTTAAAAGGTCAAACTTCGAATTGGGGTAACCAGCGCTTTATTTTTCCGCAAATAATACAAGTCCGGCGTCATTCCCTGCAAGAACCACATCCAGACAGACAAATGACCCTTATTGAGGCTCTACATCGCAAAATGCTAGCTCCTACGAATCCAACAACCGTCACAATCCGTCCAGGAACTTCCGTACGAGGCGTGCTTCACAATGCAGCACCTCTCTACCTGGTGCACCTTTCGCACATCCCTCCTCGTTCGCACAACGCTTCATCAACACACCTCCTCGCGCCCACACCTTGGCACAAGCCACACCACATACCGACAGTTGAAACCTCAACCGTCCTCCTTCCTCGGATCAGCGTTCTGTTGAAACGTGACATTTCTGCTCAAATTATTGAATTTCCAATTTTAATAACTTAACCTTACCAGCATACTAAATCTGTGTCCGCATCGATCAACACAAATGCCTCGATGCATCTTCCAGCCGCCACTCCGCACTGTACCTTACTGTATGAACAAGACTTCCTGTTGGAACTTGGCTCCGGAAATTAATTACTCTGTCTTGAAATCGTTTATTTTAGCCATCTTAAATAAATCCATCCATCTATCCATCTTATAAATCCATCTTAAATAAAAATCCATCTTATAAGTAACGTATTCGTCCTGTGACATTGCCTGGCATATATGTCGCAGCCGGCCACTATTCCGACATGGCTCGTCTGACATGAACGTCCGACATCCAGCAAAGTCGAAATGACCCACAATGCATTTGGGCACACATCCTCCTCTGAGAGTGGGCGAGTTATCGCCAGCACTCTGAGCAAATCTCATACAGCACACCCGTGACTCGCGGCTCGCTCGGCTCCTGTCTGAACACCCAATATCCCTCTACCCAAACTTCCACGGAGCCGCACGGCGGAAACACAGGTTTGTACCACACTTTAGTTAAACGAACATTGCCAGGATTCTCGGATAGACGTTTAATTTCACAACACACATGACAAAAATCCGATTTAAATTCAGAGATCGCCGATCGACCTGGCACAACCATCTCAACGCGACGACGCCACGCCGCCCCCCGTCTTGGCGCGCACCCTCGTGCCTCCACACGAATCCCAACACTCCCTGCACGCCGCTCTATTCGCGTTCGCGGCGGGGTTTACCTTACGTTGGGACATGCAGTCGGCTGTCATAACAAAGTGCGAAAAGCTGTCATAACAAATCTGCGACCTGACATGTAGTGAGTTGTCAGAACATTGAGCTGTCAGAACTCATCCCTAGCTCGTAAACATCGCAAAAAAACAGGATCTCCGACGCTTGACCTCTCTGACCCAAAATGCACTATATGACACCAATTCCAAAGGTGAGCTGCCTCAGCGATACATCCCACACATACAATCCACAATATCTGCCATTGAATGAACTCTTCGATTCAAGTAAAACACACATATTGATTCGAATTCTGAATTTAGCGAAAAAAAACAGCCCATCCTGCAACCATCTCCAAGAAACCCGCTTCATATCAACAGTAGGTCGACAAGGGCACTCCGAGTGCTTTCCTGACCCGATTTATATCAATTCGCTTCCCAAACAACTCCCAAACAGATGAAAATCCGGACTCAGTTCAGGACCTCGCCTGTTCTCTCGGATAGACGCTAAAATGGACATTCCCGGCCTGAATTTCCCGCACGTCGAGCAGATCACTTACAAAGCTTCACACCGAAACCCTCTGCTTTGCATATGTCATACAGACAAATACATTGGCTAGATACACACGTCAATTAACATCCCAATATACATTCATTCCTCATTCATATACTCATAGAAGTCTCCCAGACTTCGCGCGAAACTCAGATCGACTCAAATCATGCCTTTCTCCAGCCACTCCCAAACAATCTTTGCTCATTCATGTTACGTCTCTCATTCAAGGAAAAGGATTTTTGGGACTGGTTGGACGGGGGGTGGGTTGAGGTGAAAAAAGGGAAGGCAGGGCGGGGTGTTGGGGTGTTGCCTAGAGCCCTGGGACTGAGCTCAGGTCTTGGGGGGGGTGGGGGGTGTTGCCTAGAGCCCCGGGACTGAGCTCAGGTCTTGGGGGGTTGGGGGGTCTTGGTCTGGTATCTGGTCCAGCGGCATCACTCGCTGTTTTACTTGTTTAACTGCTTACTTAATTGTCCTCTGTCCTGTAGCTTCAATAACTATAGTTACAATGCTTAAAATTTCAATATTTCAAAACCCATTCCTGTCCTTCTCACCCTGTGGCCACCTGGCCCATTTCCTGTGAGCTTATTTATTTTCTCTTGTCCACCAGGTCCTGGCCTGTTTCTATCTGGACCTCTGTTGCTTTGGCCTTCTATCTAAGTTTAGCCACAGCCCTTCGTTCCCTGGCATGCAATGGCATACCCCATCTTGTCTCTGGGCTGTTCCTTCCTGGAAAAATCTTGGCCACCTGGCTTCAGCCTATATGGCTGTCCGACCTCATTTTCCCCTCCTGGTGCTAACTGTAACTTTAAGCTTACTGTTAAGTCCTTCCTGGTTTATCCTTACTTGTTTATCCTGGCTTTAACAAAACCACGTCATTCTGAGGCCTAAATGAGCCTTTACTTACAATTTCTGTTCGAGTGCAGACAGCGCGGAAGACAAGGAGACTGAACCCGCGCGAGGGAGGAAGGTACGAATTTGGAATAATAGCCCTCTGATATAAAACAACTCCCACCTTTAATCAAATCAGCGTGCCGGCGCCGGCCTCAGGTCAGCCTTCCTCCTGTCCCTCGGGCTCCGTTTCCCGTCCTCCGCGTCTGTTGACACCCCACTCCTGGTACCATCTGTGAAGAATCAGCTCTTCGTTTGCAAAGGAAGTCCACAATAGCCTGGAATGGCGCAGCTTTATTAAAAACCAACTTATACAGATCCGGAGGAGGCCAAGACATCTATAGCAAGAGCCAGTCTCATGCCACGTCAAGCCTTCCTGAAAACACATTGATTCCCAGTCCATTTATATAGGGACACGTTTTATCAGGAAATCTCCGAGGGAACAAACAAAACTGGGAGAGGTTCCTCCCCGGTGGGCCAAGCCCCCACCTGTCATCCGCTCTGTTATTCGGGGGAGTCAGCCCTTCCTTATCATTCGGACCAAATGTTTCTCTGGGCTCCGAGAAAACAGAAATGTAACTCACAAAGAGTGCATGCTTGGCCAGATAAGCCCAGAGCAAATATATGGGTTCACATGAGTAATTCAAAGCATGTTTATACAGAGTTAGGCGTCGCTGTGATTAATACAAAATACATATGGTAAAAACAACAGGTTTATGTTATCTAGCCTTGAAAAAGCACACGTATACAATTTGTTCAGCATGACCTCAGCGAGCCTCTCCTCATCCAAAACTAAAACGAAGCAAAAACCCTTTATTAACTTCATGAAAATAGCATTTTTAAACCAGATTTAAATCATAACACATTAGCAACCAACGTCTATAACTGAACTTTAGGCAATAACAAATCTACTACTTGACATATATATATATATATATATATATATATATATATATATATATATATATATATATATATATATATATATATATATATATATATATATATATATATACACATATATATATCTGTGCAGTGTCTGTGTTGTGTTGTCACTGAACCACTCCCTCAAACCTTTGTGAAATCGTACCAAACTTCTGGTATGCACCTATCTCTCCCGTGGGTATGTCCTAAGGGTATTTTTTAAAGAATTTTTTTGTAAAAGTTTGTTATTTTTATTTTTTATTTTTTAAATTTTATTTTTTTTATTTTTTCAACTTCAATTGTTTCTAAAATGTAATATCACGTGTATTACAAATACATTGTGCAAAATAATTGTATTATGATTGGAGTAAACCATGACAAAACAGCAACTCAGGTAGTCATCCATTTTTTAAAAAATTTTTGTTTGTTTTTTTGTATACTGAATCGAGGTTCGTGAAAGAGCTGACATTTACTTCACAAACAAATCAACCAGACAAACAAAATATATAAAAAGAGGCAGCGGAAGACAAGAGAAGGGGAAGCACACAAACACTTGAGAGCACACAACATTTAAGAGCAGGGAGATGTGTGGGAGGGAGAGGGCTTAGGGGGGGGGGGGGGGGTGGGAGAAGTATAAAACACAAGGACACCAAGGACTTCCAGGACAGAAGTTGGTATTTCAAAAAAGTGGAATTGGGGTGAAATTAGCGGGGATAGAAAAGATCAAGGTTTTGGATGGGGGAAGATAAGAGATGGTGGTGAACAGCTGATTTAAAGACCTGGAGGGTGGAGTGGGATTGAAGAGAGTGAGGGAGTTTGTTCCAGAGGCGGGAGAAAAGAGGAATGAAGGAGTGAAGGTGAGCAGAGAGTCTTGATTTTGGCAGTTTAACCATGAGAGGGTTGCAGGCAGATCTTGTGCGACCTGTAGGAATATTTGCTGGACAGAGCCCAGAGAGAGCTGGGGGGGCAAGGCCAGAGAGGAGTCGGTAGAAGATGGAAAGACCACCAACCTGCCTGCGGTGAGTGAGTGAGAGGCCCCTGGAGTTAGTTTCATTGCAGGAGATTCCAATGATTCTGAATGCTTTGGTTTCAACAGCGTGAAGACGAGCTTGGTGTGAGGCAGGAGCAGCAGCCCAGAGGGGAGAGCAGTATTCCATTGAGCTGCAGATGAAAGCCTTGTATGAGGTGAGGAGCTCAGGTGTGCCAAGGAAGGACTTCGCACGATGGAGGATGCCCAGTCGGCGACTGGCTTTGGAGGCCAGATTTGAAATGTGGTTTTCCCAGGAAAGATCATGGCAGATAGTGAGACCCAAAAGCTTGATTGACAGAACTTCTTGGAGAGGATTATTCAGAAAGTGGATGGGAGGGTTGTCCAGTCGGTCTTTTCGGAGAGACATCGTAAGAGTGTGAGATTTGTCAGGATTGAAAGACATGTTCCACTTGTTTGCCCAGTCTGTGCTTTTGTCCATGTCTGCAGATAGTGAGAAGGCTGCAGACTGCCGATCTGAGGGATGAAGAATGGAGCGACAGAGAGTAGAGTCATCAGCAAAGAGATAGAGAGGATTTTCAAGAGAGTCAGAGAGATCATTGATGAAGACCAGAAAAAGCACAGGGCCCAGAACACTGCCTTGGGGAACTCCAGCCTGAACAGGAAGAGGAGATGAGAGAAACCCATTCAGGGCCACACGTTGACTACGACTAGAGAGGAAGTCCGCCAGCCATGCGTGGAGATTTCCATGGATACCAAAAGAGGAGAGTTTGGTGAGTAGAGCGGGGTGCCAGACCGTATCGAAGGCACGTGATATGTCAAGGGAGACAGCTCTAATTTCCTGTTTGGCATTGAGGACCTCCATCCATTGTTGAGAAAGCAGAAGCAGCATGTCCAGAGTAGAGTGACCAGGTCTGAAACCAAATTGATGATCAGAGATCAAGCCATTGGAGAAGAGGAAAGATTTCATATCTGAAGCAATGATGGATTCCATGACTTTGCTGATAATTGGGAGAAGGCTGATTGGTCTGTAGTTGTTGGGATCTGTTTATGCACCTTTTTGTGCAAAGCGGTGATGTTGGCAGATTTCCAAGCAGATGGCATATGACCTTGAGCAAAAGAGAGGGTGAAGAGAACAGAGAGAGGGAGTGAAAGAGTGGAAGAACAAGATTTTAGGACCCGTGGGCTGATGCCGTCAGGTCCAGTTGCAGAATCAGAGTCGAGGGTTGACAGAAACTTTCCCACCTTATCAGAAGGAATGGACACAGAGTCCAGGAGCAGCTGGGTACGACTGGGTACGGTGGGTACAGAGAGGGATGGGTTTGGGACACAAGATTTAGAGGCAAACACAGAGTTGAGGCATTCAGCTTTTTCACGTGCGGAGTCAGCCGTGTTGCCGTTTGAGGTGAGGGAGGGGATGGAGGGGGAACAAACATATGTGGACAAACATATGTGGAACAAACATGTCTACATATGTGGACAGTGTCTCAGTGTCTGTGTTGTCACTGAACTGCTCCCTCAAACTTTTGTTTCCGTGGTTGTGAAGTGTTTTTAAAAACGTTGTTGGTGAGGTGATTTGAATCACGTGGTGGTGAGGTGTTTTTGATCATGTGGTGGTGAGGTGTTTTGAATTATGTGGTGGTGACATGTTTTGAATTACGTGGTGGTGTGTTGTTTTGAATTACGTGGTGGTGAGATGTTTTGAATTACGTGGTGGTGAGATGTTTTGAATTACGTGGTGGTGAGATGTTTTGAATTAAATGGTGGTGAAATGTTTTGAATTACGTGGTGGTGAGATGTTTTGAATTACATGGTGGTGAGATGTTTTGAATTACGTGGTGGTGAGATGTTTTGTGAATTACGTGGTGGTGAGGTGTAATCGTCCCAAACCTCCAGGCTGCCCCTACCCCTACTGTGTATGTGCTGAACGGTTCATTTTGAATTTTTAAATATTTTTTCAACCTAAAATTGCTTATAAAATGTGATATCACAAACACGGCAAATAAATTTGTGAAAAATAATTGTTTGTATTATGATTCGTGTAAATCATACCACAGCAGTTCAGGTACAGTCATTATCCTCAGCTAAAACAAGCCCGTTCCTCGATAACAACGCGTGTTGAGGCGAGCGCAGCGAGCCGAGCCATGCTAGTATATATATATATATATATATATATATATATATATATATATATATATATATATATATATATATGTACACATATATATATACATATATATATATATATATATATATATATATATATATATATATGTATATATATTCTGTTACGTGGTCCTCCCGGTGACGACCTGGTCTCGGTGACCCCCGGACCGTGAGAGGAACTCCGCCAGAAAGATCTATTATTTCTGCGCTTTCGTAACGCAATCAATATTAATTCCAACCAAGAAAAAACCCCACACCAAGGATCCGGAATAATCAATGATATATTCCCCGACCAATCAACCATCAACAATCAGCAATCAATAGTACAAAGATGTAAACTCATCTACATTAACTCTAAGATGGCCATCTTATACAATCCTCACGTGAGCCCCACTCCCGACTCCCTCCATGGTCAATGTCTCTCTCAATGTCTCCGTACTCCTGTAGTTTGATCTCCGCACGTGGGCGGTTGAATGGACCCTTCCTGACGTGCTTTCCCCGGGCACGTCCCGTACCGGGAACCACAGCTGCAGCGCGCACCTCCTGGCCAAGCAAAGCGGGTAAAGTAAAGCAGGCACAGCAACACGCGGCTTGCCCAGCGCGCGCGGCCCAAGGTGCAACCCGTAAGCGGCCTTGTAGACGGTGAGGCGAACTGTGCCAGCTGCTTGGTTCCGGCAACTAACCCACAGTGACTTGACGTGTCAAAGGGTATTTACACGTCCCGGTAACTCCTCTCGCCAGACGGGCTTTTAAACGCCGATTCTCTTACGTTGCTCAATCGATACCGCTCCCGTCAGAGCTTGGCGAGGAAGAAGAAGAATCGTCACGTCTCCCGGACCTCGTGTCTTTTCTTCTTCCGTTTCCGGTCTCCTTTTTCTCAGAAGGGCTCCTGACCCTTTAATCACAACAACCTTTAATCGACTACACATTGATAAGCAAAGCCCTGAATAGTAATTCACATACATTCACATAAATATGTAACACTCCCCCCCTTCAAGAAAGAAAGTTTGAACCCAGCGAAAACTTTCTTTGCCGGCCAACTTGGATAAACAAACCAGATAACTCACCCCCCCCCCCCCCCCCAACTCATCAGTTCCCCCCGGGCACAGTCATCACTTAAAAATAAAGCAACAAAATTTCACACAATCCCCTAGATTAATTCCCTCTGGACCAAGCATCAACCACTTCTAGTTTCTCTTGAATGACGGTTAAGAGGTGGTGACCAAAGCCCCCAAATTTAACCCTCTCTATAGCACTTTTTTGGGAGGCCCAGCGGAGTATTCCCTACATGGACGCCTTAAGGAATGTGGAGTTCACGGTTAGTCCGGGGAGGAAAGTTCATTACATGGACGCCTTTAAGAACGTGGAGTTCACGGTTAGTCCGTGCAGGAAAGTTCACTACCTGGACGCCTTTAAGAACGTGGCGTTCACGGTTAGTCCGTGTAGGAGCCCCGGCTCGGCGGCTCCCCCGTATATAGTGCTTCAACTTCTCCAGACTCCTAACAGTTACGGTGGGACCCCTTGTCCCAGCCGTTACCTGACTGGCGGTCTCCTTCTCGGCCAGTGCTCTGACATTCATTCTTTCGGGAGGTGCCGTAACTCTGGGAGCCTCCATAGTAATATCGGCTGCTGCCAACCCCAAAACTACTGCCAAGTTGTCCTCTTCTGTAGACCTCTCGACGCCTACGAAATGCCTTCCCTACAGTTGTGGTCCGACCCTCCAAATCCTTACCATTCCAATTCTTCTCTGCCTCCCTGGCGTCTCTTGTGCTTGCAAACGTGACAAAGCCGAACCCTCTTGACCGTTGCGTTTCCCTGTCTTTTACCACCCGCACTTCCACCAGCGGCCCATATCTGTTGAAGACAGAGGTCAGAACTTCTTCCTCTGTGTTGAAGTTCAGTCCCCCTACAAATAACTTGTAACTTTTGTCGCCATCCCGAGCTGGTGGGGTGTTATTTTCCCTGCTGTGCTCTTTACCAACCCTCGGGTTACCATAAATTTGCCCCCTGGCCAAATCATTCCCAATAATCACAGATACTCCCTCTACAGGAAACGTGGCTTGTAAACCGACGGTGACCGGTCCTGACACCAAATCGGATTCCAAATGGATGACATGAAGTGGGGCACTAACACAGCCACCGATCCCTTGTAACCGAACACTATCCCCAGTTGCGGTACTCTTTGACAATGGCAAAATGCCTTCAAGCATTAAGGATTGATGGGCTCCTGTGTCCCTCAAAACCCTAACCGGTCTTGGGTTAGTCAAGTCTCCCTTGAGTGAGACCAACCCCTCATAAATAAATGGTTGGTAACTCTTCTGTGGGCGATTTCTTACGTTGGCCATCGCATTCAGAGTTGTACTAGTCGGACTCCGCTCTGGGTTGTCCCTTTTCATGAGGTAACAACTGGACATCAAGTGTCCAGGTTTTTTGCAAAAGGCGCAAGTAGGCCCGGAGGAAAAACTCGTGGTCTGCCTCGGGCCCCCCGGGAAATAAGTTTGTCTTAGGCCCGTAGCCCCCTGATTTCGAACAGTTCGGGTATCAGCGTTGTCCCCATATTCATCTCGAGGCCGCCGCCATGTATTGTCGTTCTCCGCACCTGCTGGTCCACACCTCCCCTGCGGAGATCTAGGCGAGGAGTTAGGTTCGTGGACCCCTATCCGGTGTGTTAAGGCATAATCATCTGCCATGGTGGCTGCGTCCCACAACTTTGGTACTTTCTTTTACTGCAGGTACACTTTGATGTCCTCGTGGACACACTGTTGAAATTCCTCCACCAGGATCAAGTCACGCAATGTTTCGAAGTCTTTCCCGACTCCTTTTGACTCACACCACCGATCAAACATGTTTTCTTTCTGTTACATATTTATGTGAATGTATGTGGATTACCATTCAGGTCTTTGCTTATCCGTGTGTAGTATATTAAGGGTTGTTGTGATTGGAGGGTCAGGAGCCCTTCTGAACAAGTGGCCAGAAACGGAAGTGACCGGAAACGGAAGAGGAAAAGACACGAGGAAAAAAGGACGAGTATTCTTCTTCCTCGCCCGATCCGACGAAAGTGGGGATTGATTGAGCCGTGTGGAAAAGCGGCGTTCCCGAGCCTGTCTGGCGAGAGGAGTTACCGGGACGGATACCTGCCCAGTGGACGTCAAACTGTCGTGTGGCCGTGCACCGACCCAGCGTTGGGCGCCGTTCACGACACCGTCTAAAAAGACGCGTACGGGTCGCCCGTTGGGGCCTAACACGCCTTGCAAGCGGCGTGGGGTTTGGCTTGCTTTCCCGTACCCGCTTCGCGTGGCCACGAGGGGCTGCAGCCGGGGTGCCTGGTAGTGGTACGATACCTGCCCGGTGGAAACACGTCCACCCGGGGTTCGTTCAACCGCCCGAGTGCGGCGACGCCGACCATCATCTTGGTCAGGAGGGGCCCAGAGACATTGTGCGGGACCGAGACCAAAAAGGGGGTCGTGAGTACTCACCGGGACACACCTTTATAAGATGGCCATCTTAATCATAGGGAATTGATTGTGGATAGGGAATTGTTGATGGTTGTGTATTGTTGATTGCTCGGGGAAAATCTCCGTGGTTGTGTCATTGAAATTGTATGGTATCCTTACCATTGAAATATATCCTTGAACATCAGTTGTCTCTTGGGTGAAATTCATATGGATTGCGTGGCGAAAGCGCATATATAATACAGCTTTCTGGCGAAGTTCCGCTCACGGTCCGGGGGTCACCGAGACCAGGTATTCACCGAGGGGACCACGTAACAGAATTGGGGGCTCGTCCAAATTACGATTTGCGGTTTCGCAATTGGGTCTACGTCCGGGATTTAAAATTGTATAACATAATAAAATAATAGTTTTTTATTAATTAAAATTAATTAATTAATTATTAATTGGTAAAAAAAAATTTGAGAAATTGGGGTAAAGTCTTGGGTGAAGGTTAACAGGTGTTAACGATAGGCACCATGGCGTTTGTGGCACAGAACTTTGTGGTAACCCCGAGTGAGGCACAGTTCCGAGCATTGCTAAAGTCGGACCTCTTGAAATTGGCCAAACATTTTAACTTGGAGGTCCGAACTAATTTGAGGAAGGCAGAGTTGCAGGCCACGGTGATACAATCTATGGTGGGATTAGGAACATGGGACGAGTTAGCCTGGGAGTGGCTACCCGAAGAACCAGAAGATGTTGAGCTCCGGAAACTGGAGTTGCAATTACGGAGCCAGGAACGGATTAAAGAAGAAGAAAGGAAAGCAGAAAAGGAAAGAGCAGAAGAAGAATGGAAAGCAGAAAAGGAAAGATCAGAAGAGGAAAGGAAAGCAGAAGAGAGGAGAGAAGAGAAGCAAGCAGAGGAAAGGAGAGTGGAACGAGAACTCCAGGAAAGGTTAAAAGAAGAACAAAGGAAAGCAGAAGCGAGGAGAGAAGAGAAGCAAGCAGAGGAAAGGAGAGTGGAACGAGAACTCCAGGAAAGGTTAAAAGAAGAAGAAAGGAAAGCAGAAGCGAGGAGAGAAGAGAAACAAGCAGAGGAAAGGAGAGTGGAACGAGAACTCCAGGAAAGGTTAAAAGAAGAAGAAAGGAAAGCAGAAGCGAGGAGAGAAGAGAAACAAGCAGAGGAAAGGAGAGTGGAACGAGAACTCCAGGAAAGGTTAGAAGGGAGAAAAGCAGAGGAGAGGAGAGCTGCAAGGGACCTCGAAGCAGAGGAGAGAAAAGCGGAAAGGGAATTAAAGGAACGTGACATGGAGCTTCAGCAAGAAATCAAATGCAAGGAGCTGGAGTTAATGAGAGAACGGGGAGAGGCACCACCCTTGCTGACGGGGTCGACACCTAACCAGAAAACCTGGGATGTGGGCAGACATGTGAGGCTGGTTCCACCGTTCAGTGAAAAGGAAGTCGCGAAATTTTTCCCACACTTTGAGAAAGTGGCTCGACAATTAAACTGGCCGGAGGAGGCCTGGACCATACTCGTGCAAAGTGTGCTGGTGGGGAAAGCTCAGGAAATTTATTCGGCGCTACCAATGGACCAATGTGCAGATTATGAGGTACTGAAGAAGCACATCCTCAAGGCCTATGAGTTGGTTCCGGAAGCTTACAGGCAAAAATTCAGGAATGCCAGGAAGAGGGAGAGTGAGACCCATGTGGAGTTTGCCAGAGTGAAAGAAAACATGTTTGATCAGTGGTGTGAGTCAAAAGGAGTCGGGAAAGACTTCGAAACATTGCGGGACTTGATCCTGGTGGAGGAATTCCAGCAGTGTGTCCACGAGGACATCAAAGTGTACCTGCAGGAAAAGAAAGTACCAAAGTTGTGGGACGCAGCCACCATGGCAGATGATTATGCCTTAACCCACCGAATAGGGGTCCACGTACCTAACTCCTCGCCTAGATCTCCGCAGGGGAGGTGGGGAACAGCAGGTGCGGAGAACGACCATACATGGCGGCGGCCTCGAGATGATTATGGGGACAACTATGATACCCCACCTGTTCGAAATCAGAGGGATGCGGGCCCAAGACAAACTTATAGTTCGGGGGCCCGAGGCAGACCACGAGTTTTTCCTCCGGGCCTACTTGCGCTTTTTGCAAGAAACCTGGACACTTGATGTCCAGTTGTTACCGCATGAAAAGCGAAGACGCAGAGCGGAGTCCGACTACTACGACTCCAAACGCAATGGCCATTGTGAGAAATCGCCATCAAAAGGGTTACCAACCATTTATTTCAGAGGGGTTTGTGTCACGGGATGGAGCCTCGACTAACCGGAAACCGGTTAGGATATTGAGGGACACAGGGGCACATCAATCTTTAATGCTTGAAGGCATTTTGCCATGGTCCGAGGAGACGGCAACGGGGGATAGTGTTCGTTTACAGGGGATCGGGGGCGGTGTTAGTGCTCCCCTTCATGTCATCCATTTGGAGTCCGATTTGGTGTCAGGACCGGTCACCGTCGGTTTACAAGCCACGCTTCCTGTAGAGGGTGTATCTGTGGTTATCGGGAATGATTTGGCCGGGGGTCAAGTTTATGGTAACCTGAGGGTTGGTGAAGAGCCCAGCAGGGAAAATAACGCCACACCAGCTCGGGATGGCGACAAAGGTGCCAAGTTATTTGTAGGGGGACTGAACTTCAAAACAGAGGAAGAAGTTCTGACCTCTGTCTTCAACAGATATGGGCCGCTGGTGGAAGTGCGGTTGGTAAGAGACTGGGAAACGCAACAGTCAAGAGGGTTCGGCTTTGTCACGTTTGCCAGCACAAAAGACGCCAGAGAGGCAGAGAAGAATTGGAATGGCAAGGATTTGGAGGGTCGGACCATAACAGTAGGGAAGGCATTTCGTAGACGTCGAGAGGTCTACAGGAGAGGACAACTGGGCGGTAGTTTTGGTGGTGGCCGCAATCAATATTATTATGGAGGCTCCCTGAGTTACGGCCGCTCCCGAAGGAAGGATTGGCAAAGTAGTGGCCGAGAAGGAGACCGCTATTCATGGGACTACAGGGACAAGTGGTCCCACCCTAAGTATTAGGGAAGTTCTGAGAAGTTGAAGCACTGAATGCGGCGGAGCCGCCGAGCCAAGATTCCTACACGGATTAACCGTGAACGCCGTTCCTAAAGGCGTCCATGAAGTGAACTTTCATGCACGGACTAACCGTGAACTCCACGTTCCTCAAGGCGCCCATGTAGAGAACTTTCCTGCACAGACTAACCGTGAACGCCACGTTCCTAAAGGCATCCATGTAGTGAATACTCGGCTTGGCCTCCTGGAAAAAGTGCTATCGAGTGGCTTAACTTTGGATCTTTGATCAACCCCTTAACCTTCATTCACAAGAAACTGACGGTCAAAGTCAGAGGGTCATGAGATGGAGTTTGATTTGGCAGGGACAATGTCGTTGCTGGTGCTTAGTCCAGAGTGAGTAATCTGGAGGGGTTGTGGTGAAATTTTGGTTGCTTTATTTTTAAGTGATAACTGTGCCCGGGGGGAACTGATAATGTGGGGGGGTTGAGTTATCTGGTTTGTTTCTCCAAATTGGCCGGCAAAGAAAGTTTTCGCTGGGTTCAAACTTTCTTTCTTGAAGGGGGGGAGTGTTACATATTTATGTGAATGTATGTGGATTACCATTCAGGTCTTTGCTTATCCGTGTGTAGTATATTAATGGTTGTTGTGATTGGAGGGTCAGGAGCCCTTCTGAACAAGTGGCCGGAAACGGAAGTGACCGGAAACGGAAGAGGAAAAGACACGAGGAAAAAAGGACGAGTATTCTTCTTCCTCGCCCGATCCGACGAAAGTGGGGATTGATTGAGCCGTGTGGAAAAGCGGCGTTCCCGAGCCTGTCTGGCGAGAGGAGTTACCGGGACGGATACCTGCCCGGTGGACGTCAAACTGTCGTGTGGCCGTGCACCGACCCAGCGTTGGGCGCCGTTCGCGACACCGTCTAAAAAGACGTGTATGGGTCGCCCGTTGGGGCCTAACACGCCTTGCAAGCGGCGTGGGGTTTGGCTTGCTTTCCCGTACCCGCTTCGCGTGGCCATGAGGGGCTGCAGCCGGGGTGCCTGGTAGTGGTACGATACCTGCCCAGTGGAAACACGTCCACCCGGGGTTCGTTCAACCGCCCGAGTGCGGCGACGCCGACCATCATCTTGGTCAGGAGGGGCCCAGAGACATTGTGCGGGACCGAGACCAAAAAGGGGGTCGTGAGTACTCACCGGGACACACCTATATAAGATGGCCATCTTAATCATAGGGAATTGATTGTGGATAGGGAATTGTTGATGGTTGTGTATTGTTGATTGCTCGGGGAAAATCTCCGTGGTTGTGTCATTGAAATTGTATGGTATCCTTACCATTGAAATATATCCTTGAACATCAGTTGTCTCTTGGGTGAAATTCATATGGATTGCGTGGCGAAAGCGCATATATAATACAGCTTTCTGGCGAAGCTCCGCTCACGGTCCGGGGGTCACCGAGACCAGGTATTCGCCGAGGGGACCACGTAACATTTCACTCTGGCAAACTCCACATGGGTCTCACTCTCCCTCTTCCTGGCATTCCTGAATTTTTGCCGGTAAGCTTCCGGAACCAACTCATAGGCTTTGAGGATGTGCTTCTTCAGTACCTCATAATCTGCACATTGGTCCATTGGTAGCGCCGAATAAATTTCCTGAGCTTTCCCCACCAGCACACTTTGCACGAGTATGGTCCAGGCCTCCTCCGGCCAGTTTAATTGTCGAGCCACTTTCTCAAAGTGTGGAAAAAATTTAGCGACTTCCTTTTCACTGAAGGGTGGAACCAGCCTCACATGTCTGCCCACATCCCAGGTGTTCTGGCTAGGTGTCGACCCCGTCAGCAAGGGTGGTACCTCTCCCCGTTCTCTCATTAAATCCAGCTCCTTGAATTTAATCTCTTGCTGAAGCGCCAGATCACGTTCCTTCAACTCCCTTTCGGCTTTTCTCTCCTCTGCTTCGAGTTCCCTTGCAGCTCTCCTCTCCTCTGCTTTTCTCCCTTCTAACCTTTCCTGGAGTTCTCGTTCCACTCTCCTTTCCTCTGCTCTTTCCTTTTCTGCTTTCCTTTCTTCTTCTGCTCTTTCCTTTTCTGCTTTCCTTTCTTCTTCTGCTCTTTCCTTTTCTGCTTTCCTTTCTTCTTCTGCTCTTTCCTTTTCTGCTTTCCTTTCCTCTGTTTTCATCCTTTCTAACCTTTCCTGGAGTTCTCGTTCCACTCTCCTTTCTTCTTCTGCTCTTTCCTTTTCTGCTTTCCTTTCTTCTTCTGCTCTTTCCTTTTCTGCTTTCCTTTCTTCTTCTTTGATCCGTTCCTGGCTCCGTAATTGCAACTCCAGTTTCCGGAGCTCCACGTCTTCTGGTTCTTCGGGTAGCCACTCCCAGGCTAACTCGTCCCATGTTCCTAATCCCACCATAGACTGTATCACCGTGGTCTGCAACTCTGCCTTCCTCAAATTAGTTCGGACCTCAAAGTTAAAATGTTTGGCCAATTTCAAGAGGTCCGACTTTAGTAACGCTCGAAACTGTGCCTCACTCGGGGTTACCGCAAAGTTCTGTGCCACAAACGCCATGGTGCCTATCGTTAACACCTGTTAACCTTCACCCAAGACTTTACCCCCAATTTCCCCAAAAATTTACCAATTAATACTTAATTAATAAATTTTAATTAATAAAAATATTATTTTATTATTTTATACAATTTTAGATCCCGGACATAGACCCAATTGCGAATCCGCAAATCATAATTTGGACGAGCCCCCAATTCTGTTACGTGGTCCTCCCGGTGACGACCTGGTCTCGGTGACCCCCGGACCGTGAGAGGAACTCCGCCAGAAAGATCTATTATTTCTGCGCTTTCGTAACGCAATCAATATTAATTCCAACCAAGAAAAAACTCCACACCAAGGATCGGGAATAATCAATGATATATTCCCCGAGCAATCAACCATCAACAATCAGCAATCAATAGTACAAAGATGTAAACTCATCTACATTAACTCTAAGATGGCCATCTTATACAATCCTCACGTGAGCCCCATTCCCGACTCCCTCCATGGTCAATGTCTCTCTCAATGTCTCCGTACTCCTGTAGTTCGATCTCCGCATGTGGGCGGTTGAACGGACTCTTCCTGACGTGCTTTCCCCGGGCACGTCCCGTACCGGGAACCACGGCTGCAGCGCGCACCTCCTGGCCAAGCAAAGCGGGTAAAGTAAAGCAGGCACAGCAACACGCGGCTTGCCCAGCGCGCGCGGCCCAAGGTGCGACCCGTAAGCGGCCTTGTAGACGGTGAGGCGAACTGTGCCAGCTGCTTGGTTCCGTGCACTAACCCACAGTGACTTGACGTGTCAAAGGGTAGTTACACGTCCCGGTAACTTCTCTCGCCAGACGGGCTTTTAAACGCCGATTCTCTTACGTTGCTCAATCGATACCGCTCCCGTCCGAGCTTGGCGAGGAAGAAGAAGAATCGTTGCGTCTCCAGGACCTCGTGTCTTTTCTTCTTCCGTTTCCGGTCTCCTTTTTCTCAGAAGGGCCCCTGACCCTTTAATCACAACAACCTTTAATCGACTACACATTGATAAGCAAAGCCCTGAATAGTAATTCACATACATTCACATAAATATGTAACAATATGTATATATATATATATATATATATATTCACAGCCTTATAAATACCCTATCAATATATGTGGGAAAATTATGCCCCCAGAACAGGAATCAAGGCCAGGCCCTCTGGAATCGAGCAGGTATCGAGCCCAGAAAAATGCCAACCATAGGAGCAACAACGGCCTGCTCAAGAGAGGATCTTACAACAATGGGGGGGACAAATCCATGCACTTTTCTGCACGCATTTTTCTGCATTTTTAGCTCACCTGGAACGAAGTTCAGGGGAGCTTATGCGATGCCGCATGGCGTCGTCCATCCGTCAGTCAGTCAGTCCGTCAATCCGTCCGTAAACACTTGAAAGTTCTTTTCCGAAACCACTGATGGGATTGCAACCAATTTTGGCACAAATTATATTTGTTGTGTTGTGACGAAAGTTTGTTCACGGCAAAAAATCGGTGTCTCAGCAGGTCTACCGAGGGTCAAAGTGGATCCAGGTTTGACCCCCCAAAATAGGAATTTGCTTTTTCCTCTTAAACTACACAAACTATTTCGATGAAACTTTACCACAACCTTCATCACTTGTGATGTACCAACTTTTGTTCACGACATCAAAAAAAATCTGCCCCTTTGTGGATCTATGTGGGAGGGGGGGAGGGGTTGCCCCCCCAAAATAGGTATTTGCTTTCTTCTAAGAAACTACATATGCAATTCTGATGAAACTTGACCACAACCTTAATCACCTGTGTTGTACCAAAGTTTGTTCCTGGCATTTAAAAAATCAGGGTATAAGGTGGTCTATGGTGGGGCTTGCCACCAAAATAGGTATTTGCTTTTTTCCCCAGAGCCTACACACACAATTCTGATGAAACGTCACCACAACCTTCATTATCCATGATGTACCAATGATTGTTCAATGCATTGGAAAAATTGGGGTCTGAGGAGGTACACGGGGTGGGTAAGGGGGGTGTGGCGGGGGGTGGGGGGGGATTGCCCCCGAAAATAGGTATTTTTTGTTTGTTTATTTAAAGTCTTATGATTATGTTAGTATGATCTACATGCTGCCCTTTCATGTCTTCTACATGCTGTTGAAATTGGTTTAAAATACTGTTACCGATTCGGGGGTCGACGCTCCCCTTATCAAGGGGGGGTTAATCCCCTTGTCTTTTAAGCTGGCCGTCCCGAGTCCTGGAAGCTACAATGCTCCTCCCGGTCGGTCTTGGGTCGGGTGATTGGTCAATTTGGGTCCCAAATACCTAATTACCAACACCGACCGCGAGCAGGGAAATAACTCCTGCCCAAACCACGGATATTGATGGAATATTGCTGAGCAGTTAGCAATCCGCTATCCGAGCCATTAACAAATACTAAACCCAATTCTAAGCGGTTCCGAAATCGTGCCAAAGGTACTCAATTGAAAGAAAAGACGGAGGCGACCGGATTAGGTAAAAACTGAGAAAGAACAGGTGAATTTATTTACAATCAAGAAGAAGAGGAAATGAAAGGAATATACAAGAAGAAGAAGACGAAGCAGGACACAGGGCAGGCTTACCTATACAGTCTTAACTTAACGACCCCAGACGAACATACACACTCACACACATGGTAGCTGGTAGGGGGGAAGGTCCATGTTGATGGTTCCAGGTAGGTCGACTCCGTCCAGGCTCCGGTTCCACGGGCGAAGAACGGCAGGCAGCTTCATGTGTCGCCGACCACGAGCGGACCTTACATATAGCGAGGGGCTGGGATGCTGCGTATGTATATACGTTTATCGAGGAAGCGCGCTCTCTCTCTCTCTCTCTCTCTCTCTCTCTCTCTCTCTCTCTCTCGCAAGTTCAACAAGGGCTTTCTGAAGCAGTTCGTCAAAGAGCTCTGCGCAGCTTCGTCTCTCAGCCAGACCCCACCAAGCGCCGTCTCCAACCCGAGTCGACTCTGTAAAAAGGCTCGCGCTGGCGCTTATATAACGCGCTTAAAGATCAATGTGCGCGCTTGGAAACCACGCCCGCCAGTGAGCTCACCTCAGCCCTGGTTGGCTGGTAAGGGCTTACCGGCTCCGCCCTTGATGGCAAGTTGACAGGGCCACACGTTGATCTTGTTGTTCCGCCCCCTTTTTCCTCAGGCCGACCGCATGGTTAATGGCGTTGCTTGGGTGGAAGCTCAGCGAGGCAGCGAACGCTGCTAGCAAGCAGAGGGGAGTAATAGAATTGGGAGAGAGATAAGGCACCATCTGTAGGGGCGCATGATGGCGCAGTTTGGAGAGAGCGATTGGAAAATGAGCGAATGGGGCCTATCTTATTTGATTAATGCAATGCAGATTCAACTATTGGGAACACGGCCTTATCTAAAACACATACTAATGAAATAACTAAAGTTCCTATGGTGGCCTACGTGTTGCATATGGACTAAATAAGGGTGCGACCTTTAACCTTTTAATAATGGAATATTTAAAACTATTATTTACAAGTGAGGGTTCTAAAACCGCAACAATACTTTTAGTCAATGCAGTATACTGTTTATTCTACCAGGTGAGCACCTGGGGTATTGCCCCTATGTTTATGATTCTGATTGGACCAGCTTTCATGATCGGTCCTGATTTGGTCACACCCTTTGGATTATCATGGCAGAAGAGGCAGTCATCTATGGGTCTGAAAGAGAGACAAATCCGTTAGTATTATTGCCAACCTCATAAACGATAGACACAGTGCCAATGTGTTACCATGGTAGTAGATTTCATATAATATGAGCTAAGGTCTTCAATAGACTTTTAATAGGCATTTTACCTTTCTTAAATACTATGATAATATTCCTTGATCAGGAAATCATGTATGATTACATGCCAGTTTGTCACTGATATCACTGCTAACAATGAAAATATTGCAGAATAAAGGAATTTTATTCATGATGGACCTCATTAGCATAATTGTAATTCGCATAATATCTTCAACATTCTCCAAAATGTCAAAATTGTATTCCTTCACCATGAAAACATGGGTATTGATGCCGGTGTGATGCTGATATCACAGATAATAACCAAGATATACCATACGACAGGTATTTTAACAATGGTGGAAACTAATTTAAATGTAAATGCTTTTTTTTTTTTAATTGCCCAAGGCTACCAGGGTGTCATCAGTCGGATTCTTTAAATATATGGCCTTGTGATTTATAATTCATCAAAAAACATTGTATGGACCCTAAAACAAGGTTCAGGTAAAATTAATATTTTGGCTGCCAGACTAATATACGTCATACAAGTTAAGAAGGCCTTAGTGAGAATAGGACTTGAGCGTTTTTTTTGTTTTTTTGTACACAACATCGAGCCTCGTGAAAGAGCTAACATTAATCACACAAAAAGTCAAACCGACACATAAAACACAAAACAAGGGGAGAGGAACACAAGATGGGGAGAGAGAGGGAAGGACACAAACACAACATTTGAGAGCAGAGACATCGAGATAACTGTGGGAAGGAGAGGGCTTGGGGAGAGGTGTGAGAGGTATAAAACATATGGACCCTGCAAGGACTTCCAGGAAAGAAGTTGGAATTTCAAAAAAGTGTATCTGGGGTGAATTAGCGGGGGTAGAGAAGATCATGGTTTTGGATGGGGGAAGATAAGAGATGGTGGTGAACAGCTGTTTTGAAGACCTGGAGGGTGGAGTGGGATTGAAGAGAGTGAGGGAGTTTGTTCCAGAGGCGGGAGAAAAGAGGAATGAAGGAGTGAAGGTGAGCAGAGAGTCTTGATTTTGGCAGTTTAACCATAAGAGGGTTGCAGGCAGATCTTGTGCGACCTGTAGGAATATTTGCGGGACAGAGCCCAGAGAGAGCTGGGGGGGGGGGGGGGCAAGGCCAGAGAGGAGTCGGTAGAAGACGGAAAGACCACCAACCTGCCTGCGGTGAGTAAGTGAAAGGCCCTCGGAGTTAGCTTCATCACAGGAGATTCCAATGAATATGGTACGGTAGGGGATAATGGTAGGGGAGAAATTACTCTTACTAGGTTACTTGTCCCATCTTATATTTTAAACTTTTGTCAGATTTAATTAACTAAGACAACTGGACACACATTTATACTGTATTTGTATTTTATTGTGTATATATGGAGAAAACTTCCTTTACTTTATTACCGTAACATATTGTCTTGAATGTCAATTCATAATTTTATTTTCGAAAACACCAACTGAAAAGAAACGTCAATTTGACCGCTGTCGACTGTATCGCCATGGCTTGCAAACGAACAAACATCGAAGAATAGCACTCAAAGTTGAGAAACAAAGTAATTACAAATATTTAAGTGAAGGACAAATAAAGCAATGGAAAGGTAAGATAATATGGTGAAACAGCGATGTGGTCCATTACCAAGTACATTGTGCAGCGCTCATGCACGATTGTGACTTAGGGGAAGGCGGGGCAAGTTGAGCCAGTTTTTGTTCTTGGAATGTTCGGACTGAACTTACTGATGATCTTGCACAAATGAGTATCTTGCCTTCTAATTTAATCCTTGGGAAACATTTTGCAGCTAGTTCTTACTTTCTATCCCCACACTGAAAGTCACTGTGACCTTTGAAAAAACGGAGGCCAAATGGCTCAACTTGCCCGCCTGAGGGGTACGTTGATCCAACCTCTGGGGTAAGTTGTACCACATAGGGGTAAGTTGATCATTGCCCCAAATAAAGATAACTAAAGTAGAAAACCATTGTTTTGCCAGGAAAATATTTAATGTTGTAAAGTTCTACAACACTGAACGAAATGATTGCCTTGTGTTCATGGTTATAGTAATCAGTTACGAACAAATTGAGTCACTCTCATAGAAAAACAAGATTGTCAACTGTGGTAAGAAAAGTCAACTCAATCCACCTGTCACAGTTTCAAGTCACAATTAAACAAAAAGTATCCCAAATAGTTGATCATTGCCCCAAATAAAGATAACTGAAGTACAAAAATTGGTCTGCCTGAAAAATATTTAATTTACTTGTTACAACACTGAACGAAATATTTACATGTGCCTTGTGTTCATGGTTATAATTCAATGTGGCAGCTGGATTGAGTTGAAAACAGCTGCCACAGTTTTAAGTCACAATAAAACAAAAGTGTCCCAAATACACCCAGAAAGGCCAACAGTCAGACTGTGGCAATTAAGGCACAATATCTTGCTCATCAATGCCAGCTTCATCATTTGGATCTGGAACTAAAACTAAAACATGTCAGAAATCAAGTCAATTAAGCTGCCAAACTGACAAGTCACAATTGAACACAAGCTGTCCAGAACAACGCCCAGTGTGGTGCAGGCTCGCAATGTATCCAATGACCGGGGTAATAATATGGTATTCTGTAAGCGCTTTGAGCCTTTGGGGAAAAGCGCATTATAAATGCTAATTATTATTATCTCCACCAACATGAGTTGGCAAGTTGAGCCAGACCCTACGGGGCAAGTTGAGCCATGGCTCGATTTGCCCCGTAGGGTCTGCCTCAACTTACCCCAGTCTGAACTTTCTGAGATGTCTCCACATACACACATATTCTATGCATCCATCGTATTAAAGTCTATGACAAGAATGGAGACACATACCTGGACTAACAATTGTCATCTGATATCCATATTATATCTATGCTGCATATGGAAGAAAGGTGAACTTACCTGTTTTACACCTTTTTACTTTTATGGCTGAAAATTGGATTTTTCCCTCTGCAACACTGGTTTCTGTTTCAATTTAGAAAACAATATGGCAGAATTTGGAGTTATGCAATGGGGCATCTATAGATGGCGCCACCACAAAGTCTGACTCATTCATAACTGGCTGGGAGGTGGTGGCTCAACTTACCCCTATGCTCAACTTGCCCCGCCTTCCCCTATACATTGCACATATTATTTGTGACATTATATTGTTGCGGTTTTTAGAACCCCTCACTTTGTAAATACCTGTAACTAATCCTTGTAAATATCTCATCATTTAAAAGGTCAAAGGTCGCACACATAGTTAGGCCACAGCAACACGTAGGACACCATAGGAATTTAGTTTTCTCCTTAGTATGTGTTTAAATAAGGCTGTGTTCCCAATAGTTGCATCTGCGTTGCCTTAATCAAATAAGAATAGGTTCCTTTCATTTTCCAGCCTCCACCCCCCCCCCCCCCAAAAGCTACCCTACCCCAACAGGCGCAATCCATCTTGGCCTAGCATTTCGGCTGCCACTAGTCAAGGAACACAAGGTAGACCCGAAAAGGGGGGGTGGAGAGGCGTTGAGGTGAAGGGTCACAGCATTGGGGGACGGTAAGGGCTACCAGCCAATCAGGGCTGAGGTGGGATGGCCTGGTAAGGGCGTGGCTGGAGCTTCCAGAGGGTTCGCTGGGCTTGCCTATATAAGCGCGCACGCAAAGCCCTCGAGAGGACTGTAAAGAGAACTGCGCGGGGAGAGCTCGAACGGAATACCTGCGCGAGGGAGCTCTATTGTATTGGAAGAACTGCGCAGGGGACCGTTGCTGCTGGAAGAACTGCGCGAGGGAGCTCCATTGTGAGAGAGAATGGCACCACGGACACCTTGCTTACTGTACAAGAGAGATCTGTGCATACAGACTTGCGAAGGAACCCCCCCCCCCCCCCGCCATATGTAAGGTTCGGTCACATGCCAACGATACGCACTAGCTGCCTGCCCGGGTTTTCGCCACAGTACGAGTCGACACCTGGAGCGACACCTCAACGCCTGAACCATCTACTTGGACCTTCTCCTCCTACCACTGCCCTACTGTGTGAGTCTGTCTGTTTGTCCGGGGTTGTAAGTAAGACTGTGTCAATAAGCTTGCCCTGTGTCCTTTTGTTCTGTATATTGCTTTCGTTTCCTCTTCTTTGGGTCTTGTAAATAATTAATAAACCCACTCTTTGTTCTTCCCTTACTCTGGTTTCCTCTCATTTGATCGCCTCCATCTTTTCTTCCAATTGAGTACCTGTGGCACGATTTCGGAACCGCTCAGAATCTGGTTTAGTTTTCCTGTTAACGGCTCGAACCGCGGGTTGCTAAACCGCTCGGCAATTTCCATCTTATCCGTGGTTCGAGCGGAAGTTATTTCCCTGCTCGCGGTCGGGGTTAGTAAGCAGGTATTTGGGACTCCATTGACCAATCACCCTTGCTAATTCTGACTGGGAGGAGCGGCATAATTTCTAGGATTGGGGGACGGCCAGCTTAAAAGACAAGGGGATTAACCCCCCCTTGATAAGGGGAGCGCCGACCCCCGAATCAGCAACAATTGGTGTCTGGGAGTGGGATTGGACCCGAACCAAATTTTTTATACACCTGAAAAATTTTGGTCAAAATTTCGAGCGACTGAAATTTTATTATAACATCCAAATTAAAATTGTGCCATGGATAATCAAGGCGATCGGATGCCGGTGGGGGTAAATGAGTGGGTAGAGGAAGGTTTAGAGGCAACCCAGGACCCCAGGGAAGAAGTGGGAGAGATGGAGGAGGAAAATGAAGGAGGTGTGGTAGAGGGGAGTGCAGGCACACAAAATGGCGGCGCCTCACACATAGCCGCGACAGCCGAGCCACGGTGCCAATGGACTGGGGCCTATTTATGGTGCAAATGAGGGCCTTTATGGTCAAGACGGGTGAAGACATGGAAAAGAACAGGGAGCAATTGCGAAGCCAAATTGGGGGGTTAGAAAGCAAATTTGGGGGATTCGAGAACCAAATTGGGGGGTTGAGAAATGATATGGGAGACCAAATTGGGGGGTTGAGAAATGATATGGGAGACCAAATAGCGGGGTTAGAAGGTAAATTAGGGGCCCAATTGGAGGACATGAGTGGCGAAATGAACGAGGGGTTAACGAGGGTGAAAAGCAAGATGGACACCCGGGAAAATCAAATGAAAAGAATGAAGGAAGGTTTAACGGGGTTTGAGGACAGATTGGGTGGCCAGATAAAAGCATTGGGGAGAGACATTGACCGCAGATCGGGTGGAAAGGTTGCGGGGGTACACGACGAGGTAGAGGAAGAGGGAAAAGCGAGGTTGAGCAAAGCGAAGTCACGTGGACGGGTATAGAAATCGCGACCCAGGGTATGGGGAAGCCGGCGACCGCCGAAGTAGAGAATTTGATTTTATTAGCGCCAGCGGTCGTCGAGAGAAAAGACATTGAAATTAAAGAAAAAGAAAATAAAACCGAAGCAATAGTGGAAATTGGAGAGACCGCGGACTTAGAAAGCACTCGCGGAAGGAAGAAATGGAAAATGTGCAAAGTCTGTATCCACATCATGATGCCGTGCTTAACCCCAATGAAAGTTTGCAGGTGATGCAGGAGTGAAGAAGAAGAAGCGCCAAGGTGAGTCAGGCTGTATATGGCGCGAAAAGATTTTTCGGAAAAGTGTTTGGCGCAAAAAGAATTTTCGCGCGCTTGGGATTCCAGCGTAACCCGGGCGTTTGTGGGAGGTCCGTGGTGCGCTGCATGAGTGGAAATGGTGTGCGACTGCGCGTGTAAGAAAAAAGTGTGCGTCGAAGAGTGAGTGTGTTACAGAGTGTGAAAGTGAGGATGAATGCACATCGGAGTGTATGTGTGATGAATGTGATAGAGAGAGTGAGTTGGTTGTGGCAAGTGTGCGAGGACGCACACCTGAGTTGGTTGTAGAGCGCGTGATTGGGTGTGCGACAGGGGATTGCACACCCATGGGTAGGTGTGCGCTGAGTGGGTATGTGCAAGAGTGCACACCCACGAGGGGTACGGAGTACATACCGGGAGAGTGTGCGCCAAGGTGTGCGAGTAGTGTGAGAGCGCCAGGGTGTGTGATGAGGGATTGCACACCAGTGGGTAGGTGTGCGCTGAGTGGGTGTGCAACAGTTTGCACACCCACGAGTGGTACGGAGTATGTACCGGGAGAGTGTGCGCAAGAAGGTGCGTGAGAGAGGTGTGTTAACAGAGTGTGTGAGTGTGCCTCGGTGGTGTGCATGGAGAGAGAGTGCGGTGACGAAATGTGCAGTGTATGGAGACACCTGGATGGGTGAGTAGGAAACGGAACGCGTGGTGTCAGCATGCGACTCAGGCATCGACGTTGACCGGGACAGCGTTTAGGCCGACGTTTAGCCGACACGAGCTTTCGGGGCGTGGTGCGCTTTGTGTGCTGCGGGAGCCGGCCGGGATCGTAGCCGCGTTGCTCCTGCATGGAGCGCCGTGCACGATTCGGGCCGGGCTCTGCCCTGCACGGTCGGTGCCGCGCTTTGTTAGGCAAAGTGATCGGCCCGGTTCGAGAGGAGGTAGGAGGGGTCGGAACGGCGCCCCCTTGTGGTGGCGGCACTCCGGCCGGGCAAGGCTGGGCCATCGCGCTTGGGAGCGCAAGGCCTTGCGCCGAGATGGTGCCTGGAGTCTTGGCCCGACAAAACCTCCTCCCCTGAATCCGAATGCCGGACGGACCCAACCTGTAGGAGACCAGACCACTGTATGCATTGCTCGGCTTTATGAAGCCGAGCTTTGATGATGTAATGATGCACCGAGAGGCTCAGAGTAGTGGACTGGATTCGCAGTAGTGATGGCGAATGGTAGTTTTACCATTCACCTCACCTTTGGGCAAAGGAGCAGTAGTTTTATGTGGATTGGCTGTACAATCTAGCCTGGGAGGGTTAGGATAATGTATAGGAACTAGAAAATGACAATAAGTGACTTTAGATTTAAGTGGTGACTTTGTACAGATAGTGGGGACGTAGAATAGGTTAGATGGTTGATAATGACGAGGGATGTGCAGTAGTATAAGGGATGACAGGGAAGCACTAAGTTAGAGGGAAAACCAGGTAGTCAGATGATGCAGTGTGTTTGTAGTGAGGATGATGAAATGAGGAATTGGTATGGAAGTTCCCGGTAGTGCTGGTGATGAAATGAGGCAATGGTTTGGAGAAGTGGAAGTGCATTGAGCAGAGTATTGAGAATGGGTGTGTTGGTGCATTGAGTGATTGACTTGCATGGCATGCGAGTGGAAAATGGTTGTGTGGAATGGATGGTGTGGGGTGAGTATTGTGGAATACGTGGAGTGGAGTGTATGGTGTGAAGGAAGTGGATGGGGGAAGGATGGACCCATTCATGAGTACCCGGGGAGGGTAATTTCAAATTAGGTAGAGGGAGTAGGCAAATTTGGTGGATATTGACATCTGTAGTGCGAGAGTAGCAGAGTACTGCTTGAGTGGTGCATGAGTAAAGTGTATTGGCTGGGCGTGTGGCCTGTTAGCGAGAATGATTAAATGGGCACTCCGCCACTGTTAGTCTGTCGGCCAGGTGAGGCCGCAGGTAGGCTCTGGGAGCCTGTTAGTGTTCAATGGGGCCCGAGGATCCGGAGGACGGACCCGGGTAGCCCAGTGCCAGAGAGGGCACCGAGGGGGTAAGCGCCAGGGAGGGCCTTCCCCAGGTAGGTTAGGGTGATGAGCAGGTAAGCTCGGGTGGCGACGTACAGTGGCGGAGGTGTGCAGGTGAGCGGACCTACTGGTGAGCCACACGACCCAGCCCTGAAATTGTGCAAGGGCACAGAAGGAAAGAATCGGGGGAGTGAGACCCAAAATTTGGTGAGCGCCACAGTATGTTCAATGGGAATTGGTTTTTAGAACCGCATAGTTTAATGATGGCCAATGGATTGGCAGGGAAAGACCCCGGTTAGTGTAAGGTGTGTTAATGTCATTTAGAAGGTAGTTAGGAGAAAATCTCTTCGCACCATCCACATCCACTCACCAAGGTGACAGAACTCCACACCATGTTTTGCAAATGTTTGGGAATGAAAGACGCATCTCGACGTGGGGGTGACATTGTTTGTTATTCCATCTCTTCCTCCTTAGGAGGGATTGATGATGGATTTGGTTTAGAGGGGATGGGAAAGACAAGACAATAGCGACGAATTGTAAATTGTGTAAATACGGGTAAGGGCAAGGGTAGGGTAAGTGACATGGGGGGTGACGAACGTTAGGGACGAGCTTTCTTAGCTCGCTCTCCCGCGCCCTTCATGTCTGCATTATCTTGTATTAATGTGTACCCTTGCGCTCTTGCCCGCTGCTTTGCTTGTCCTCCTTCCCCCACTCATGGACTTGTTTCTTTTGGACCCGGGGGGAGTGTGCAGGTGACCGCAGTTGTGTGCCCGCACCTCCGCTGCCTCCGGCCTGCACTGGTACACCACTTATGGACCACACATTCTGTGGCATAGCACCACATATGGACCCCACGTTCTGGGGCCTGGCACCTCTGCTGGGGACCGGTCATTGCTGCCAGCAGCATCTTGGTTGTGGACCACTGTGTTAAAGTGGCATCCATGCCATGCAGTTGGACCAGTGGAGTTGGCCCTGCTGGCCATACAAATAATAAAAAGCGGACGTGGTGTGTGCCCTTTTATTAAATAATAACATCAAGATGAAGATCAACCAGAAACATCGGCCCAGCAGAGAAGAGAAGAAGAAGACGTCATCATTTATTATCTTTTAAAATGTGATGACTGTGCATTTTTGGTGATGGTGCTTGATGGTGCTTTATTTGGTGCTTTTGGTGCATTTTGTGATTTGGGTGCATATGGTATGGTGTATCAGTGCAGTGCATGGCAATGATCTTCCCCTTATCAAAAGTTCTGCTTTTGTTTCCCACAAAAGACAGGTCCTGGGCTGCAGTAGTTGTAAATAATCAAAATAGTAGTGTCTTTGTAAATAACATGCTCCCCACCGGCTAAATGTGTAGTTTTGAAAATAATTCCGCATTTCGGTTAGTCTGCGGGCATGAGTCTGATAGGTAGAATGCAACGCAGCAGGCGGGACATACTTCGTGTTAAAACTGTCACACTCAGGGTGAGGTTAAAAGTAGAGGGTTACCACACCTAAGTGTCACATTAAATTAAAGTTGTTTCGGGCCGGGACGGGCCTGGAGGAAAGGAGGGTGCAGTGTTGCGGTTTTTAGAACCCCTCACTTTGTAAATACTTGTAACTAATTCCTGTAAATATTTCATCAGTTAAAAGGTCAAAGGTCGCACCCATAGTTAGGCCACAGCAACACGTAGGTCACCATAGGACTTTAGTTATCTCCTTAGTATGTGTTTAAATAAGGCTGTGTTCCCAATAGTTGCATCTGCGTTGCATTAATTAAATAAGAATAGGTTCCTTTCATTTTCCAGCCTCCACCTCCCCCCCCCCCCTCCATACCCACCAAAAGCTACCCTACCCCAACAGGCACAATCCATCTTGGCCTAGCTTTCGGCTGCCACTAGTCAAGGAACACGAGGTAGGCCCAAAAAGGGGGGGTGGAGAGGCGTTGAGGTGAAGGGTCACAGCATTGGGGGACAGTAAGGGCCACCAGCCAATCAGGGCTGAGGTGGGATGGCCTGGTAAGGGCGTGGCTGGAGCTTCCAGAGGGTTCGCTGGGCTTGCCTATATAAGCGCGCATGCAAAGCCCTCCAGAGGACTGTAAAGAGAACTGCGCGGGGAGAGCTCGAACGGAAGACCTGCGCGAGGGAGCTCTATTGTATTGGAAGAACTGCGCAGGGGACCATTGCTGCTGGAAGAACTGCGCGAGGGAGCTCCATTTTGAGAGAGAACGGCGCCACGGACACCTTGCTTATTGTACAAGAGAGATCTGCGCATACGGACTTGCGAAGGAACCCCCCCCCCCCCCCCCACCATATGTAAGGTCCGGTCGCGCGCCAACGATACGCGCTAGCTGCCTGCCCGGGTTTTCGGCACGGTACGAGTCGACACCTGGAGCCGGACCTCAACGCCTTAACCATCTACTTGGACCTTCTCCTCCTACCACTGCCCTCCCGTGTGAGTGTTAGTTTGTCTGGGGTTGTAAGTAAGACTGTGTCAATAAGCTTGCCCTGTGTCCTTTTGCTCTGTATATTGCTTTCGTTTCGTCTTCTTTGGGTCTTGTAAATAATTAATAAACCCACTCTTTGTTCTTCCCTTACTCTGGTTTCCTCTCATTCGATCGCCTCCGTCTGTTCTTCCAATTGAGTACCTGTGGCACGATTTCAGAACCACTCAGAATCGGGTTTAGTTTTTCTGTTAACGGCTCGAACCGCGGGTTGCTAAACCGCTCGGCAATTTCCATCTTATCCGTGGTTCGAGCGGGAGTTATTTCCCTGCTCACGGTCGGGGTTAGTAGGCAGGTATTTGGGACTCCATTGACCAATCACCCTGGCTAATTCTGACCGGGAGGAGCGTCATAATTTCTAGGATTGGGGGATGGCCAGCTTAAAAGACAAGGGGATTAACCCCCGCTTGATAAGGGGAGCGCCGACCCCCGAATCCGCAACAATATATATAGGCCTACACATATTATACGTGACATATATTATACTGTATATTATATACACATATTATACGTGACATATATTATACTGTATATTATATACACATATTATACGTGACATATATTATACTGTATATTATATACACATACATATTATACTGTATATTATATACACACACATATTATACTGTATATTATTTGCACACACATATTATACTGTATATTATATACACACATATTATACTGTATATTATATACACACACATATACTGTATTTTATATACACACACATATTATATGGTATATTAAAAACACACACATATTATACTGTATATGGTATTATATACACACACATATTATACTGTGAAGGAGCTGTGCTCCTACGCGAGTTGAAAGGATTGACGCGACAAAAGACGGGAATTCATCCGAGTTTCTTTGTTCAGCAAAACCAAACTCGGGTACTCTGAAAAGCCTGTTTATCGGGCAGCAATATATATATGCAATCAAACACGGCGAGAGTGGGCGTGCCCGGGCGGCCTGGGCGAGCCCGGGAAAGGCGAGTCTGGACATGCCCGGGAAAGGCGAGACTGGGCGTCTCCGGGCGGTCTGGGCGAGCCCGGGAAAGGCGAGTCTGGACATGCCCGGGAAAGGCGAGACTGAGCGTCTCCAGGCGGTCTGGGCAAGCCCGGTACAGTGATCGCTCCCTGGTTGCGTCTTCGGCAGGTGTAAGGCGATTGTGTATGCTCAGCGGCAACCGCTACAACTGTATATTATATACACACACATATTATAGCCGGCGAAGCCGGTGTTGTGAATGAACGCGTATGTATTATGTTGAAAAGCCAGATTTTGCTGGATCCTTTGAGAATTTCGAAGCTTTGACGCACCAAATCACTCAATGGAGGCCGCCATCTTGCGGATGCGGAACTATGCATAAAAAATTGCGAAAAAGTTCAACATGAGTTTGTTTCACCCGTCTCTGTTTGATTCACAATCTTATGCACCTCTATTTTGTAATTAAAATACTTTAAGACCAACCTCGTTCCCCGGGCCCGCACGAGCCCTGGTTATCTTGAACGAAAATCTTCACCAAACACCAGAACCAATGAGATTCGAGCATTTGAAAAAATATTTCAAAAAAGCTTATTACCGCGTTTCGGAGGCTGAAAACGGCGTCAAATATTCTAAAATTGACGAATATATATATATTTTTTAATCTCGAGGCCGTAGGGGATAGTTTTTCACGGCCGGAAATATCCGAAGTTGAGACGGAAATCGTGGCAAGAGGCTTTGGCTTCGCCGGCTCATTGCGGCTTTGCAGTCGGGTCATATTAGCCGGCGAAGCCGGTGTTGTGAATGAACGCGTACGTATTATGTTGAAAAGCCAGATTTTGCTGGATCCCTTGAGAATTTCGAAGCTTTGACGCACCAAATCGCTCAATGGAGGCCGCCATCTTGCGGATGCGGAAGTATGCATCACAAATTGAAAAAAGTTCAATCGGAGTTTGTTTCACCCGTCTTTTTTTTATTCACAATCTTATGCACCTCTAATTTGTAATTAAAATACTTTAAGACCAACCTCGGCCCGCACGGGCCTGGTTATCTTCAACGAACATCGTCACCAAACACCGGAACCAATGAGATTCGAGCACTTGGAAAAATATTTCAAAAACCAAATCACTCAATGGAGGCCGCCATCTTCCGGATGCGGAAGTATGCATAAAAAATTGCTAAAAAGTTCAATAGGAGTTTGTTTCACCCGTCTTTGTTGGATTCACAATCTTATGCACCTCTAATTTGTAAATAAAATACTTTAAGACCAACCTCGTTCCCCGGCGCGCACGGGCACTGGTTATCTTCAACGAAAATCGTCACCAAACAGCGCAACCAATGAGATTCGAGCATTTGAAAAAATATTTCAAAAACCAAATCACTCAATGGAGGCCGCCATCTTCCGGATGCGGAAGTATGCATAAAAAAATTGCGAAAAAAGTTCAATAGGAGTTTGTTTCACCCGTCTTTGGTTGATTCACAATCTATGCACCTCTAATTTGTAATTAAAATACTTTAAGACCAACCTCGTTCCCCGGGCCCACACGGGCCCTGGTCATCTTCAACGAAAATCGTCACCAATTACTGGAACCAATGAGATTCGAGCATTTGAAAAAATATTTTAAAAAAGCTTTTTACATTTCGGATGCTGAAAACGGCGTCAAATATTCTAAAATTGACGAAGAATTATTTTTTTGAAATCTCGCGGCCGTAGGGGATAGTTTTTCACGGCCGGAAATATCCGAAGTTGAGACGGAATTCACCGAATTAATCAAGGACATTTTATAAATTTTAATCTCATCCAGAATGCAAATGGTGTCATTTTGAACTCGGTACGGTACCTACTACACCTACCTACTACCAACTACCTAACCTGCTGATGCCATAGTGATGGGTAAAATAGTGGCAAGAGGCTTTGGCTTCTCCGGCTCATTGTGGCTTTGCAGTCGGGTACTAGTACTGTATATTATATACACACACATATTATACTGTATATTATAGACACACACATATTATACTGTATATTATAGACACACATATGTTATACTGTATATTATATACGCACATATTATACTGTATATTATTGTAGTGTACCGTATTTAGTACACAGATGCGGATACGTGGAGAGGATCAAGCACCATCTTTATTCCAGGCAAAACAGGCCTCACTCGGCCCCGCCCACAGCTGTCTCGCTCAGCCGTATTATACACGGTACAATACTCCTCCCCCCTTAAGTCACATAGTCTTTCAAATATGCTGGTAACACAATGCGTCAAGAAGAAACACGCCAGCATTGAGCCTTGGACACGGCCGGCGACGGTGAGGCATTGGAAACAGATGGTGGCTCCCAACCAGACACCAAACTAGGCTCAACCGAAACCGGAGGAACAACCACACTGATTTCCCGCAGATGCACAGATGGATGGGTAGTTGGTCGGAACATGGCCACGGGCACCTCAAAGAATGAGGACACATCGCACGGCGGAACGGAATTGGTTGTGTGTGAATGACCGGACCCGCGAGCCACCAATTGATTCACATGACGTTTTCAGATAAGCCCGGCCGAAGTACGAACAAGGTAGTTAGCCAGACCGGAGACTCGGACCACAACAGCCGGCACCCATTTTGTTGGTGTACATAATCCCGTGCCAACTGGCTGGTCCACCGTGAATGAATGAATATTGGTCGCTGCACCAACTCCCGGTGCACCAGGTCGAAGCAAATCCAGGTGCCAACTGTCAGCCATACATATGGAATGCAGGCATTTCCTGTGTAGTAGAATGCATTGAATTACGATAGGCATGCAAAAAAAAATCAACACTACTCTGCACAGATCGAACCACTTGGCCTCTACGCAAGGCATGTTTCAACGCTTTGACAAATGACTCAGCCTGGCCATTTGTAGCTGGGTGGTAAGGCGCCAACCTCAGGTGTTTGATACCATTAGCACGCATGAACACAGCAAACACCTCAGATACAAACTGTGAACCATTATTCGAAACTAAAATCTCCGGAACCCCCTTGTTCGCAAAGATACTCCGCAGATGCTCCACCTTGTTCTCTGCCGAGGTGGAGTGGGTTATAGCTACTTCTGGCCACTTTGAGTAAGCGTCGATCACCACCAGAAACATGCGGCCTATGACTGGCCATGCAAAATCTACATGAACGCACTGCCACGTCTATCAGGAGGCGGCCATAACAACTACACACGTGAGGGATTATCAGCATCAGTTTGACACATATCACATGCTTTTACCATTCGCTTGATGTCCGCATCAAGCCCGGGCCACCACAAGAAACTCCGGGCTAAACTCTTTGTTTTGACCATTTTAAAATGACCCTCATGCAACTCATTGAGACAGCACTGACGTAAATAAGCAGGAATGAGCACCCTAATGCCCCACATTACACAACCTTGAGCTAAAGACAGATCAGATGCACATGACACATATGGAGCATATTCTGACATTGAGGGCAACTCGCACCAAGAACCTGACAAAACAACGTGTGCAATACGTGACAGCACAGGATCATGACGAACGACAGTTGCCACTTGCGTAGCGATTACCAGACCAGATTCAATCTGTTCAAATGTACACTTCGACCTCATCTGCAGGTTCGGTGCCGGCCTTAGGAGACGGCAGTCGAGACAGGCCATCACAGTTAGCGTGCCGTTTGGAAGCAGGAAATTTGATTTCAAATTCGTATGCACTGAGGAAAAGACACCATCTCTGTAGTCGAGCAGCGGTAGTGACTGGAATTCCTTTCTGTGGATTAAACAAGAACTGAAGCGGCTGATGATCAGTTTGTAGAAGGAAATGTCGCCCTATCAAGTACTGACGAAATTTCAACATACCCCATACCAAAATCAGTGCTTCACGCTCAATCTGAGCATAATTCTGCTCTGTGGCTGTCAGAGTACGCTGTCTCACCGCCGGATGCTCAGCACCATCACTCATTACCTGAGACAAGACGGCACCGATGCCGTACAACGAGCTGTCACACGCCAGAATGAGAGGACATGAAGGTTTGTAATGTGTGAGTACCATGTCTACAGTAAGGCAAGCTTTGACTCATTTGAATGCTGCTTGTTCCACCGATTTACACCTCCAATGAACATCCTGATGCAGCATGCGAGTCAGCGGAGCGAGCTCAGTGCTTAGGTTGCTGACATACCCCTGGTAATACTGAGCAAGCCCAATGAAGGAACGAAGCTGAACTTTGTCCTTTGAGCTGGGCACGTCGGCTAAAACGTCGACTTCCTGAGGGGCTTTTGACAGCCCCTCTGGGGTGATGACATGCCCCAGGTACTCCACTTGCTTCTGAAAGAATAAGCATTTGTCCTTGCTCAAGCGAAGGCCATGATCACTAACTTAGACATCACCTTGTCAATGTTCTCAAGATGTTGTTCGGCCATGGTGTCCGCAATGAGGATGTCATCAAGTGCCATTGTGCAGGTAAGTCGGCACAAAGACGATCCATCAATGTTCTCAAGATGCTGTTCGGCCATGGCACCCGCAATGAGGATGTCATCCAAGTAGCATTGTGCAGGTAAGTAGGCAAAAAGACGACCCATCGCCAGGGCCGGCGCCAGACTATTTTGCGCCCTAGGCAAGGCCAGCTACTTGAATCCCCTCCCCCCCCCCCCAAATGTTGTTTTTTTTGCCACCTTCGATTATTAAAAAGATGTTTTGTAGAAAAAACAAAAAGCAGAAAACTTGAAACTGCTAAATTTATTTTAAATTGCAAGAATAAGTACCGTAAGATGCCAACAGCACCAATATTAAAGGCGCAATATCCATTAATATGGCAGTGGCCCTGTTACCCTGTACCCTTACCCTGTTACCCTTACCCTTACCCTGTTACCCCACGCTTTGGGGCAAATGGGCTTTCACTTTAAAAAATATGACACTCCATGTGGTTTGCAATGCAAAATATAGAAAGCGGTCCCTTTATGAGTGTGTGAATGGAAATTACAGATAAACAAAACAGTTTTTGGTTTGAGCAATAAGTTTTAGATATGCAAAATCAAAATTTAAAATCATCAATCTTTGATTATCTTTCGCAAATACAAAATAAAATATTTTGGCACACAAATCATTTTGAACTAAAGGGCACTCGGTATAATGCATACCTCAGCCATTGGCAGCACAACATTCAAACCTTTTACTTCACACACCTTTAAGTATATATACCATTTAAGGATACTTGGTGTAACCAACCCGTCATGTCACCACAATATTTCGCTTACAGTCAGACAGAGAAACAAAAAAACAAAAAAACAAACAGAGTTAAAAATGTCTCGTAAAAGTTTCAATTTCAGACACATCAACATCTCACTTTGCGTGCCTTTTCCTTTGCAAATTTTGTCACAATTCAACCAGATCAAGTGCTGATGCCTGGGCATGTTCAATTGATGTAGTTGCCAAGCCAACTAGGCTCTTTTACAACATTGTAAAGCGTATGTAAGTTTTTATAACTTTGAGCTTTGAGAAACGACGTTCACCACTTGCCACTGATACTGGAAGTGTGAGAAGGATCCTTAAGGCAACGGAAACATTAGGCACATTATCCAGGAGTTTTTGTTGTAGTATGAAGAGAAGTACATCTTGTGGCAGCATAGACTTTGGAAGTCTTCGAGCTATTGCTACAAGTTCAGTAATGCGCCCCTCTGATGTCTGCGCCCTAGGCGGCTGCCTAGTTGGCCTAATGGTAGCGCCGGCCCTGCCCATCGCCTTCTGCCACATTGTCGGAGCTGAAGCGATACCAAAACAAAGACAGTTATACTGGTACATACCCTGACATGTATTGACAGCAAGGAGGTGACGATGCTCCAGTGTGATCTTGAGATGAAAGTAGGCATTGCGCAAGTCCAACTTCATGAAGTACCGACTCCCCACCAAATTTGAATATATCTCGTCAATGGATGGCAGTGGAGACTGCTCCACGCAGAGGTTGGAGTTAACAGTCGCTTTAAAATCACCACACAGGCAGATACCTCCATCCCGCCTAAGCACTGTGACCATGGGCGTCGCCCACTCAGAGTGTTACACCGGTTCAATGACCCCAATCTTTTCTAATTGATCTTTTCCAATTGATCTTTTCCAATTTGACCCAATTGCGAAGGGCATATGGCACCGGTCGAGGTTACAGAATCGTGGACTTACACGCTCCTTCAGGGTAGATGCCCTTGAGCACCTTCGAGCTTCCCAAGTTCAGGCCCGAATAGAACTTGGTGTTTTTCCAAAGATCCCCTCCCACCGGGAAGGAGACGGAAATGGCGTATGCACACTGTAAATGTTTGGCCAATCCAAACGAATGGTGTGCAACCAATCACGACCAAGGAGAGATGGTCCAGAACTATCAACCACATGCAAGGGAAACACTGCTTGTTGGTCCCGATAACGAACCAATAAATCCATTAAGCCTAAAGGCTTTATCAGCTCCCCCGTGTAAGTATGAAGAGTAGTGTGTACCGAGGCTAACACCGGACAACCCAAAGAACGCCAGATCCGTTTACTCAGGAGACTGACTGATGTCCCGGTATCCACTGCGAAGTTGACTGGCCTGACATTCACACTGACAGCCACCACAAAGGGGTGATTCACAGCTGAAGTCATCGGAAACATGCCCAGTTGATCAACCTCACTGCCAGCCCTGACTACATTAACCGATGATGGTGCCCAGCCCTAACAGACCCTCCGCCCATGGCCTGTCTTACCACACCGGTAACACACCACATTCCAAAATGGACAGCTCCCATGAGAATGTGAACCACCACACCACTGACAAGACTGCTGTGGTAGCTGTCCCTGTGATGCACTGCTTGCCTGTATCCGGCAAGAATAAGATGAAGAGGAAGGCTCCTGATATGCCGACCAAGGTGGGGAATTGCAAGCACGTGACCCTCCAGAGATATGGCATTAACAACCAAATTTCCCAAACAATGGCGCAAGCATCCTTCCCAGCTGGTACCACAACAGCTGCAGTTTCAACCACGTTAGCAAACGTAATCTCTTGAAACTTTATCCGTAAAATTGAAGCGACCATCTTCTCATACGCAACCCTGCGATAAACTATCCTTCAATCTCTGTGATCGCTCATCATCACCAAAACGTCAATCTCCCACCAGATGCTTGAGTATGGCAACAAAATCAGCTACCCTCTCATCGGGAAACCGAACCAGGTTGTCGAACTCATACCGCGATAACTGAGGTGACTTGCCTGCTTTAATATGGTCGTGCAATGTCTTCACTATGGACTTGCAGTTGATAGCATCATCCGACGTCCTCACAGGTGAAATCAAGTCACACAGCAAACAGAACACCTCCGCCGACAACGACGTCAGAAGAATCGCTTTCTGCTTCCCCGCACCGATGATGGCGGTTGTTAGCGATGAAGTAAGCTGAGCTGCTGCGCAAAAAGTTCAAAGTTGTCCCCAGAATACTCCGGTACCTTTCCATACGACATAGTCATATGGTCCGACAAATCCTCGTCGCCAATTGTGTGTCTTTAGTACACAGATGCAGTCGTGTGGAGAGGATCAAGCACCATCTTTATTCCAGGCAAAAACAGGCCTCACTCGGCCAGCCCACAGCGGCCTCACTCGGCCTACACGGCAATTATATACACACATATTGTCGCGTGCCTGCCCTGTGGTTAACACCGCAGGGTGACACAGATGACCAAACGAGCTTTAACTCCGAGGCGTTCAATTCAATATGACGGCATTCGTTATGCGCGTGGGGAGGGAGGCCGAAGAGCTTCTCTTCACGGATCCCACTGGCAGTCTTCAAACCTCCAATAATTAATTCAACCGACACAGGATTTACAATGTACAAGAAAACGCCGGCTTTATTAACCAAAATGCCGGCAACAAAGAAAATGCACGATAAACTAAATTCCTAATTGGAGCACTCCCACACAGACCTGAATACAGATAAGGGATAAAATAACTGAAAAATAAATATGTGTAGTTTGTGGGACTTAACTCGAATCGGCTCTTGAATCTGGTCAGGAACCTTCAAAACCCCCTCGCGTCCTTGGTAGTAAAACCACAGGCTGCACTGCCGTGGGCGCAAACTAGGCCTCGTGCACCCGCGTTCACCCAGTTGTGCTTGTCTTCGTCGTCCATGCGTGGGAAACCGCAGTTCTCGGTCCACAGTTCTTCCTCTTCCCGATAACTATGAAGATGTCGGAACACGACCGTTTGTGATGAATCTTCCTTGCGCAAGAGCAATAGTGACCGTTCGCTATGGAATCCAGAACGAGAAGCAGAAAATATCGGCACACGACCGTTCACCACCAGATCCAGAACCCGAGAGAGAAAATGTCCGCCGCTCCAATTTTTTGTACGCAAGGCTCTGACGTCATCCCACAACGTTTCCGTGTCCACTCCTATCAGCGAGTCTCATCGTACCAGTCCTTGTGCCAATCAAATCCTGGACCAATCACTGCTCTTCTAGGTGTGGCCTCACAAACCTGCCTGTGCTTGTGTGCTCACCAAGTTGGTGTTATCAGTGATAGTACTCAATGTCTTGTTTCCGGTTGGTTTTTATTTAGAGTTATTAATCTTGGTGTCAATTGCTTGGCTTGTCTATGGTGTGTCGTGCGATGTCATAAGGAACACAGGAAAATATTACAGAGGCTATTACAGTATTACATACAGGGGATTAATTTACCCACAATCCTTCGCTAATTAACAAACCCCACCCCTCTCATGGGGTCGAAGATACAAGCTCTTCCACGACATACGGTCTACACAAATTTCCTACTTATTATACATCGAGATTTCTTCTTCTTCTTCATGACAGTCGGAGCACACTAATCTATACACTCTACCTGGCTCTAAGATAATCATTGTCTACCCCTGATAAACGTAACAATATTATACGTGACATGTTTTGCTGTCTATTATAGACACACATATTATACTGTATATTATATACACACATATTATACTGTATATTATATACACACAGATTATACTGTATTGTTTTGTTCACAGGCTGGTTAAAACCACTCCTGAACGGATAGAATGTTAATTCAATAGTAACTATATGTAATGAGGTAAAGAATGGTAAAATAAATCCTAAAAAGACTAAGGCACCTCTCTCCAGACACAAGCACAGATGTGGTGAGGGACAAAACCAGGAAACTTAGCTCTGGTGGCAGCGGGGGAGTGGTGGATGAGCACAGAGCAGGTGATGAGATGGGCAGGATGATGGACAGGATGATGAGGAGACAAGGAGAACAATGAACAGGCAATGGGGGAAGAAGACACCAGCACCAGGGCCAAGGTAGGCAGGCAGGACGACCTCCTTAAAGCTCTCCACCTCGCAATTATGCTCAGATCTCATGCAACAGCAAGCTTCCAGTGAAGGAGCTGCGCTCCAACGCGAGTCGAAATAATTGACGCGACCAAAGACGGAATTCGTCCGAGTTGCTTTATTGAAACAAAACAGCTCAGGTATTCTGACAAGCGCGTTTATCGGGCAGCAATATATATACACATTTATGCCGGGGCGTTTGCCCGGGAAAACCGAGACCGGGCATGCCCGGGTGTCAAGGGTGAGTCCTGGAAAGGCGAGTCTGGACATGCCCGGGCGTCCTGGACGCGGCCTGGCAAGTCGAGGCTGGGCGTGCCCGAGCGCTCTGGGCGAGCCCTGGAAAGGCGAGAGCGGGCATGCCCGGACGCTCTGGGCGAGCCCTGGAAAGGCGAGTCTGGACATGCCCGGGCGTCCTGGACGCGGCCTGGCAAGTCGAGGCTGGGCGTGCCCGGGCGCTCTGGGCGAGCCCTGGAAAGGCGAGAGCGGGCATGCCCGGGAAAGACGAGACCGGGCGTGCCTGGGAGGTTCGGGCGTGCCCGGGAACAGCGAGTCCGGGCATACCCAGGAGAGGCGCATCTGGGCCCGTCTGGACGAGCCCGGCATGGCGATCGCGTCCTGGCCGCGTCCTGGCAGGTGCAAGGCGATTGTGTACATTCAGCGGGAACCGCTACACATGCCCCTCCAGAATCGACCTGCACCGGCAGGGTCAATTTAAGGGGGGTCCGGATGACCTGGCCGAAGCGACCCCTGGAGGGTCGTGGGGGGGGGGGGGGGTCCGATCCGGTGGTGGGTGATCGAGCGGGGGGAACTGTAGACGGGCGGCGGCCTCGCCGCGGAGGAAGGGCCAACCGTGGTGGTCGGTCGACGTCCACGTGCGCCGGTTTGAGGCGGTCCACAGAGATCCGGTCCGACCGGCCGCCGACGTCGATGACGAAGGACTTGTCGCCCCGTCGCAGGACCCGGAAGGGCCCATCGTACGGCGGCCGGAGTGGCCCCCGGTGCGCGTCATGACGCACAAAGACGTACTCCACTGTGCGAAGCGCCGGGGGGACGTAGGACTGGGGGCCACCGTGGCGGGACGTTGGCACGGGGGCAAATCGTAGGGCGGCCTCCTGGAGGTCTGAGCGCTGGTGTGCGGTGGACCAGGGAATGGTAGCATCGGGCACGAACTCGCCCGGGACGCGGAGCGGCTGGCCGTAGACGAGCTCGGCGGCGGACGCCCGGAGGTCCTCCTTGGGGGCCGTGCGGAGGCCCAAAAGGACCCACGGCAGCCGGTCAGTCCAACCGTCATCCTGAAGGCCGGCCATGAGTGCGGCCTTCATGGAGCGGTGAAACCGCTCGCACAACCCGTTGGCTTGGGGGTGGTAGGCCGTGGTGCGGTGCAGCGTGACCCCCAACGAGCGGGCGACCGCGCCCCAAAGTTCGGACGTGAACTGTGGGCCGCGGTCGGACGAGATGTCCGCCGGTGCGCCGAAGCACGCGACCCAGGTGGCGATGAACGCCTGCGCCACGTCGGCGGTGGTGGTGGATGTGAGGGGCACGGCCTCCGGCCACCTGGTGGTCCTGTCCACCATGGTGAGCAGGTGGGTGAACCCCCGCGATGGGGGCAGGGGACCCACCAGGTCCACGTGGACGTGGTCGAAACGCCGTGCAGGCACGGTGAAAGGTGCTAGCGGGGCCTGGGTGTGGCGGTGGACCTTGGCCCGCTGGCAGGCCATGCAGGCATTGGCCCAGTCGCGGACGTTCCGTCGAAGGCCGTGCCAGACAAAACGCGCCGACACCAGCTTCTGAGAAGCTTGCCGGCCCGGGTGAGAAAGGCCGTGGATGGAGGCGAAGATGCGGCGCTGCCAGGAAACAGGCACGATGGGGCGAGGCTGGCCCTGGGAGACGTCGCAGAGCAGGACGGTGCCCGCGAAGGGGATGTCGGCCAGGCGGAGGCCCGTGTCCGCCGCCCGGAGGGCCTGCACCGAGGTGTCGGTGGTCTGGTCGGCCGCCATGAGCGCGAAGTCCACGCCGAGGTGGACCGCGTTCCGGCTGGCCCGAGAAAGACAGTCGGCCACGGCGTTGTCTTTGCCGGCGACGTGCCGGATGTCCGTGGTGAATTCCGACACGGCGGAGAGGTGGCGCTGCTGGCGGGCCGACCACGGCTCCGTGACTTTGGCCATTGCATAGACCAACGGCTTGTGGTCGACGAAAGCCGTAAATGGGTGGCCCTCCAGGAGGTGTCGGAAATGGCGAATGGCCAGGAATAGACCGAGCAGCTCGCGGTCGAACGTGCTGTATTTTAACTCGTTCGGCTGGAGCTGCCGGCTGAAAAAAGTGAGTGGCTGCCAAACCCCGTCCACCCATTGTTCATGGACGGCGCCCACCGCGTAGTTGGAGGCATCCGTAGTGAGGGCGATGGGCGCGTTGAGCACCGGGTGAGCCAGCAGCGTTGCGTCGGCGAGGGCCCGTTTTGCGCTCGCGAAGGCCGTGTCCATGGCCGCGGACCAAACGATGTCATGCTTGGCCGGCTTGCCCCGGAGGGCCTCGTAAAGGGGCCGCATGAGCTGAGCAGCGCGTGGCATGAATCGGTGATAAAAATTCACCATGCCGAGGAACTCTTGTAGGGCCTTGATGGAACGGGGATGCGGGAACGTGGTGATGGCCTCGACCTTGGTCGGCAGCGGCACGGCCCCGGTCTTGGTGATGCGGTGGCCCAAAAAGTCAACGGTCGTCGTGCCAAAGTGGCATTTGGCCGGGTTGACAATTAAGCCGTGCTCGCTGAGGCGACCGAACAGTGTTCGGAGGTGGAGGAGGTGCTCGGCGCGGGACATGCTGGCGACGAGGATGTCGGCCAGATAGACGAAAAGAAATGGCAGGTCGCGCAGCACGCTGTCCATTAAGCGCTGGAATGCCTGGGCCGCGTTCTTGAGGCCAAATGGCATCCTCAAAAATTCGAACAGGCCGAACGGCGTGATGACGGCCGTCTTCGGGACGTCGGCCGCCCGGACAGGTACCTGGTGGTATCCCCGTATCAGGTCAATTTTGGAAAATATGACCCGTCCCGCCAAACGGGCGGAAAAGTCCTGGATGTGCGGGATCGGGTACCTGTCGGGGGTGGTAGCGTTGTTGAAGCAGCGGTAGTCGCCACACGGGCGCCATCCGCCCCCCGGCTATGGCACAATGTGCAGTGGTGAGGCCCACGTGCTATTGGAGCGCCGCACGATGCCGAGGTGCTCCAATGCGTCGAACTCGACCTTTGCCATGGCGAGCTTGGCCGGGTCGAGGCGGCGGGCCCTGGTGTAGACCGGCGGGCCCTAGTGGGTATGTGGTGCTCGATCCCATGCCGCACTGCGACGGCCGAAAACGTCGGCCGTGTGAGGGCCGGGAATTCCGTGAGCAGGCGAGTGAACTTGTTCGCCGTCGGGAGGGCGCACGCCAGTTTGGTCGGCGCGGAGCTGCTCATCGTGCACGCCAGGGAGCTGAAGGTCTCGGCGTTGACAAGGCGACGACGTTTGACGTTGACCAGCAGCCCGTGCGTGCAGAGGAAGTCGGCGCCCAGCAAAGCCATGGGGACGCAGGCGGTCACAAAGGTCTACTGAAAGCGCTGGCTGCCGAAGCAGAGGGTGACGTCGCGCGGGCCGAAAGTGTGTATGGCCGAGCCATTAGCAGCGACCAAAGAGGGGCCGCAAACGGCGTCCCGCCTGTCCTGCTCGGAGGCGGGTATGACGCTCATTTGGGCGCCGGTGTCACAAAGGAAACGCCGCCCGGACGCTTTGTCCCGAATAAAAAGCAAGTTGCCCGAGTGGCTGGCGCTCATGGCTGGGAATGAACGCCGGCCCGGCCGTTTCCCGACTTGCCGAAAGTGCACGGGGGTCGGCACGTCCGAGCCTTGTGTCCGAACCTGGCGTGGTAATAACACCACGCCTGGTCAGGTGGAGGCCCCGGCCGTTGTGTCGGAAGCGGTCGGCGCGGCGTGGCGGCCGCCAGTTGCACCGGCAGTTCGGCCTCCAACCGCGCAGGGTGCTCGGGCGTCGTGGGCGTCGCTTCGGACGGTGGCAGGCTCCAGGTAGCCACGCCGATGTGTTGGCCCGCCGAGGAGATCTTATCGGCTTCCCTGGCGAGGGCGCGGGGATCGGTGATCGACGTGCCAGCCAGGGTGAGGCGTACCGGGTGAGGCAGCTGGCGAAGGAACAGCTCGCGGAACAGAAAATCCGGAGAGTGCTCACCGAGCAACGAGAGCATATAGTCCATGCGCTCAGACGGGCGCGTGTCGCAGAGCTCGGGCTGGTCGAGCAGGCGCCATGCGCGTGCCGCCGGTGAGAGGGCGAAAGCATCGAGGAGGAGCATCTTCAGCGCGTCATACTTGTCGGCAGCCGGCGGGTGCTCCAGGAGGCTCAGGGCGCGGGCCACGGTGGCGGAACCGAGCGCTGCCACGACGTGGTGGAAGCGGGTGTCATCCGCGGTGATGCCTCGCAGGGCGAACTGGGAGTCCGCCTGGGCGAACCAAACAGCCGCGTGAGCCTCCCAGAAGGTAGGCAGTTTAAGAGTCACTGTCGTGTCCATGTCGGTAGGTCACCAGTGAAGGAGCTGCGCTCCAACGCGAGTCGAAAGAATTGACGCGACCAAAGGCGGAATTCGTCCGAGTTGCTTTATTGAAACAAAACAGCTCAGGTATTCTGACAAGCCCGTTTATCGGGCAGCAATATATATACACATTTATGCCAGGGCGTTTGCCCGGGAAAACCAAGACCGGGCATGCCCGGGTGTCAAGGGCGAGTCCTGGAAAGGCGAGTCTGGACATGCCCGGGCCTCCTGGACGCGGCCTGGCAAGTCGAGGCTGGGCGTGCCTGAGCGCTCTGGGCGAGCCCTGGAAAGGCGAGAGCGGGAATGCCCGGATGCTCTGGGCGAGCCCTGGAAAGGCGAGTCTGGACATGCCCGGGCGTCCTGGACGCGGCCTGGCAAGTCGAGGCTGGGCGTGCCCGGGCGCTCTGGACGAGCCCTGGAAAGGTGAGAGCGGGCATGCCCGGGAAAGACGAGACTGGGCGTGCCCGGGAGGTTCGGGCGTGCCCGGGAACAGCAAGTCCGGGCATGCCCAGGAGAGGCGCGTCTGGGCCCGTCCGGACGAGCCCGGCATGGCGATCGCGCCCTGGCCGCATCCTGGCAGGTGCAAGGCGATTGTGTACATTCAGCGGGAACCGCTACAACCTCTCAATTATGCTCAGATCTCATGCAACAGCAAGCTCTCCTCCGAACCGTTCCCGCTCCTCACAGAACCGAGAGCTCCCACTCCCAGGCGCACTGTACTCGCTCGATTCAGGATCCTCCCCCTTCTCCTCAGAACTCTCACAACAAGCCCTTTTCTTATCCGTTCCTACTCTTCTCCAGCACAAGTTGGGCTCCACCCCCTCCATGAGACGATCGTAGCTCCGCCCCCTTCTCTCCTTGCCTGGCAGAATCCCTTTGTTTTCTGTTTCGCTCTTCTGGGCTGGAGTGAACTCTAACTCGGTGCCCCCGGTGGATGGTTACAAGGAGGTTTAGCACACAATTCATTAACTTTAATCCCTCTCTACCTATCACATGCACGACCTGCCATATTTGGGAACATTTGAACACAATCCTTAAGCTGACAGGTCCCTACTTCCTTACATTGAGATTGCTTCATACTCACACATGGACCATGCTACTCCATACAGTTCTATCTCTTCTAACGTAATCTATAACGCCCCCCTCCCACATAAACATAACAGTAAATTATATACACACATATTATACTGTATATTATATACACACATCATACTTGACATGTTGTACTGTATATTGTATACACCCATATTATACATGACATGCTATACATATTACAAAACACACACACGCTAACGGAGTTCGATACTTTGAGAACTGTAAATCTCTGTTCCATTTCCTGAAACTCACCACATGTGGAAATAGCAGGCAACAACAGCTTACACGCACACACAAACATATACGTGCACACACTATTACCTCATACATATACCAGTACGCAAACACACAACGGTAGATGCCTTTAAGCCCTGGGAGGGCTCCATTCCACCTTCTGAAACCCACGAATGGAGTAAACACCAACGACACACACACACACACACACACACACACACACACACACACACATACACACACATTTATACCCACATGGCCACACACATACATGTACACACACACACACACACACACACACACACACACACACACAAACACACACATACATTTATACCCACATGGCCACACACATACATGTACATACACACACACACACACACACACACACACACACACAAACACACAAACACACACATACATTTATACCCACATGGCCACACACATACATGTACACACACACACACACACACATACATTTATACCCACATGGCCACACACATACATGTACATACATACACACACACACACACACACACACACACACACACACACAAACACACACATACATTTATACCCACATGGCCACACACATACATGTACATACACACACACACACACACACACACACACACACACATACTGACGAGACAAACACTTAAGACAGCCACTGAGCTTTGGGGAAGTGCCCTTACAACCTTGACCTCTCGGGATAATCTGAGTACTAGCGACGTCATTACAATGGCGCCGCCTTTCTCACCGCACTCAGCGGGGCATTTTCTCAGGAGGAATTTCCTCCTCATCATGCACGTCAACCAATGGGGATTGTCCGTGCTCTATCATTTCAAACGCTGAATGTCAAGCAAGGAAGCAGTACGTACCATTTTCATGTCTTTGGTATGACTTGAACCGGTCCATAATCCGGATGGGTGTTTTTTTATTTATGAAACACCATCTCCTTACTGGATGGTCATTGCTCTCTTCAGGAACTCATCTGCCCTTTGTCAGGTATTGTTTTTCGTCCTGGCAGGGTGTCACAGTCACCCTCCCCATTAGCAATGCGAGTGAGGGGTGTTGGTTTAGTCACCGACAACCCGACCATGTGGCAGGTATTCAGGGTTTTAAAGGGTCTTGAGGGTGTTTGGGGTCTTTAAGGGTCTTAATGGTGTTATGCGTCTTTGAGGTCTTCGGGGTCTTAAGGGGTCTTATCTTGCAAGATGTAAAAAGTCTTCTCTCAAGCATGTAAAAAGTCTTCTTTCAAGAATTTTAAAAGTCTTCTCTCAAACATGTAATCTAATCTCTCAAGCATGTGAAAAGGGATATTATGGGTCTTCGGGGTCTTTAAAGGCTGACGTTGTCGATGAAAATACCCCGGACAATACCCGGGTCGGACTTGGTCTGTGTGCTAAATTTTGTGGTTGTCGGGCCAGCGGTCTTTACAAAAACCGCGAACAGACAGACAGACACCCTATGAATTTTATTTATTACCATGCGCTCCCGAAGCGAAAAGTGAAGTGAAGCAATCGGGTGCGTACGTGTGCCGTATGTGTGCCTGTGCCATACGTGTGCCGTGTGTCGTACGTGTGTAGTGTCTGCATTTTCAAAATCCATTTTCTCGGCAACCGTTATTTACGGGCGCCATCTTGGAAAAACGTTACACCTCGATATCTCTCAAACCGCTTAATGTAAAAAAATTGAAACATGGCTCATTGTCAAGTACACCCCATGGGGAATAAGATATGTTAATGATGATGTCATAGGTGCCTCCATCATGACGTCATAATTCGACAAGTACAGACAAGTGAAAATATTCTCCTCTTAAACTGCTTAAGCGATCAATGCAAATCTTTAACTAATGGATCAACTATCCATGGGAAATAAATATCAGGTCGCACAAGATCTGCCAACAACCCTCTTTTGGTTAAACTGCCAAAATCAAGACTCACTATTCACCTTCGCTCCTTCAATCCTCTTTTCTCCCGCCTCTGGAACAAACTCCCTCACTCTCTTCAATCCCACTCCTCCCTCCAGGTCTTTAAAACAGCTGTCCACCACCATCTCTTATCTTCCCCCATCCAAAACTTTGATCTTCTCTACCCCCGTTAATTCACCCCAGATCCACTTTCTTAAAACACCGACTTCTTTCCTGGAAGTCCGAGCAGTGTCCACGTGGTTTTTTTTTTAACCTCTCCCACCCCCCCCCCCTCCCCTTCCCATGCCTCCTACCCCCTGTTGGAGAATTTGTAGCTGAGAGACTCACAGGACTCCAATGACCGGACACAGGTTTACAAAAGGTCTGGTTTATTAACTGGTTATTCACTTCATTCCATTTACCAAATAATACCGCATAATATAATGGATCAGGTTAACTCTTTTCCAATGTCCTTCTCGTTCGGCTGATGTTCCTCCGACACTCCCGTTGGTCAGAGCTCCTCGCAGCAGCTTCTCTCGATTCCACGTTTGCTCCCGTTTATATGGACAAACTGGATTTTAATCCCCTCTCCGCTGGTGCCCCGAGGTCATGCATGTACCAAGTCCTGGTATCAGCTCGCTCCCCTCCTGTTGTGAGTTCCGTTTACCAAACGATAGGGGGGTGCTTCAGCCAGGGGCTGTGACCAGGTGGACAAAAGATTATCATGTTCGGGCGCATTCCTGACTCATTTACAAACTCGTCTTTCACAGAGTTTGCATGTAAAATATATCTGCTTTGTTACCAGGTTAATTAATAAGTTACCAGTGCCAATTAATAAGTTACGCTGAGTTACACTTCCACAATTCCCTCATCTTTTTGTTTTTTTGTTTATATTAACCATTAATCTAAACATCAATATAAGTAAACAATCAATCACTACAAGTAAACATCATTACAAGTATAAGTAAATAATCAATCACTTTGGTAATCAAATTCCCTTGGGCATACACCGTCATCCTGCAAGAATCACAAAACATTTCGTTGGTCATTGACTCCTTCCATATCGTTCAATCTATTGCATTTGCATCACAAATATATTTTCAAAACAACACTTCACCATCACCAAGATACAACAATTTCACTTCATTTTCAAGTTTTGTAAAGCATCTGCACCATCTGGTAAAAAACGTTTGCCTCCACACAAATGTTGACTTTGTTTGAAAGGAAGGGCTGATCACTTGTGTTTGAATCCTGGTATGAAACATTTTCTCCTAATGTCTTCATAGCTCCTGCACTACTTCGTGTAGGATTTCGCTGTTGTGGTAACATTGCGGAGTCATAGACTGACCCTGCTCTCCTTGTTGTATTCTTGCCACTTTTTGCTGTAAACCATAGTAATTCCTGAACACGGCCTTCACCCAGTTGTAGTCGACTTGCCTCCTCCCTCATTGTGAGTGGGCAGCAAGTATTGGTGTGACGTTGATTGGCCAGCAAGATGTGGAACAGGGATGCCGGATGCATCCACAATGATGTTGGGACCAAGGTGTTCAGGTCATTCATGGTCCTTACCAGGAGCAACCAGCAGAATCGTGCACAGCTGTTGTGACAAGGGCACAGCCGTTTTTTGCAGCTCCATGCTGGTTCCCCGGACGTTGGTGAAGTAATAACATATGTCCCCGCATTTCACAGAGGTTGCAGGTAACATGTCGTTGTCCTGCAACTTCTGATGTGGTGAATGTTCGAAGCCTTCGAACAAGAGTAAGTGATCGCCTTTCTTTCATATGTTGCAGTGTGATCCAGGCAAATGGTCACATAAATTTCCTTGGTGAAGGTAAGCATTCATCTCCAAGTTACACGGGAGAATGTCTTCATCATTCTTTGAGAAAGAGGGTGTATGCCACGATTAACTTCATTTTTTTTTAGCCACAAATTTTCTTTCTCGAACTTCTTCCCAATTCCGTTAGCAATCCCTCCAAAATGTGATCTCGTCTTATCCTTATGCTCAGTCACATCTGAATCTGCTTTCCGCATACACTGAATCAGATAGGGTACATCTTACCATGAAATCAGCATAATCATGTATATCTTCCGACAGTTTCACATTCAACAATTTGTTGTTTTTCCTTAACACAAAAAGTTATATTCATTTATATGCGTCACACAAATAATATTCAATCAGGTATGTATTTTATTACTAAACTAAGAATAGCATTGTATATGATTACAATCACAAACGGGAATACCTAATTCCCAACAACAATTTTTTCCAAACCAACAAATTAAACATAATGTATTATTACCATAATTCCTCTCCACTTTTTTCTTTTCCCTCTTTTTCCTAACAGTGTGTCACTCGTGGTGATATGAGTTCACTGATATTGTAATTGACACAACTCATAACATTGTCGTTATGCCATTATCTTAATTCTACTGTTTCATTTGCAACATCACTTGATTTAATCTTTTAATCTCAGTATTTTTTTTTTCATATCATCATAACAATCTTTCTATTTTAGGTCCATATTTGTTTATATTCTTATCAACCTCCTACGGTTTATCAATTTGTTCCAAAACACTGCAACCAAAGGTTTTAACCAAAGCTCTACTAAATTATTTCCAATTTGAACTCAAAATGCTAATTAAACAACAATTCAAAGAATTAACTTCAATGGGTCAACAAACTCATTTTATAAACAGATCTAATTTTCCCATCCAATAATTTCCCTTGCCAAATGTCATATTGCAACACTTTAATAAACCTTCGAAAAATGTCTTCCAAATCAATAAATTCCCTTTTTACTTCCCAAATACTCATCTGTAAATTACATATTCAATTACAGTTTTTCCCTATTTGTTCGGCCTAAATGGCCACTGAAGTGGCTGCCAACATGCAGTACCGTTTTATCTACCAAGCAAGTATTCGTCCACATAAGATCTCTACCAAAATGTTGTTTGTAAAAACAAATCTGGGATTTCTGATTACATGGATGCACACTCTCAGGACATTTCAGGCTGCTTGTTAACAATCCACTACGATTAATTAATTCCTTTACCCACAATCAAAGAATTAGTACAAATTGAGGATATTATCCCTATCACATTCATTTATAGATTCATTATGTTGGATCTAAATTTTCTCCCACTGCTGCAAGGAAGAACAATAGCTCTAATAAGTCTTTGTAATATCTCACTTCATTTACCCAGCATCGAAGAATTTATTTACTATCCATTCCCATCTGTTAACCAGTGACTTTGTTTGAACTCCAAAACTTAATTTGATGAATCCCATGTGTATGGTACCACTTATTGAAACCCCTACTTTTGTAGAAAATATCCAAGTAAGTGTTTTTTTACACCCCCTTAACTGTTGCTCATCCATTTCTATGCACCCAGTGAGTACTACTGACACCAGTATGCCAATATAGGTGTGCGAGATTAACAAATATGTTGCAGGTACACGTAACAGCGCGTTCTGAGTATAAATAACGTAACAGCGCGTTCATGTCTGCCCCTTGGTTTAAGATGCACAATGCATTCCGTTTTAAAACTCACAATTGTTCAAATCAGCAAGATTTTCTTTACTATTTTCCCATATCATCTATGCCTAATACACATCCATACATGCAGCACAATTTATATGCTGATAAAATTCAAGTTTATATATATATATATAAATCCATGAGCAGAGTATTCTGGGAAGTCAGTGTAAGACCTCTCCCAAATTTGGATAATTTTGTACTCCCTCATTTCTTTTTATGAAGCTCATATCCATAAATAGCTATTATTCTCATATAAATTCTATCAAAAATGGAATCCCCAAATTACTCACAATTTTACTATTTAATTAATGGCTGCTCATAACCCAGCACATCAAATCTTTATATTCCATCTCCCTTGACAAAAGAGATAATGTTCATAATCAAATTTTATTTCTATTTTATTGTACGGATTCTCTGCATATTCAATCCCATCCACATAAAACTATCCATTTCCAGACAGGCACACTGTCGGTGTCAACAATCTTGTAAGATTGATACACAAAACAATAAAAAACACTAACATTGGCACACAAAAATACACACACACATGCATTATGCGTATTTGTTTGCGTTGGAACTATTTACAGATCAAGATGGGTGTCAATTTTATTTCAATTTCATAAAATTTGTCCTTCAATTTTAGAAATGCTAATACACAAATGGACCAAAAGCTTATTCTTAGAAAACCCCTATGATGTCACATTGAAATTACCCTTTCAGTTCCCACAATAATTTATCCAAATTTGACTACACACCCATTTACATGTCAGTCGACCACTGACTTATCAATCGTGTGGAACAATAGTCCGAAATTCCCACCTGATCATCATGTGACCATTGTCCCTTGGTTTAAAATTTGCAAAGCAATTGTTCCAACTTTGTAAATTTAAAATTGTGTGCCCAACATAAAAGATCCAATTTCGGCATTTGATCAATTAATTATCAATTTGCTTACAAGAAAAAGAAAAAATGAATAATTCTTGCTCCGACAACTTTTCAGACCCAAGAATCATCGACAGTTATTCATGTTTGTCCAGTAATCTAATTTGTTGAGGCCAATCGTCATTTGGGATTTGTCGCAATGAAGGCCTAATCATTGTCTGAGGTATCGGTCAGCACTGGTACCCTTGATCTTGGTTTCTTTGTCCTTGGTTTCTTTGTCCTTGGTTTCCCTGTCGAAATTGTCTTCTGCTCAGATATGGGCATCTCCTTATCCAGTGTCCCATCTCTTCACAGTTGAAGCACCGGCTTCTGTCGTTACCTGCTCTGTCCACTTGTTGACTTGTCTTTCTGGGCTGCATGTCTGGGTCTTTGGGTTGCCATTCTGACCTCTGGTTATCTCCTGATTCATAGTTGTTGTCTGTTGCATTGGTACGTTGTTGCATAGAAAACCTATTGCGTTGGTTCATAGTCATCAGGGCTTGTGTCTGTAGTTGCATCAATTTTTCGGCATTTATAGCACTGTTCCTGGCCTGAATTCGCTGATGATGCAAAGCATAATTCAATATTTCTTGCATCGGCTTGCCTTCCCAAGCAATACACTGTCTTTCCACTTCACTCTTCAATTTCGGCAACAGACCATTAATAAAAAGGGGTTTTAGGGCATTGTCGATTTGTGCCCGGTCTATTCCCGAATATAGTCGAAAAACATCTCGCAATCTGTCTAAATAATCACTAGCATCCTCTCCTGTTTTCTGTTTGCACGTAACCACTTTATTCCAATCAGTCACGGGCGGCAATTTTTGTATGGCCTCTATTAATTTATTTATCTGTGTCATTTTAGCCTCCGTGGGTATGTCTAATTCTCCATTTACTGCATGTACCCAGTTTGCCTCACTCATTAATGTCTTCAAAGTGGTGGTATTAGGAATTACCCACTTTAAGAGTATTTCTATGTCTCTTATAGTCGGCAATTGCGTTTCCACAATCAATCGTAGCTCTTCTGCGAATTGAAGTGGATCTGTTTTGATTGATGGCATATCGCTCTGTAATGCCTTCAATTGGTGTATTTGCCAAGGTCTATACATCAAATCTGGGCGTTCCTCATTTGCCCCTGGAAATTGCCGTTGCGGGAAATTCATAACGCCACATTGTTCAAAACCTCCCTGTGGGAGAGTCAAGTTTTGAATGTTCATTGGCAGATCATATTGATCGTTGGATAGATTGGCATTCATCACAGAACCCTTACTCCTTGTATGGTGGTATGGGCCGTATGTTGAAGTTGTTGCAGCTGGTTGTATTGCTTGCCCACTTTGAGTTGGTTCCTGTCCTCCAGTTGCACCCTCTGGGGTAGTCACCTCAACTGGGGCACTGCTTTCACCTGTCTTCTGTCGGCTAGAGCCAATCGTTTCACTCTGTACTGGCCCTTCGGCAGGTAGAGGTACAGGTACCTGTACTTCCTGTGGCTGATATACACTATTTCGCCGATAGGGTGGAGGAGTTTCCTCTTCTATTTCATTTATCTCATATGACCTTGCGTCTGGGTACAATCTGAACTGGGATCGCTTTCCATTGCTAACTTCAAGAGGCATTTGGGTGGATACCTTTTCCAACCTATGTTGTATCTGCTTCATTTCTTTCTTCACACCCCCCATTTTCGTTTTGGTCTCCCTGTCTCTAGACTCGATGTCCCAGTAATAAAATGGTTTCCAATCCACCTTCAACTTCTGTCTGTCTCTTGCTTCTAATTCTTCTCTGAGTGTTTCCAATGTGTTCCTGTCAAACGTGCCATCCTTGGGGAATTCCTTCTTTCTCCCTTTTGTCCATTCATGCCAAGATTCCAAATCTTTAAGTGAATGTGGACCATATTGCTGATACATGTGGTTGACGCAAGCGCCTCTTTGGGACAAGTCTAGCTGACCTTGTTTGCCCTTGCAGACTCCATTTCCCATTTTGCCTGTATGTGAATACCACTCAATATTCCCTCAATGTACCAGGTAGATTACTAGGATCTGTGCTTTGGAATGCACCTGTACACACCTGTACTATATGTCCTATAAATAAAATCTACTGGAGTTTGTTCCACCTTTTATCAAAGTAACGTTGGATGCGTTGTAGCTTGTTCCAGGTTCCTCTAAAGCTTCACTCGTACCTCCAGGAAGGATCTCTCCACCTGTTCACACGGTGATTTCCAGAAAATCTCCCTCAGCTGTGGCTTTGCACAATCCAATCTCACAGATCAGTATTTGCAGATGAGCCGGAGGGTCAGTATGAAATGGGTGAATCCTCAGGTGTCCGCTCTGTTGACGGGGAAATCACACAATGGTAACCGCACATATATATCTGTATATAAACTCACCACCTTGCTCAATTTTCCCAGGTTGTCTCCACATTGTTAATATCTCGCAAAGATATCAAAGCTTCTTTCTTGAGACCGCATTTTCATCAATCAAACAATCAATATATTCAATTCAATTTATTCAGTTCAATTTATTCAGTTAAATTTATTCAGTTAAATTTATTCAATTAAATTCAATCAATTAGATTCAATCAATTAATAATTCAATCAATTATTCAATTTCAATTAATTCATCAATATTCATCAATAAATCAAATTCATCATTTTGGATGACTCCTTGCATAAGCCCTTTCCCCAATGATGTCAGGACAGGTCCATCCATTGACTGAGATCGAATTTCATCGGTCGTCACCTCGGGTTCGTACCTCATGTCAATTGATGAATCACCGTCCTGTCCTAGGGTCATATCTGACATATTTCCCCATTTTGCCTGGTCTCCACAAATTTTCTTTGCAACCACTAAAGGCAACTCATCCTTCATTCGTGAGACAGCCAAAATGGATGGCAGATATTAAAGTTCATTGGGAAAAATATCTCATCATTTTTTCTTTTAATAGTATCCAAAATCCCTTGGCAATATAAATTTCGTAAAACTCCTGAAATAAGACTGTAAAATTCCTTCAATCATGCTAAATTTTGAAACTCCATCGCTTGTACCACCCAATTTATCCCATAGGGCTTGAAAGTTCTTTCCCAAGTTCATGCAGCATTCTGCATTTGAACCCTATGATATCATTCATAATAATCATCATGATTTTATAGTCATGGTCCTATCATAATCATCTATTTAAACGAACATTTCCTTTATCACCACAGCTATGTGGTATAATCAACAATAGAATAAAACTGTACATAGCAACAGGCTACCTCATGGCCACTTAGTATACCTATTGACAATAAGTCATAACAATATCGAATAATCATTGAACAATTCAAAAATCGCTTCCACTGCTCTAGCCGCAGCATCCGTGATATTTGTTTGCTCATTCACTATTCCTGATTCGTCATCAAGGATCTCCATCATCACACAGCGTACTTAATTCCGCATTTTAATGAGAATTCAACAGGAATTTACGACTCAAAGGAAAAAGAACGAGCAGACCTTTTGCAGGATGATCGTTACAAAAATCGTTACATATATTAAAGTATTTATAATGTCGACAAATCATATCTTAATTCTTACAAGATTTGGTTCTTTGAATAAATCACAGCACCGGGAGAACCAGCTCCAAAAATGGATCTTTGTGTTTATTCAGCACCCTAGTAATTGGTTCTTTGTGTACTAATTACACAGCACCCAGGCCCCGCTCATATGGATCTTTGTGCAGCGCTACACAGCACCTGAGCAAAAGGGGTTTCATCTACATTTTCCCTATCCGGTGTACCATCCGTGATATTTGTTTGCTCATTCACTATTCCTGATTCGTCATCAAGGATCTCCATCATCACACAGCGTACTCAATTCCGCATTTTAATGAGAGTTCAACAGGAATTTACGACTCAAAGGAAAAAGAACGAGCAGACATTTTGCAGGACGATAACTGGAATTAGTCGTGAAAATATATCCAAATACACAAAAATACACCCACACAAATAAACAACATTTATTCCGTTTAACAGAACAAACATTTCCTCTATCATGACATGCATGTCTTCAAAATTATATGACCAAGAGAAAAAGTAAAATTAATTAAAACTGCGAGCAGTGATAATCCGGGGACCATACCGCTCCATCCTGATTGGACGAGTGCGTGCTAGAGTCGTTATCAGCGACAGTCCAGATCCGATTGTTCAAAATTTCAACTCAATCGATCGAAAAATGAACGCAGGGATGCATTTTAAAGGTGCAGTGGCACTAACTGAGTTGCCACGAATATGGCCACGAAATTGCCAATATGGCCATCACAAAATATTTTCCTTAATCAATTGGCTCATAGCATAACCAATCTGTAAGTATTTCATCCGAAGATGTATTTCTGAGGACTTTTAATTAAATAAGTCATTTATAAATCAACGAGTTAATTTATTAAATGATTAATCAATAAATCAATATTTTCCTTGACAGCCACATCACTTGGTCAGTGTCATGTCCAAATATCAGCTTCCTTACTCAAAAGGTGCCTGAGTTAATGTAATGTAATTACTGTAATAAGATTACTGCAATTACTGTAATGATTACTGTAATTACTGTAATTACCGGAACTGTAATTACTGTAATTACCTCAGGTAATTACTGTAATGTAATTACTGTAATTTAATACGAAATGTAATTAATTAAATAAGTACTTCCTTAATCGCTAATAATTAAATAACTCGTGAATTCTTATCCGATTTACTTAACATTTGAGTGTCCCCAAAACGTTGGAGCAAAACGTTGCAACAACGAAAGTGAAACGTTGTAGCGACGTTGTGGAAACGTCAGCAAAACACAACATTTGAATGTTCCCAAAACGTTGGAGCAAAACGTTGCAACAACGAAAGTGAAACGTTGTGGCGACGTTGTGGAAACGTCAGCAAAACCCAACATTTAAATGTTCACAAAACGTTGGAGCAAATCGTTGCAACAACGAAAGTGAAACGTTGTGGCGACGTTGTGGAAACGTCAGCAAAACCCAACATTTAAATGTTCACAAAACGTTGGAGCAAAACGTTGCAACAACGAAAGTGAAACGTTGTGGATTATCCCAATGGATAATCCCAATGAATCACAATGCAATCCCATTAAAATCCCATTAAAATCCCATATCTTGTCACCCTTTGCATTGTTGAAAGCAATTAATTCCATATCTCAATATTACCTATATTTATATATACTAGGGCGTGCCCGCACGTACGTGCTTGCCCGTACGTGCTTGCAAAAAAACATGCGTGCAAGCAACAACAAAAACTTTGAAACCACGTGGCAGTAACGACCACAGAACCCCCCTCCTATTTACATGCAATGGTTTGGTCCATTCGCAAAGCCAAAACGAACGACCACAGAACCCCCCCCCCCCCCTCTATTTACATCAAATGGTTTGGTCCATTCGCAGAGCCAAAGCGAACGGCTTGCGAGTACGGTGACCATACCTTGGGACCCACTTGTCCGATTAATTTCAAACCTTGACAAATTTTCCATTCCTTCCCTTCCTGATCTTTCGATATAGGGCTGGGTTCTTTTTTCTTTTTTTTAGGATCATGTTGCATCGAGCATTATTTTCCAAAACAGTGTGAACATTAACCCACACCAAAACCTCTGACATCCCACCATTAACACCTATTGTAAGCGTGCCGAATCAGTAAGCATCACCCCTTCTATGAGCCTCGACCAGAGGGTGGTTGTTACTCACAAACACCATTTCCTGTAATTATCTCTCATAATCAGGATAAATTTGGAACAGCCCTTAAACTAACACCAAGCAGATCAATTTTTATTTAGGTTGGGGTTTCACACAAACTGGTTAACTAAATAATACAGAATTATTTTTCGTTAAAAACAACAGCACTGGTTCCGTGTCACCCATGCTATTTATCTGGCAAATTTCGTCAAAAAAAACAACAGCACTGGTTTTGTTTCACCCATGCTATTTATCTGGCAAATTTCGTCAAAAAAAACAACAGCACTGGTTTTGTTTCACCCATGCTATTTATCTGGCAAATTTCATCAAAAAAAACAACAGCACTGGTTTTGTTTCACCCATGCTATTTATCTGGCAAATTTCGTCAAAAAAAACAACAGCACTGGTTTTGTTTCACCCATGCTATTTATCTGGCAAATTTCGTCAAAAAAAACAACAGCACTGGTTTTGTTTCACCCATGCTATTTATCTGGCAAATTTCGTCAAAAAAAAACAACAGCACTGGTTTTGTTTCACCCATGCTATTTATCTGGCAAATTTCGTCAAAAAAAAACAACAGCACTGGTTTTGTTTCACTGGAAGCGTCCTGCAAAACGCTTTGCTTCTCGCAAAACGTCCGCCAATGGGAAGTAAAGGGAGGGAAAAAAACGGGAGCAAGAGACAGGGTGCCGGAATGGACATGAGGGACAATGAGGGACAGTGAGGGAGTGTTGGTATGCAATTTTTATCCAATCGCCATCTTTCATAGTAATTCTGGACCGGCATTAGGTGGGATTGCCTGTCATGAATTTATTTGTTGATCGAACGAGTTTTAATTTGTCTAAATCCGACCAGTCGTTTCCAAAGATATAAGCCTTTTTGTCGCAATACCATATTGGAAATATATATATATATAAATATAATTCCCTTTCCCGGTTCCCTGTCGCTCGCCGAGCGCCGAGCAAGTCGAGTGCTTTGAACAAGTGCAAAAAAAAAGAAGTACTTTATACGTGTACGGGTGGGTAAACGAGTGTACCGGCCTCACACGTCCTGGAAGCAAACGGTCGCAAGGTGCACGCTTGCTCCGTTTGCTCGCAGGTCACAGTAAGACCTTTAATGACCAGTGCAAAAATACGTATTTACAGAAATCATTTAGAGAAAAAAAACACGAATAAATTGCTACAGTCGTTTAACACGTTTCATCCTTGTATTTCCTATGGACAATCGCCAGTCCCACACACCAAATCCTCCATCTTCAGAATTCATATTTCATAATGGACAGATCCCCAAGAGGTCATGCTCACCTTGACCCTTGACGACGTCCACTCGAAATCCCAGCGGTGCCTCCAGATTGTTGGAGAATTTGTAGCTGAGAGACTCACAGGACTCCAATGACCGGACACAGGTTTACAAAAGGTCTGGTTTATTAACTGGTTATTCACTTCATTCCATTTACCAAATAATACCGCATAATATAATGGATCAGGTTAACTCTTTTCCAATGTCCTTCTCGTTCGGCTGATGTTCCTCCGACACTCCCGTTGGTCAGAGCTCCTCGCAGCAGCTTCTCTCGATTCCACGTTTGCTCCCGTTTATATGGACAAACTGGATTTTAATCCCCTCTCCGCTGGTGCCCCGAGGTCATGCATGTACCAAGTCCTGGTATCAGCTCGCTCCCCTCCTGTTGTGAGTTCCGTTTACCAAACGATAGGGGGGTGCTTCAGCCAGGGGCTGTGACCAGGTGGACAAAAGATTATCATGTTCGGGCGCATTCCTGACTCATTTACAAACTCGTCTTTCACAGAGTTTGCATGTAAAATATATCTGCTTTGTTACCAGGTTAATTAATAAGTTACCAGTGCCAATTAATAAGTTACGCTGAGTTACACTTCCACACCCCCATGCCCTCTCCCTCCCACAGATCTCCTGATGTCCCTGCTCTCCATCTTGTTCTCCCACTCCCTTTATCTCATATGTTTTATGTGTCAGTTTGTCTTTTTGTGATCAATGTTAGCTCTTACACGAACCTCGACCTTGTATACAAAAAAAAAATATATATATATATATATATATATATGTATATATAGTTTGATAAAAGTGACGTCATCAGTCACTAGTCTGGCAGCCATATTGGATAAAAACCCCCCCCGAACAGACAGACAATATTTTCCAAAATATTTGAAAAAACAGAAGAAGTCATAATTCGTCTTGGTTGCACCAAGTCCTTCTCAAGACTGTGCAGGGTAAGTATTTTATGAATACCATCTAGTTAGACTGGTGGGGCACCCATGGGAAACCCACGAGCATAGACATGTATGACATTTGGACATATTAAGTTAGAGGCTGCACGAATAGTTTTACAACATGAGTAAAAACATCACTCTCCTCCTCTCCTCACTCCTCTCCTTTTCCCACTCCCCACTCCTCTCCAGCCCTCTCTCCTCTCCAATCCTCACTCCTCTCACTCCTCTCTACCCTCACTCTCCTCTCCTCACTCCTTCACACCTCCAGCGTCTCCACCCCTCACTATCCTCTCTCCCATCACTCCACTCCACACTCCACTCCACTCCTCTTCTCTTCTCCTCTTCTCTTCTCCTCTTCTCTTCTCCTCTTCTCTTCTCCTCTTCTCTTCTTCTTCTCTCTCTCTCTCTCTCTCTCTCTCTCTCTCTCTCTCCCCCATCACTCCTCCTCTCTACCCCTCACTCCCCTCCCACCTTACTCCTCACCTTACTCCCTCACTCCTCTACCTTTCCCCTTCATTCCTCTCATGTCCCTCCTCATTCCTTCCTCCTTCCTCCTCCCTAATTCGTCACTCCTCTAATCCCCGTTACCGTTCCCCCTTCCACCTCCCCGTTCCCCTTATCTCCCCCTTCCCCTCCCACTCTCCTCCCCCTCCCATCCCTTCTCTCTCTCCCCTCTCTTCATATTCCTGGTACAAAGCAACACTGCATTTCCCGGCAACGCCGGTACTTTTGCTCGTATTTTAATGAGTGCATTGTGTAATATATTGTTATGTTTTTGGGGTAGGGATGAAATACCTTAGTTGAGATAGAATCGTGTACGTTTAGAATGCTCCAAGTGTTGTGAAGAAGAAGAACCCACCTCAATGTAAATTAAGTTAGGCCGACTGTCTGGGTAAGATCGTGTATGTGTCTCCATACGAGGGGTGGAGCTACGCTATTTAGATAGGGTCCATAAGGATAACCTCCAGTGTGTAATTGCCCTGTGATTTCTCCTTCCGTGGTTATTGCACCACAAAGGGCCGCCACAATAACTACAACGATTGCACTGTAAATGGACTCATTCGCTCACAACGCCTCCAGGGCTAACCAACACCCAGCACATTTGCTGATCGGCATGCAAGCCCCGCCTCACGGCATTTGACGTCATCCGAACATTATCGAAGAGGGATTAAACTCTGCCTCCCCAATGTATTGTAACAGGGAGGCCATTCCCCGGCCTTCGTGATTGAGTAGCGCTCCTTGATTGGACAGAGAGTGTGACATGAATGTGGAACATTCGAGAGAAGGCAAAAAGACATGTCTCACCATTTTTCTTTCTCTCTCGCTCTGGCCCTCGTCGCGAGTGGACGCTGTGATTTCAGGTGTGCTGGTGAGGAGACGTGTCGGCGCTTTTGGGACTGTTTGCAATGTGGAAGGAGGAGGTGTTGGTTGATGGTGGTGCCCTGCAGAGAAGGAGGGGGTCGTGAGCGAAACAAAGAGGCATCCCGCCTGCTTGCCTCATGCCAGCGGCTGGCTGTGGGTGCCACTCCGTGACATTTCGTGCGTTTCCACTTTCCTTCACGGTGGTTTGAGGCGACGACCAGCAGCCTTTCCAGCCATTTGGGGACGCAAAGCTGAGTTCGGCCGATTATAAAAGGGATTTTATTTTTTACTTTCGTTTTCCCCTTGTTTGTAAACGAGTCTGAGTGGAGACATCTCAATTTAGGGATTTTAGTTTTACCTCACCTTTCATTGTTACTTGCATTTATTTTCATTAAATCATTATTTGTCGAATCTTACTTTTCTTGTATTGTGGATTTTGCTGTCCCGTCTCTCTGTCTGTGGGGATCGAATAACCCCTGCGTGTGTTCCCGATCAGGTAAGACCTCAAACCTTCCCGTGTGTGTCACTTCCGCCAAGTTGGGTAAATGCCACGGAGTTAAAGCTCGTTTTGGCCATTTGTCCTCTTGGGGTCTTAACCGCGGGGACACGACACTATATTAGGTGCACCGGAAAGTATTGTCCTTTTTTAAGCTGTGTATTCCTCTTTGAAAAACGACATTACTTTCCGGTACACTTAATACTATAAAGCTGTGTATTCCTCTTTGAAAAACGACATTACTTTCCGGTACACTTAATACTATATTTATATATTTTGCCCTGATCAAATTTGAAATTTCCCCACTGAGACCAGCCCACCGGCCCTCGGAGTGCACCGGCGCACCGGGCATTTGCCTGAACTGTCCTATGGCAGTCTGGGCCTGGTCATACGTGAGCATTACTTCCTTGGTTTCAGTGATTGCTTTTGGTTCATGTTTCCATGAGTTTTCTGGAACTGCGATATTGAGACTTTTGCAGATGTGCCAGTGGATTACTCGACATGCCTTGTTGTGCCTTTGTGTGACACCAAAGGCACGAAGCACTCGGCCAATCAGGGAGGACAACGCAAAAGACGGCCAATAAGCGACGCACTGGTTGGAGGGGAGAGAGCTGACGTCAGGAGACGGCCAGTAAAAACGACTCACTGGCCGGCATTTTTCTTTCTTCTGCCCTTGCCTCGCTCTGCTCGTTTGGAAGCGATTACAATCGGACTACGGGGAGGGCTTCAATTGGGAAGCCCAAATGAAAAGGCAAAATATCAGAAATTGAAGGCTTTTTTTCTTTTAAATGATTTATATAAACATCTGTTAAATCTCGATCGGTGCAGCCGTTTGTGCGGCACCCGGGAAAATAACGTCATGCGGGAGCAAGTATCAGCAGGATACGGCAGTGTGGGAGTCCACGTTTCTGATCCTCTTTCATGCCGGAGTAGCCCACCACTTCTCCAAGCATTCCGCTCTTCAGATCCGCCATGACAGATTTAAGCTTGATACTGAAGACGCATGCAGTTAGTACTCCCGATGTCGTATGTACTCCCGATACGTGTTTCCTTCATTGTAAAAACGATCAAATCAACAGTTAAAAGGATTTTGAGCCGACAGCTGTTACGGCCTTTTCAAGATCAATGGAGACAGCGATCTGTTAGCGTATTCACCACCCAAATAGCTATGTGGAATTCCCTCATGTCGAGATTAACCATCGTTTGAACTTTGGCCGAGGTCATTATTTACTTTTAATGATGTTTATATACGAATGATGTTTAATGATGTTTATATTGGTTTTGGGTCGTCCTTTCCGCATATCTCGTGGGATTGTAAGTTGGAGAGATGGCTGTGATGGCTGGGAGGGGGTTGGAATTCTCTCAAGCAGGGATTCAACCCGTGTCCTTATAAAAGGTCTTTGTCTGAGGTCACCAAGTCCGATCGGTGCAGCCATGCAGCAATCGGTGCAGCCGTTTGTGCAGCACCCGGGAAAACAACATCGTCACAATGAACGTTATGCGAACGCGAATGTTATGCGGGAGTCCAAACCTGAGAATTCTGGAGACCAAAGCTGAAATTGGGAAAACGAAATAGCCTATTTTACTCCTGGCGATCCCAGGATTACCCACCCAAAATATCATTGCGATCGGTTCAGCAGTTTTTACGGTATCTTCGAATGGACAGACAGACAGACAGACAGACGGATGGAAATTTGGTGAATTCTAGTAAGATACCTGCTCACTACGGGAGTGGGAGGAAGAGCCATTCATCTTTGGGGTATATAAATTACAGTCGTTCTATGGTCGGGTCTCAAGAACATTGGGTGTGTTCATTTACCAAGGTTCTTGTGGAGAGATCGCCAAGTGGTTTAAGCATTCGAGCAAGCACTCCATTCAAAACCGTTAAGGAACGGCTGGCTTGGCAAGCGCTAGCTAGATGCTTGGTAAATGAGCACACCTCCAAACCTTGCGGGGTATATAGATTACAGTAGATCTTCCCTTAGTTCTGTAAGTAAAACTTACCTCATGGATGTCGAGATTCCTCGGAATTTCTTTGTTTAATGTTATAAACAGCATTAGTGACGGTTTGAAAAGATAATAATATGTGTTTGTGGTTTATAATATTATACAAGCCCGGCTACGCTGCTGTTAGACTTTTGGTCTTATTTTTGTATACCTTCCTGCTTTAAAAAAAAAATCATTTTCCCATTTGTATCTGTTGATATTCAGTTTTATATTTTGCTTTCATCTTTTTTGCAATTGTTGGGGGTCTACTCGTTGTTTCGGTTTCTTGTGTGACATTATACATTCACACATGTCTTTGGAATTTTTTTTGCTTGGTGGGTTAGGGATACCTTCTCTGGTTTATTGTCTTCATTTTGCTTACAAATTGGATTCAGTAGTCTGTTACGCTTTTTACGTATTCTGCCAATCCTATAGTTGTCATTCTGTGCACTTGGTTGAGCTCCACCAAAGCACTACCTCCTTCTCATCTCGGTAGGTACATTCTCGTGATGCACTGATTTTTGTAAAACATTTTATGGAGGGTGAGGAGTTTCCTTGTTTTCATATCCAGTTTTTTGATTTGTTATTGTAGCCAGTTTGTTATTCTGCAGCTGTACTGGAATACTGATATTGCGAGTTGACTTATGGCTTTGACTTTGTTCCTTGGAGAAAGGTATTTTTCAGGTACCGCATCGTTCTATGCAAGTATTCTTTGGTAATTGTTTTGCGCATTTGTTTGTGACATATTTGGTGGCTCTCTTCTACTCTGAGGTATGTGTATGATGCTTCATTGTCTAGCTCCTGTATTTTTGTATTTGTGTCAATTTTTATTTTGTCCATTTTTGTTGGTCTACCTTGTATGAATGTGTGCTTAGCACACTTATCCAGGCCAAATTCCATTTGAATATCGTCTGAGAACTGTCACTAATTTGAGGTGTTGTTGTTTGATGCAAAGAGTTTTAAATCATCCATGTAAAGGTAGATGTGTCACCTTTTCTGTCTCTCTGGACGTTCTCTTATTTGATGTCAGGGTGTATCCATGTCCTTGCTCATTAATGATGTTGATCAGTTGGTGCAGGGCCAGGCAAAACAGGAGGGGTGAAAGGCTGTATCCATGGAAGATTCCTCGACGTATTTTCACTCTTGGTATTTCGATCTTTCCTTTCTAGTGCTGTTATATCAATGTGGTATGCCAAAGCTCCATTGCTTTCTGTGTCAGTTTGATTATTTGGGAGTTGATCTTGTGCAATTACATGCATTTTATCATCCATGAAAGTGGGACACTATCAAAAGCTTTTTGTAGTCTATCCATGTTGGGGATAATTTTGTTCTTCTTGTATTGCAATTTTCGAGTATGGCCTTGATTAGTAGCATGTGGTCTGTCGTTCCATAGCATCCTCTTTTACATCCCTTCTGTTCTGCCTCTAGGTCTGGTTGTGTTAGGCGATGGTATATCATTATGCATCCGTTGGCGAAATCGCCGGAGGCATTATGTTTTCAGGTTGTCCGTCCGGCTGTCCGTCCGTCCGGCTGTCCGTCCGTCCGGCTGTCCGTCCGTCCGTGTTAGGTTTTCGTTACTGCGATAACTTGAGAACGGCTGAAGGGATCTCAGTCAAACTTGGTACAGGTATGTATAATGAGGTAAAGATGAACTGATTAGATTTTGGGGTCACGAGGCTAAAGGCCAAAGGTGAGAGGTCATGCTAGGTGAAAATCCTGTTACCGCGATAACTTGTGAACCAGTGATGGGATTCTGACCAAATTTGGTACACTTATGTAGAATGATGTTAAGATAAACTGATTAGATTTTGGGGTCAAGAGGTCAAAGGTCAAAGTCTGTAATATGTCTATAACTTTAGAACGGCTGAAGTGATTTAATTCAAACTTGGTACAGGTATGTATAATGATGTAAATATTAACTGATTATAATTTGGGGCCAAGAGGTCAAAGATCAAATGTCAAAGTCTGTTATAGGTCCACAACTTGAGAACGGCTAAAGTGATCTAATTCAAACTTGGTACAGGTATGTAGAATGATGTAAAGATTAACTCATTAGACTTTGGGTTGAAAGGTCAAAGTCAAAATCTGTAATAGGTCTATAACTTAAGTTGCCCTCCAAAGCCAGCCGATGACTAGGCATTCTTCGTTGTACAAAATCCTTCTTTGGCACACCTGAATTCCGATCTACTGTCGTGGCCAAAAATATTGGCACCCTTGCACTTTTTTCAAATAATTCAGAAAATAATGCACCATTTCATCCAGAAAATTGTTGAAATTAAAGAATCGTTTGGTATCCACATATGTATTTCTTTGGTTTGCACTGGAACAACAAAAAAAAAACCTGAAAAAAATACTAAATCTTATCTTATTCCACACAGAAATCCTAAAATGGGCCGGACAATATTATTGGCACCTTTTAGAAGTTGTTAGAAATGATTAGATTTCAAGCAGGTGATTCTCCTTTACTTTGGAATTGAACTCACCTATGGTAATATAAAAATCACTCATTCAACCAGTTTGAATAGAGAAAAGGAGTCATGCTGCTGTTTTGTGGCACTGTTCGTACCACACTGATCATGAAGAAAAGAAAGAAAACCAGCGAATTGTCTGAGGAGGTCAGACACAAGATTGTAGCCAAAATGGACAATATCAAGGCTACAAGTCCATCTCCAGAGACCTTGATTTCACCAAGCTCTGCTATTGGTGTTTTACCAATCTCTGCTGTTCCTTTTGTCCTGCTGCATCCTTCAGCCTCGACTATGTATGCAAACAAAAGAAAAGAAATTACTCTCTATAACTATAAGTTGTTGATGTCCTTTAACGGCCACTATTATCCCACTTTGTGGGGTCGGCTGGGGGAAGCTTGACCCAAGTCTTCACGAACCGCCTGGCCAGGCCTGGCATTTGCCAAGTGAGGGCAGGAATTTGGAATTTGGCTATGGTGCCAGCGATACTCACCTACTCTTTGTGAAGGACACCATGGGATCTTTAACGTCCACCAACCCATGCCGACAGACAGGACTCCTGGTTTAACGTCCATCCGAGGAACACATTGAAAAATCACCCTGCCTGTGAAACACTAAACTGACAGTTTATAGCTGGGTCGGGATTATGAATCCAAGCTAGACAGCTTGGAGGTGAGTATGCATACCTCTAGTCGAGGCCATCCTGTCAGCCCAAGTTACTCCCCATAAGAGTTGATCTTAATTAGATAAATTGAAATTTTAACTACCTCTTATAGATAATGTGTAGTTCTGTGATTTTGTATTGCTATTCGTACATCCTAAATTCAATATTAAAAAGTATATGGCACATTTTAGCAATTTTGGTGGCCATTTTGAAAAAAAATGGACGCCATATTGAATTTTCGAGTTGGCTAATTGACTGGATTTAAAGAGTATCTGTATAAGAACATCACTGCCAAATTGAATGCATGTATCACAATGTGAACGATTCACCCTAATAATGGGTGTTAGCTGCCTAGCTATAACCGGTAATTAGAGATGTACATAATAGGTAGACGTTTGGGAGTCATTGACCGCTCCGCACACTTCGCTTGGTCAGAGCGCCCATGGCGGCATAGTCAACGATGGGGTTCTGCTGTTTTTTTTTTTGCATTTGAAGCACTGTTAAGCAACAGCACTTCACAAGTTTCATGGGTGATGACTGTATTTATTTATTCGGCATTCCTTGGCATGGTTTCTCATCAATTTTGAATTCACCGAATAGCAGCGACATTGATACGGTAATCTTGCTGGCAGGATAATTAATGGTCGCTTCAGCGCAGGCGCGCTGGACGTGTCTGTGGCAATCCCATAATTATGGTTTCGATTTAACTCCTAAAGCCCGGCTCTTTTGTGAATCAGTTTTAGCCATATCCGATTACTAACTCCCAAGCTATTCACTCATTCGTCTCACAATAATCCATCCACGAGGAACGGGGCACACTGGATGATGGCAGGAAGTTTACCGTTTAAACTTAGCAGCGAAGTTCACACCGAAGAAAACGGCTGCGAGGTGACGTCATGGCGCGAAATATGACGTCACGCGCACGTACGCGGAGGCGGTGGGCAGCGACCGCCGCGGATCGAGGAAGACTGGAAGAGTGCGAGAGCGTCGACGTCGAGTCCGCAGCGTCGCTCATCGGAAGGAATGGCGTTCCTGGAGGAGCTCCAGATGGAAGGCGTCGCGTTGCTCTTCGCCAGGATTCCCATGTTCCCGTTCTTCGATCTTACGCATTACATGCTCTCCATGATGTATCTCCGGCACGAAGAGGGTCAGTTTTATTTTGGTCTTGCGCCGCCTCGCGATCGTCTCCTTAAAAGGTCCGGGGGCGAGTTTTGTCCCTTTTGTCCCTGCAAGAGTCGCCCGACTCCGCATGAGCGCCGCGGAATGCGGAACTCGACAAGTTCAAACTTTTAAAATGTCGTTCAAAGTCGATTGCCGTTGATTTTGAGCGAGTTTTAGACCAGCTGTTAAAAAGTTGTTTAAAAAAAAAAAGTTGTTTTGTTAACTTTAAAGTAGTTTTTGCGCATTTCTCTGCAAACTACAGTAGTTGTGAACGTCAATCGGTGTACAGAATTGTAGTTGTATCCCAGACAACATGGTGTACTTGGATGCCCCAGCCCTATTGCGACATCCGTTTGAAACTTTTGAAAGTTTCTCGGAATGAAGGGATTTGTCTGGAAACTCCCAAGTGGAGATTATTTCTACATTGTTACCTTGCATTGCCAGGGTCGGTTTATCCCGATGTTGTGCACACCTGCCAAACTTTTAAATCCCACCTCATTGTTGTCGACTAGTCATGCACGGCTTCCCTGAGCTTGACGCCAAGCCCTGTGACGTCACTTCTTACGTCATAGGTGTGCTTGCTTCGTTGCACCCAGTTTTCTGAGAATGATTCACAGTATCCCAGGGGGTTGGCTCCTCATGAAACCATCCTGGCTGTACATGAAAAAGGTTGACTTAAAAACAAACAAACTATGCCATGGCCTGCACCTGGTTGATTCAACTTGGCCAACCTTTCTGGAAATCCGTACAAGATGTCGGACTCGGGGCCCGAACTTATGGCCATTTTCGGACTGATACACAAGCACAAAATCGACATGTCCAACTTATTTAAATAATTTCAGGTAACATCGAATTTGATGAAAATTTGATGGAATTATTACATTCAAAATTGCAGGTGAACCAAAATTCAGGATTTCTCCCTATGTCCATTCCTTTGTTAATTTTCTGCTTGTGGAACTTCCTTCCTCTGTTCAATCCCACACATCAATCCATGGCTTTGAGTGGAAAATACACCGCTATTTCATAGCATCCTCCATCCCAACTCGAATTTATTTTCTATCCTTATTAACCCTCCTCTTCGGCTCTACCTCTCCCCCAATAATGTAATAATAACCTTCCTCCACCTCTTCCCATCTACTTGGAGGTTTCCTTCCCTTTTCCCTCCCTCTCTCTGCTTTTTGTTTGTTCATCCCCTTGTGCCCATGTGTTGTCCTTATGCCTTGCTGTCTCTCTGTTGCCTCTCACTTCCATGAGCCGAGACCAGTCTACAAAGAAATGATAACGAAAGAAAGTAATCAATAAATTTGATAAACTTCAATAAAAGAACGTCTTTCGAGTTCCATGTTGTTAAATAAATCATAAATTAATTTGCTGCTCTTGAATAGAGGCAAGAGCTTGTATCAGAAATGAAGGCTAAGGTTTGTCTTATACTCGTCTACTGTCCATACGACCTTAAGTTGATTATTCAACAGTCGAGATAGATGATTGGATACACCAGGTTGCTTTCTGTGTCGAGATCTCCCTCTTGAGGTTAATTATCCTACGAGGCAGTGTTTTAGGACCGAGCTTATTCTTTGTCTACAACTCTACACCAATGAACTCTTCATTTTCCTTGATGATCCCCTGTACAATTTTGTGGACGACTCCACGCTATGTTTTGGTGCCAGTACTCCATACTTTGGGGATGCAGGCAGCTGCAACAAGCATAGCTGCATATCTGTAAAATAGGTAAAAGGCCATGTACCTGGAAAGTGTCATTAATTGTAGGAAAATCCCATACTTTCCCTTTGTCCCTCTGCAAGTATCAACATTCAAATGCAGAAACTGGAAGATTCACTCCCTGGAGCTCATCATGCTCATAAATCTGTCAAGTGTCTTTGAACCACATCACCAAACTACAACGGCACCCAGTAGAGAGCACACCTGGTTGGCCATATCACTCAATGGTGAATAATTTTAAAAAATCATTCTACTGGCTGAATCTGGATCTGGATCTTCACCAAAATTGAAAAAAATCTTCTTTGTCACATACACAACCCGTCCAACAAGTTTCGTCCAAATCCATCCATAACTTTTGTGATATCCTGCTATGTATCGTTTTTGGCGCTGTCTCCTAATGGTGAAGAATCACTGAAAAAATTAAATAATTCACATATCCGAATCCACATTCAGATCTTCACCAAAATCGAATCGAATCGTCCTTGTCAAACGCCCAACCGGTCCACCAGGTTTTGTCCAAATCTGTCCACAACTTTTTGAGATATCCTGCTATGTATCGTTTTTGGCCCTATCTCCCAATGGTGAAGAATAACTTTAAAAATTCTAGCAGCCGGATCCGAATCCGGATCTTCACCAAAATCTAATCATTTCGTCCTTATCACATACACTACATCTCTGCCAAATTTCATCCGAATCCGTCCAAAATGTTTTGAGATATTTTGTTCACAAACGGACAGACAAACAGACTAAAAATCGGTCAGAGACCGAGGACTTGCCGGAATGTACTTTTTTTTTCCAGGGGTGTTGGTTAGAATGGAATCGGATAATGTTTGACAGAGTTATTAGTAAAAAAACAATTTTTGACCTTGAGTTTGACCTTTAAAGTTCACTCAAGGTCAAAGGTCATGGTGCCAAATGAAATGTATGTGACTTCCTATATGTCAGTAAGTGTACATGCATATCTCTTGTACTTTTAGAGTTATAGTGCTTTGAAATATATTTTAAATGAAAACTCGACGCCCCCGATTTCACGTTTTGGGTGACCTTGAGCTTGACCTTGGGCCCAGAGAGTTAAAAATTGGGCACAGTCTATTCCAGGGCAAGGCAAATGTGTGTAAAGTATGGCGATGCTATGTGCAATGATGTAGAAGTAGTACTGCACACAAACAGACACACAGATGAAAAATCGGTCGGAGACCTAGGAGTTGCCGGAATGTACTTTTTTTATCAGCCATTTTTGACAAATATGGCGGCCGAACCACGTGACCGATGACGTCATCATTATTTGTTTTCTAAACTAATTTATTCCTCAATTATGCTCAAGAAATTTCATCTTGATCCGATGAAGTTTTGTACTTGTCTTATTATGATGTCATAATGGAGGCGCCAGCGACATCATCATTAACATATTTTATTCCCCATGGAGAGTTCTTTACAATGTGCCATGTCTCAATTTTTTCTATTCAGCACTTTCGGAGATATAGAGGTGCAAAGTTTTTCGGTTTTTCCAAGATGGCGGCCGAACCACGTGACCGATGACATCATAATTTTTTTTCTCCACCAGTTCATGCCGACATTGCGCTCAAGAAATTGCATCTTGATTGGATGAAGTTTTGTACTTGTCGAATTATCGAATTATGATGTCATAATGGAGGCCTTGGGCCGAGAGAGTTAAAAATTGGGCACAGTCTATTCCAGGGCAAGACAAATATTTGTGTAAAGTTTGGCGATTCTATGTGCAACGGTGTAGACGTAGTACTGCGCACAAACAGACAAACCAACCAACCAACATAATTGCCGGAATCTATTCCGGCAAGTAACAAACGGGTGAAAACATAACCTCCATCCACCTTTGGTGGTGGAGGTAACTTTCCAAGCTAGGCCAAGTCCATTGTGAGTTTCTCAGAGCTCATTAAATTGTACAAGGCATTCACCTGAAGTATCATAGAGTATGGATTACCCTCCCCAATTCTAAACTGAACATTAACATTTCACCTTAATTCTCTAATCCCTCTAATATCTCATTTGTGGAACTAACCTGATGTCTTTTACGTTGTGCTCCTCCATCCAGTCCTTCACGAGTGCCACACATTGTCTCCTCATTAGGTTGGTCCACTGATAGGGCGGGCAGAAAATTTATTTCTGAATTTTTATTGTCTCACCCCTTCGTTGTGTTCCTTTTTGGTTAAAAATTATCCATGTAAAGTTTTGTGGCTATTTAACTTTATTAAAAGGTGCCCAATAACACCAAATTTTCACCTCCTACAAAATGGGAATTCCCGTTTTCGCAGAGCGCTGTATTTTCTTGGTGCAATGCAGAAAAATTCAAAGTAAATTTTGGTAAAATAATATATTTTTTCTAATTAAGTAAAAATTCTAATAATCTAATAATAATTATTCTAATAATAAATAAGTATTTTTAATTAATTAAGTATTTTAAGTATTTTATTAAGTATTTTAAGTATTAAAATTTTTATTAATTATATTAATCAATTAAGTATTTTATTAATTAAGTATTTAAGAATTATTCTATTAATATAAAATCTAATAAGAATTAAGTGAAAATTTATTTGGTGAAAAATGATTTTTCTAAGTAAATTTGGCTTTCGCTTCCAGTTTTGCTGGCGAGGTTGTGTTTTTCCAAGCTCTCCATGCTATCAAAGTAAAGTATTTTTTCTCGTTTGTATTTTTCTGAAAACTGGATTTTTATTTTACGGTGTGTGTTTCTGCTAAGATCTCAGTGTAAATTGTGCATCGTAGTACTGAAGCACATAGCACACTGTGTATAATCGTCGGTTGTTCCTGCCGCGTTTTTCAGGCCTGGTCCCTCGAGGCTTTCCTGTCTCCTCTCGGCGGTCGTTTGTTGTCCATTTACTTTCGTTCTCTCACTGTATTGCTTTTTTCTTAGTCTTTCTTTTCACCCCATACTTTCCCTGATCATCTTACCCTTTGTTTAAAGTCTTTATTTAAAATAAAAAATAAAATTCCAAAAATAATTAAATCTAATTTCCTTCTCTCTCTGTGTTCGTTTCTTCTTTGACCATGTGTTTGCCCCACCCGTTTTTTTTTCTCTCCTTCCTTCAAAACTCAATCCTCTCCAGCCTACACCTTTCCAATACTAGTTTTCACCATACTCCTTCAACTTTCTCCTTCTCCTTCTGATCCACTTTCACCTAACCTTCAAATAAATATATTAACAAAGAATTTAAAAAGTAGGCCTCTCCTCCCATACTAACACATTTGCTTATAGACCTCCCTGTTTCTTCGTTCTCTGCTCTCCTGGCTGTCAATCTCATATTCTTCTGTTCCTGCTTCTGCACCTGTTCTGGATTCCTTAATCCCCCTGAGGAATCTTTCATGCCCTCATTTAGGAAATTTTCCCCAGATAGTTTTCACGGTTTAGTTTTAAAATGATTTAACTTTGCCCTGAAGTGTTGTATTCTGTTGTAAAAAAATAACACTTTTCTTCTTCTTTAAAAGGTTGTCTTCCATTTGCTCACCCAATCTCTTCATTTCAAATAAAAATTCAATTTCTTATAGTTCTTTCTTTTTACATTCCCTAAACTCACCTGCATTCCACCCCTCCTCCAAAGTTTTCAAACAGATCTCTGACTCGAAAATTGTCTCTGACTCGAAAGTTACCTTTAAGTACTACCTTTAAGATCGCTGACAACCCTCCGATCTACTTTCTCAACAATCCTCTCCAAGGAGATCTGTCGCTCAAGCTTTTGGGTCTCACTATCTGCCATGATCTTTCCTGGGAAAACCACATTTCCAAGCTGGCCTTCAAAGCCAGTCGCCGACTGGGCATCCTCCATCGTGCGAAGTCCTTCCTTGGCACACCTGCGCTCCTCACCACATACAAGGCTTTCATCTGCAGCTCAATGGAACACTGCTCTTCCCGTCTGGGCTGGTGCTCCTGCTTCACGCCTAGCTCGGCTTCACGCTGTTGAAACCTAAGCTTTCAGAATCATTGGAATCTCCTGCGATGAAGCTAACTCTGAGGGCCTTTCACACACTCACCACAGGCAGGTTGGTGGTCTTCCTGCCTTCTATCAACTACTCTCAAGCCTAGCTCCCCCAGCTCTGTCTGTGCTCTATCCCCCAAATATTCCTACAGGTCGCACAAGATCTGCCAGCAAACCTTTTTTTGTTAAACTGCCAAAATCTAGGCTCTCTGCTCACCTTCACTCTTTCATTCCTCTTTTCTCCCACATCTGGAACAAACTTCCTGACTCTTCAATCCCACTCCTCCCTCCAGGTCTTTAAAACAGCTGTTCACCATCATCTCTTATCTTCCCCCATCCAAAACCTTGATCTTTTCTACCCCCGTTAATTCACCCCAGATCCACTTTTTTGAAATACCGACCTCTTTCCTGGAAGTCCTAGCAGTGTCCATGTGTTTTATACCTCTCCCACCCACCCCACTCCCCTTCTCATGCCTCCTCCCCCCAAGCCCTCTCCCTCCCACAGATCTCCCGATGTCCCTGCTTTCAAATGTTTTACTTGTGTGCTTCCCTCTCTCCCCCCCCCCCATCTTTTCTCCCGCTCCCTTTATTATGTTTTATATGTCCCTTTTTTGTGATTAATGTTAGCTCTTTCTTGAGCCTCGATCTTGTATCCCAAAAAAATAAATAAATAAATAAACAAGTACTCCCCTTCAACTTCAATTCCTTTCCAATGCATCATTTTCCCCGAGAGAGAAAATGAGAATTCCCTTTTTATGGGGGGTGAAAAAGTTTGAGGTCGTTGGGGCACCCCTAAACGAAACCTAAAAGTTTTTTCTTTGAGTGGAACATAATGATGTGGTGGTACAATAAAATTTCAAACTTTCATTTTTATGGACCACCCTACTCCTCATGCTTTCTACCATACCGACCTCTTTGTTGTATTTCTTATTCCAATAGTGGAATTGCCTTCCTGTGACCACTACCTCATCCTCCTCACACCAGTCTTTCAAATGTGCTGCCCATCACGACCTCATGGAGTGATGCATGCACATCCATGATTCTCTTCTGCATACGCTGATTCCTTCCAGTTCTGTTGCTCTCTGGATCATTGTTGTTTAGCTCCTTTATGAGCATTGGCCCTTGCATAAAAGCCCCTTAAGTTGTCCCTTTCCTTGCTATCATGAATCCACTTGTGTGTGATGTCTTGGTCTCTCTTTTCTCTTTCAATCCTCTGTCCATCTGTGAACCTGTTTTCCTTTATCATATAATATCTTCATGAGTGTAGATTTTTGTGTACAAAAAGTAAAAATAAAAAAATGTTATCAATCCAAAGACATTACACTTCCTCAAGGGATGCACCCCATTGAGTGCTTACATTGCATCACTTTAATGCAATGCTTTGTATATCTAATATATAAAGCTCTTTTTAACCACTGGCTGACATATTAATGTTCAGTACCTTCCGGGTGTTGTAGAAAGCTGAAATTTGGCGTGCTAACGGACGTTGAAGCCAATACACCGGGAAAAATCACAGCACCGTCAGAAAGCGGCCGTAAATGAAAATTTATGTAAAAAACCGTGAATGTGTCTGTAAAAAAACCAAAAACCTCAATCAATATCTAGCATTTGGCATTCGCCAATATCATTTGCTAGTAGTGTCCATTTGTTTTATACCGTGTACCCCGCCACAGCACTTTCTCTTCCACAGATCTCCCGATGTCCCTGCTCTACCGTTGTTGTGCTTATGTGCTTCCTTCTCTCTCCCCCTCTTATCTCCTGCTCCCATTATTATATGTTTCATGTGTGTTTCTGTTTATGTTGTGCAATCAGCCTTTGTGTACAGTACTGATGAGATGTGAATGAATGTTCAGCTGTCTGTTGTCATTTCATGTGTCATCTGCAAACTTGATTTTCTTATATCGCGTGAGCTGAGAAACATCAAATGGCTTATCTTGCTGGGTTCTTCTAGGTTTTCCTAGCCTTTTCTTGTCTTATATCAAGCAAGTTTATTTCAGGCATTGTACAGTGCCTTCCCCTCACACCATTGTACGAGATCTTAAGCTTTTCTGCTATTTTCATCATAGTGTGGCCTTCTTCTCGCAGAGTTTGGATCTTCATGATGTTCTGTTGAATGTTGCTTCCTTGGCACCATTCTGAACCATGCATAGACTTTCATGAAAGGGAACAAGCTGATGAAAAATAATTTCACATATTCACTGATTTGCAACTTTTATTGTGCTTTCTTGTAATTCACATTATTGTAACTGGTGTTGATTACTTCAATAATTTAGTATTATGTATCATACAAAAACCCATAAACTGTTTCCTGCATATTTTAGTTGTTAAAAGTGTATATTACTAGCACGTGATGTATAGCAAAAATAAAACTTTTCCAATTTCCCAATTTATTTTATACTAGTAAAAGGCCCGTCAACTATGACGGTTTGGAAAAGTTTATTCGACGGTGCAACCACGTGAGTGTGCCAAAGTCGGAAGCCTCAGCCTTGTGTCAGGTATGCTTTTATTTCTTTATTTGTTAGACATTATACGGACGTAAATGAACACTCGTTTTACTTTGCGCGTTGCACATCACTTGCAGTAAATTTCACCTCCCGGTGCCTTGTATTTATTATTAAAAAAAAAAAAAACCGCTTCTGTACACCGCCATTGAGGCTTGGTTTGCGTGCCACAGTCTACAATTCCAATAGAAGGGACGCAATTATTCTTTTATGGAAAATGTTTTCTGAGTTTGTTTTATCCTCAAAAATAGGCCGTATTGAATACACATTCGTGCTAAAAGAATGGCCTTTAAAACCCGACTGAAATCATCCTTATGAAGGGCAACAGACATCAGTACATACACACAAATTGATATTGTATTGTATTGTATATGGTAGATACTTAAAGGTAACTGTGATATTAAATTGACTCTCAGAAATTTTAATTATCATCTACCGATATTGCACACTTGTAGTTTCAAACAAATGCTTAATGGGAAATAGCATCACAGAAGTGAAAATAACCCAAACTTTAGCACAGTTATGTACATATATATATTAGAGGTCGAACGATGTGGGTTTTTTTCAAGGGCTGATGCCGATACCGACATTTAGAGAGCAGGGGCCGCTGACCGATATAATGTCGATTATATGCATCTGATTAGACAATTTAATCATAAAAATTTTAAATTGCACAAAATTGTTGAACTTAAATTTAAAAAATGTATGTAACACCATATTTTATTAACTCAAAAACACAGAAAAGTATCATGTACTTGTAAACAGCAGCATTTATTTCCAGTTAGTCTGCTACTCCTCGTCTTATTAATTTAAAAATGTGTAAAACTGAAGCAAAAAAGTTGGGAAAAACTTTTTAGAATATTTGAAAAAAAAAAGTTTTGGGGCACTTGTGTGAACAGCAGCATTTTTTCAGTAGGTCTGCACTCTACATGTTATCACACTAAAATATGCAATTTGGTGTCTGTCTGTGATTGTGATACATTCAGGCATTACTTATCTAATCTCAGCCAAATGTGACAGGAGGATTAAGGGTCACACGGTGGAGGTTGTAGTGACTTCATATGCCTCCCCCCAACCCCATGGGAGAACTCCTTGTTGAGGTGTATAAATAACTTATTGTGCCATTTTTGCAAAGCCGATATCCCCAACCCCCCTCCTTCCCCAATAAATTTTGGTGATGTGCGATATTGGCCCCGACAAACTTACAGAATAGTAGGGTCAATATACGAAAAAAACTCACCTAACCCCCAAAAAATTGATACAAAAGGTTTTTCAATGGATTCTGGTACCATTAGGCATGCTAAATAACATACTAAAAATCTAGTAACATCTGACTTCCGGAAAGGGGTCATTTTCAAGATGGCGTCCAAGATGGCTGCCGGGAGCTTAAAATGGCCATATCTCAATTATTATTCAACCTAGAAAGGTGGTTTTGGTGTCTAACCCTAGGGTTTAGGGCCCAAGGAATCAAATTGAATCAACAAAATTACCATCAGTTAATTATTTATTGACAAGTCCAAGATGGCATCCCAAGGTGACATCCTGATCCACTAAAATGGCTCTGTCGAATAGTAGTCAACCTAGAGAGATTTTTTCAGTGTGTATACCTAGGTTTAAGGCACACAGGAAATCATCAAAATTACTTAAATAAGCACAAAGTAATCAGGTAATCCAGTAAGCCAGGTTTACCAGCCCATTAGGCATTTGTTGTCTTATACAGTTAGTCGCTATTCATCGTCATCCTCCGACTCCTCTGGAAGAAACTTATGTGGATTGTCACATTCTTCAAGTTGGCATGTTCCACAGGCAGTAGTACATGGTAGTCCATATCGTCTACAAGAGCAGCGGAGTGTCTTGCAGGCAGTGGAGCAGTTAAAATGAATGACCTTCAAGATACTGTCTGGAGCATTACAAGTGTACATTTCTTTTGGAAATGTCTAAAAAATATGGATTTTGTTTATGCATACATGTACCAAATAATATACTTATTCCTTTTGAGATGAAAATAAATTGTCAGATTTTTCAGTCCCCCCCCTCCCCAATATAAAATAGTCTGTCCCTTGCTATAACCTCTCAAGCTTTGTACAAACCTTTGTCTGTAATGATCACTGAATACTGTGGACTGGAGTCACAGGAGGCAGTGGTGTAGACACATTACACTCTTATCTCCAATCTGAAACACACACTTGGTTCATTAGCTGGTGAGTCGGAGGATGACGATGAATAGCGACTAACTGTATAAGACAACAAATGCCTAATGGGTTGGTAAACCTGGCTTACTGGATTACCTGATTACTTTGTGCTTATTTAAGTAATTTTGATGATTTCCTGGGTGCCTTAAACCTAGGTATACACACTGAAAAAATCTCTCTAGGTTGACTACTATTCGACAGCCATTTTAGTGGATCAGGATGTCACCTTGGGATGCCATCTTGGACTTGTCAATAAATTAATTAACTGATGGTAATTTTATTGATTCAATTGGATTCCTTGGGCCCTAAAACCTAGGGTTAGACACCAAAACCACCTTTCTAGGTTGAATAATAATTGAGATATGGCCATTTTAAGCTCCTGGTGGCCATCTTGGACGCCATCTTGAAAATGACCCCTTTCCGGAAGTCAGATGTTACTAGATTTTTAGTATGTTATTTAGCATGCCCAATGGTACCAGAATCCATTGCAAAACCTTTTGTATCAATTTTTTGGGGGTTCAACCATATATTGACCCCTCTAGAAGTAAATTTAATTATAGGAAATTTAGGTTGGTGAGGCACGGTATGATCCTTTACATGACCTGATCTAACATATTGTCACGTTCCTGGCGATTAAAATCTTTCCCAGGAACGAATAGCCGAGCAAGCTTTAGCTCCGAAGCACTGATCAAATGCGGACTTAATATACGCGAGGGAAGAAAGGGGAGTGGAGGGATGAAGGGTCTTACCTGTGGTCCGCCGGCAGTTCCCAAACCTGCAAAAAATAACTCACACGAAAACGGATTTTAAAATATACAAAAATAACAAAAGCATTTATTAAAAGAAAATACCGATAACAAGAAAAGCGTGATGGTAAAACTAAATTCCTATGGGATCCTCCACACCAGACTTAAAACACAGACAAAGGGATAAAATAACGTTGGATAAAATAAAGATGTGTTGTTATTTAGTGGGACTTGTCTCAGATCGGCTCGTGGGGTCTCGTCAGTCTGCGAACGGGTCCCGGAGGTCCGTGCATGGGAACACGCCTAGGCGCAAAGTAGGCCTCGCTGCACCCATGTTCTATATGCCGCGCCTCGTCACGCTACAGCCCAGCAGCGCTCGTCCACGCATCGTTCCCGCCTGGAAAACTGCAGCTCTCCGTCTGCGGCTCTTTCACCTCACGTCCACCAGCAAAGTCCCAGAACACGGCCGCTGCGATGAAGCCCAAGGAAGAGAGAAATGTCAGCACACAGCCATCTTCCATCAAAGTCGGTAACCAAGCGGGCCAATAGTCCGTCAGCACCCTCTTTTCTCAGCCAACCTCTCACGTCATCGGTGCTTCTCCTCCAATCCCCGCAGGCCAACACCACAGGCTCAGCTCTCCACCACTCAACACGCAGTCCACCTTCGTGACGCAGTCCGCCTTCGTGACGCAGTCCGCCTGTCAATCATAACCATGACCAATGGTGTCTCCTCAAGGTGTGGCTTTTCGGCCTGCCTGACCCTGTGGTAATGTAGCTGGTTGCCGTGCCATCGGCAGTGCTCAGAAGTGGCTTCCGGTTGGTTTTTATTGTTATTTAAAGCAGTTAATGGGCAATCCGCCTGGAAATCTACAGTGCATTCAGAAAGTATTCAGACCCCTTCACTTTTTTCACATTTTGTTATGTTGCAGCCTTATGCTGAAATCGTTTAAATTCATTTTTTCCCTCATCAATCTACACTCAATACCCCATAATGACAAAGAGAAAACAGGATTTTAGAAAGTTTTGCAAATTTATTAAAAAGAAAAAACTGAAATATCACATTTACATAAGTAGTCATACCCTTTGCGATGACACTTGAAATTTAGCTCAGGTGCCTCCCATTTCTCTTGATCGTCTTTGAGATGTTTCTACACCTTGATTGGAGTCCACCTGTCGTAAATTCAATTGATTGGACATCACTTTACTTCCGGGTCATTCGCCTAGCAGGCTGAGCTGAGTCGGTCGTCCTGTGTATTTGATTGATTCTGTTGGATTTAGCGTGTGCTGTCATGTTGTGCGTTGTATGAATGATTGTGATGGATCCCTGTTTCGTTTCCTGGCTTATGGCGGCGTGTCTGCCCGTGAGATTTGCAGTACTTTGGTTTTTACTCGCCACCAAGTTGAAAATTTCGAACTGTAAGTACCCGCCATGTTTTTTCGTTGAGCCTCACGCGGCCCCGGTGTGCGCCTCTCAACAAGACAGTCCTTTTCCCCGTCTCGCCCTATCGCACGCCCTACCTCTGCACGCACCGTTGCATGTACCGAGCTCGACTATCCGCTCTAACTCCTCTATCCCGAGGCCTATTCGCTACACTCGGCAAAAACTTTTGTCTTTAAACAACACCACTCGATTGACTCCTGGACTCGTGTCAGGCCTCAGAGAACTTGAAATCGGCGTTGGTCTCCCGAGAAAATGCACAAAGCGAGGCGGGAGGAGAAAGCAGAGAAAAATACCGATTGTGATTTCTCTTCGCGACCATCGACGGCCCGACCCACATTTTAATAATTCCTGCGAAAAAGTGTCCCCTGTCAACTTCCATAACCTCATCTATCCCTGTAGAACATACACAGCACCAAAACAACACCGTTCTGACCTGTATCTCGCCTTATTCAACGCTCAGTCTGTAAGTAGTCCTGACAAGCTAACCGAAATTACCTCTTTTATTCAAGATAATGATATCGACGTGCTTTTTCTGACTGAAACTTGGCTCCGACCCAGTGGCGACGAAGCGAGGTGTGCTGATCTCACCCCACCTGGATACACCCTGCAGTCATTTCCTCGCTGCTCCAGGGGTGGGGGCGTGGCTGTTATTTACAGAGACAACTTCTCTCCCTTTGTCTCCACCACGACTTTTTCGTTCGACCATTCATCCTACGAGCTAGCCCATATCACCTTCACTCTGTCAGAAAACACTCTTCATTTCTTCTGCCTCTACCGACCTCCACCTAACCGGAAAAACAAGCTTACTGACTCTATGTTCGTGACCCAGCTTCCTAATCTGCTTGACCACTGCAATACTCTTCCTGGTTTCGTCTTGATTCTTGGAGATTTCAACGTCCACTTCGACCAACCACAACTTCCTCTCACTTCAAAGATCATTGACCTCCTTTCTACTTTTAGTCTGTCTCAGGATGTCTCCCAACCTACACACGTTAAAGGACACATCCTGGATTGGTTAGTGCACAGATGCGATGATCAGTTGGTGCAGTCCACGTCAGTGACCTGTGCTATCACCTCGGACCACTTCTGTGTCACCAGCCACCTGAGTATTGCTGTTCCTCGTCTTCAGCCCACCTTCATCACTGCCCGCAACATTCGTGCCATCGACCGTTCCGCCTTTAAAGAGGACCTTCACACCCGTCTCTCTGGCCGTTCCTATGTCACTGCAGAAGACCTCGACTGTTGCCTCCGCACAGCGTTGGACTGTCATGCTCCAGCGACACGGCGTGCCGTTCCCAGACGCAGGAGTACTCCGTGGTTCAGCGCAGTCAGCGACGAAGTCAGGGCTGCCAAAAAGGAACGACGATGTGCCGAGAGACAGTGGCTGAAGACTGGCCTCACAGTCCATAAACAGTTGTATAACATAGCTAAAAGACTCGTCATAAAAATCATTCTGAAAGCAAAAACGCCATATATTTCTGATCGGATTACTAGGAGCTCCTCCTGCAAGCAACTGTTCAGCATTACCAACCGCCTGTTTGCCACCAAAAATAAATCCGTTCTTCCCACTGTTTCCTCAAAACGAACTACCCCAACGCTTCCTGCATTTCTTTCACAATAAAATTCAGTCAATAAGAAACAATCTTGACAAGCAGTCACTCCTTTCCTTCGATGATGCTGAACACTGCTTTCACGGACGACCTCTTAGTTCGTTTACTCCTGTTACTGAGGAAATTGTCAAATGTACAATCCTTAAGTCAAACACAAAAACATGTGATCTTGACCCCCTTCCCACCGATTTGTTTATTGAGTGTTTGGACACCCATCTCCCATTTATTACTGCAGTTATCAATGATTCTCTGACTACGGGTTCATTTCCGCTTCTCTTTAAACAAGCTCTTGTTAAACCACTTCTTAAAAAGCCCACCCTTGACCTTAACGACATGAAAAATTACCGTCCTATCTCCAACCTGTCTTTCCTGTCAAAGATCACAGAAAGAATTGTGCTGTCACAGATGAATGACCATCTAGTTTCAAATAATCTTTTCAATTCTATATATGCCAGTCAGCATATATACCAGGCCATAGCACCGAGACCGCTCTCCTAAGAATAACCAATGATCTTCTGACCTCTCTTGACTGTGGTAAGGTTTCCGTTCTTGCTCTTTTGGACTTGTCTGCCGCCTTTGACACGATTGACCATAGCGTCTTAATTCGTCGTCTTGAAATCACATTTGGTATAACTGGTACTCCCCTTTCTTGGCTGATGTCCTATCTTACTGATAGAGTGCAAACAGTTGTTGTCAATGGCCAGAAATCAGCCCCTTCTCCACTTTCCTTTGGCGTTCCCCAGGGCTCAGTCCTGGGACCTATCCTCTTTCTTTTGTACACTCAGCCTCTATTTGATCTTGTTGCCAGACATTCAGTTGATCACCACGCCTTTGCGGACGACAATCAGCTGTACAAAGGAAGCACGATTCAACAAATCGTGCCCACTGTTGAAGTGTTAGAAGGCTGTATTGCCGACGTGAAGGCGTGGATGACCCAAAACAAACTTCAGCTGAACGATGCTAAAACAGAGTCTATGATTGTAAGATCGCACAGATGTCCTCTACAATGTTCACTTCCTACCACTATTCATGTTGGTGAAACCGATGTAAACTTTGTTTCGGCGGCCAAGAACCTTGGTGTGGTTTTCGACTGTAACATGACATTTTCCAAGCAAGTACTTCAAACTTGCAAATCAGCATACTTTCAGCTGCGAAAGATCGCATCCATTCGCCACTTTCTTACTCCTCAAGCTGCTCTAACTCTGGTCTGTGCCCTTGTCCTCTCAAGGCTAGACCATTGTAATTCTTTGTATGCTGGCTGCCCTCTGTTTCTTTGGATAAGTTACAAAAGGTTCAAAACTCTTCCGCTCGTCTTGTCTGTAAGGCGAAGAAGTCTGACCATGTTACTCCGCTTCTTGAATCTTTACACTGGCTGCCTGTCTCTGCTCGTGTGCAATACAAAATTTGCACACTATGTTATAAATCATTGTGTGGAGCGGGACCTCACTATCTCTCTGATTTGCTCACTCTCTATGAACCTCGGCGACGGCTTCGTTCAAGCGACGACTCTATGACCTTAGAGCCACCGCGCACCAGCACCAAGTCGTTTGGCAAGAAATCCTTTTCCTTTGCTGCACCTCTGCTCTGGAATGACTTGCCTTCCTCTGTTCGACATGTTGACTCTCTTCCTGCCTTTAAAACCTCCCTCAAAACCTATCTGTTTCACAAGTCTTTCAAAGTCTAAGTCCTGTTTTCCCTTTGGTTTGAGGTGGGACAGAGATCGAGAGTATGTCTGTGTACATGTGCGGGGGAGGGAGGAGAGGAGGAAGGGGAGTGTACACATCTGTGGGTTTTGAATGGGGAGGGAGAGGAATAGGGCAAGAGTGAAGGTGTGTCTGTGTGTGTGTGTGCGGTGTGTGTGCGTTCGCATGATAATGAAAAGCGCCATGAGGGTAGTTTACTCTGCTTGATGGGGCTATATAAGACTCCTTTATTATTATTACTTGGAAAGGCACACACCTGTCTATATAAGGTCTCACAGCTGACAATGCATATCAGAGCAAAAACCAAGCCATGAGGTCGAAGGAACTGCCTGCAGAGCTCAGAGACAGGATTGTGTCGAGGCACAGATCTGGGGAAGCCTACAAAAAAATTTCTGCTGCATTGAAGGTTCACAAGAGCACAGTGGCCTCCATAATTCTTAAATGGAAGAAGTTTGGAACAACCAGGACTCTTCCTAGAGCTGGCCGCCCGGCCAAACTGAGCAATCTGGGGAGAAGGGCCTTGGTAAGAGAGGTGATCAAGAACCCGATGGTCACTCTGGCTGAGCTCCAGAGATCCTGTGTAGAGATGGGAGAAACTTCCAGAAGGACAACCATCACTGCAACACTCCACCGATCTGGGCTTTATGGCAGAGTGGCCAGACGGAAGCGTCTCCTCAGTGAAAGACACATGAAAGCCCACTTGGAGTTTGAAAAAAGCACCTAAAGGACTCTCAGACTGTGAGAAACAAGATTCTGTGGGCTTTCATGTTGGCACCTTTGGTGGCGGAGGTAACGAAGCCTGCCCTTCGGCCTACTTGTGGTAAACAGGGTCAAAATGGAAAAAAATGAACAATGAAAGCGTTTAATGTTGATGGTGAGCACTCATTCTTACGAGACATGTTTTGTTATGCTGAATCCGAATCAAGTGTTTATCAGACTCGATTTTGAGGTTTCAACACTTTAATGGCCGACTCAAAACAACGGCGGTTTTTCAGCACATTCACTTGACTCATGTACTGGAGTTTTGATATTGTCAATAAAAATCTACCACAAAACATCGCTTAGTCATGATAATTGGATATTCTGTGCAGCATTGGCCCAACATACATGGTAAGATGTTTATTAGGAGCTAAAACATAGCGCGGGTTTGTAGATGTGCTGATATTCTGACGATTTGACAACCGGGCTGCAATGCAACCAAACGATTTTATGTTTTGTGACTTTGTTTGCCTATATGATTTGTTAAATTTGTATGTGCTAAGGGATTCCATTTTGAAATTTTCTGATAAAAAGCAAAGAAAAAAAAAGCACCCCGCTCACTCCGTTTCATGATTTTGCCGATTATATTTTGTGCTTATTTTGCATGTCATTTTTACCAGGCAGTATCAAAGTGCAGCTGGACTACTTTCAATGAAAAATTAGCACCACCAACCCAGAAAATAGTATTGTGTGACACTTGCCAATTGTCCAGGCCCCTCCACATAAACGTGACACACTGATGACTGTAGTGCAGTGAGTGTTTCATGTGGTGCAAACACTCAAGCTGAAACATCTTATATTAACAGTAGATGAGGCACTTTATCACAAGCTGATGGAACTCAAATGGTCGGTCTCTGAGTATAAGAACTTTCTTATCTCTCGTCTTGGAGGCTTGCACACCTAAAATGAACTTTCACTGAGTTCTGGGGCAGCATATGCAATAGTCCGGGTTGTGCAGAGAGCAGAGCTCAGTTCAGTCTGGCCATACCTAGAACCAGAAGGCATATTTAGACAGGTCGAAAATCTGTTAAGTAAGGAATTTAACCAACACTTTAAATATTTCAGCGACAGGATAAAACATGAAGATCCAAACACAGAATTCTGGTTGTGATATATGCAAATGGTCAGCATCTTGCTGCTTTTCACTCGAGCACAGTGCGATGGAACTTGGGACCTGCATATACAGTCACATGAAAAAGTAAGTACACCACATGTAAACTTTTGACTTTTTCAACATATTTCAACACACAGCTATTTGATCTTCATTTCAACAATATTGATCGATAAAGGTGATATAATATAACAAATATCATGAAATATTTACATTTTGTAGTCCATTGTATGATTTAAACAAACATAAATGCAAATTTCGCACGTGGAAAAAGTAAGTACACCCTTGGCTCTAATAGATGGTATTGCCCCCTTTGGCAGAAACAACCTCAAGTAGGCGTTTCTTATAACTATCTACCAGTCTCTGACATTGACTGGGAGAAATTTTTGCCCACTCCTCCATGCAGAATTCTTTCAGCTGTGCGATGTTTGAGGGGTTTCTTGCATGCACAACAAACACAACAACATGCATTTTAAAGGCCATTTTCCCTGCTAGAGCGGGGGTTAGCCTTGCGGTCCCCATGACAATCTTCTCCATTTTGCCCTATTTTCTGCATCTCTCCTTGTTAACCCCCTTGCCCGCATTTCTTCTTCCACCATCTTTAGCCAAGTCTTTCTCGGTCTTCCCCGTCCTCTGCTTCCTTCTACATTCATTTCCATCACTCTTCTCAACCAGTCACTTTCATCCTTCCTCAACACATGACCAAACCATCTCAACCTGTTCCTCTTCACAGCATCAATCACAGGCTCTATTCCCAACATCTTTCGCAATTCATCATTTGTCTTTCTCTCTCTCAACAAAACTCCACACATCCACTGAACCATTCGCATTTCCACCCTTTCCAACCTTCGTTGCTGCTCTACGTTCATTACCCATGTCTCGCTCCCATAAATCATAACACTTCTCACACATGCAGCATACACCTTTCCCTTCAGCTTCAACGACACTCTCATCATCAGCATGCCACTCAGTTCCCGAAACTTCTTCCATGCACATCTCACTCGAGCAACCGTTGCCGAGTCTGATCCACCTTCTCCATTCAGCATGTCTCCGAGGTAGGAAAATGTTTTCACACCTTCCAGCTTCACGCCGTCTCCAAGATTCAACTCAACATTTCCTCCATCTGCAGCTCCCTCTGTGCACACCTTACATTTGAATGTAGCTGCCACACTGGTTAATGACCCTCTCAGACCATTACATTTTTGATGAACCCACTCAGCGCACATTGTACATTGAATGGAGTTCACTCCGACACCCTTCCTACACACAGCACAGGGCCACTTCCCAGTTCTTTCCACCTCACCACATGCTTTACCACTTGCCATCACCTTCGTCTTTCCGATATTCACCTTCAGACCTTTTGTCTCCATACATTCCTTCCACGTGTTCATCTTTTCCTTCAGTCCATCCATACTTTCCGCAATCAACACCATATCATCTGCATACAACAACTCCCACGGTAAACCCTCCTTTACGTTCTGAGCCAGCACCTCCATCACAGCTACAAATAGTAGTGGACTTAGTACCGACCCCTGATGCACTCCCACCTTCACCTCAAACTCACCACTGTTCCCGTCCTTCGTCCTTACAGCTGTGCGCGCTCTTTTGTACATTGCCATCACTACTCTGATCAACCATTCCTCCACTCCTAACTTCCTCAATGCCCATGTCAATACTTTGTGTGGTACCCTATCGAATGCTTTCTCCAGATCAACAAACCCAAGAAACAACTTCTTCCTCTTCTCCATGTACTTCTCCTGCAACTGCCTCACAATGAAAAGCGCGTCTGTCGTTCCTCTTCCTGGCATGAATCCAAACTGCATTTCGTCGATCATCACTTTCTTCCTTATCCTCCTCTCCAACACCCTTTCCAATACCTTCATTCCATGCTCCAATAACTTTATCGCTCGGTATGAGCCACACTCCAGAGGGTCACCTTTCCCCTTGTATTGAGGGACGAGGGTACTCAGTTCCCAATCCACTGGAATGCGGCCTTCTTTCACCACCAGATTACAGATCTCTGTCATTCTCTTCACACCCCAACTTCCTGCTGCCTTCAACATATCTCCCACAACTCCCGTCGGCCCTCCCGCTTTTCTACCCTTCATTGCTTTTATCGCTTCCTCAACTTCCTTCTCAGTTATCTTTTCTGCCGGTCCTAAAACAGGGTTACTCTCTATGTTGCCATCCCATTCATTCTCTGTATTCAACAGCATTTCCATATATCTTTTCCATCTTCCTTTAATTCCATCTGGGTCGACAACGATTTGTCCCACTTCATCCTTCAAGCAACTCACCCCCATCACATCACACCTCTCTTTCGCTATCTGCTTTGCAATCCTGAATACTGCTTTCTGACCCTCTTCCGAATCCAAGCGTTCTCCGAACATTTTCCTACATGCCTCCTGCGCCTTTGCTACCTCTTTCTTTGCAGCCTTCCTGGCTGCCTTATAACTTTCATGCTCTGCTGTTTCTGCTTCCGTACCCTTCGCCTTCTGCCACTCCTTGAACCTCTTCCTCTTCTTGTCAATCCTCTTTCCAACTTCATCATCCCACCACCATGTTTCCGAGTGCCTCGGTGGTCCTTTTGTCCATCCATGGACAAAGCACAGCATGCACAGTTTCTTGCATGCACAGCTCGTTTCAAATCCCCCCACAACATCTCGATGGGATTTAGATCCGGGCTTTGACTTGGCCATTCCAAAACCCTCCATTTCTTTCTTTTCAGCCGTTCCTTGGTGGATTTACTGGTATGTTTAGGGTCATTGTCATGTTGCAAGGTCCACCTTCGGTTGAGCTTCAACTTTCCGACAGACGGCCGCACATTATCCTCAAGCACCCTCTGGTACAATGAAGAATTCGTAGTGGATTCTATGATGGTGAGCTGCCCAGGCCCTGATGCAGCAAAGCTGCCCCAAACCATAATATTTCCACCACCATGCTTTACAGTTGCTAACAGGTGCTTGTGGTCAAATGCTGTCTTTGGTTTTCGCCAAACATGTCTTCTGGTACTATGGCCAAATAGCTCTAGCTTTGTCTCATCTGTCCAGAGCACATTGTTCCAGAAGTGCTGGTCTTTGCCTCGGTGTTCATTAGCAAACTTTAGTCTTGCCCTGATGTTCTTTCTGGACAGCAAAGGTTTCCTCCTGGCACACCTCCCATGTAGATCAAATTTGTGCAGCCTCTTTCTAATGGTAGACTCGTGCACTTTGACATCAACAGTGGCAAGAGCTACCTGTCGGTCCCGTGTTGACATTCTCGGGTTCTTAGAGACTTCTTTCAGCATCTTGCGGTCTGCTCTCGGGCTGAACTTGCTGGGGCGGCCTGGCCTGAACAAGTTGGCAGTTGTTTGGAATGTTCTCCACTTGTAGATGATCTTCCGGACAGTCGAATGATTGATTTCAAATTGTTCGGAGATCTTTTTAAATCCCTTCGCAGACTCGTAGGCATCTATAACCTTCTTTCTGAAGGCCTCGGAGAGCTCTTTTGATCTAGGCATGGTGACGCCGCACACTTCAACTACAAAGAGCAAACCAAACGAAATGTCTGAGGTTTAAATAAGACAGGTTCCTCCAAGATCCTCTCTAACGATGTTCTAATCATTTGCACCTGAGCTGGTGCACCTGATTCTAATTTTAGGTATTTGAAGTAGTGATAAATGTAGGGGTGTACTTACTTTTTCCACATGAGAAATTTGCATTTATGTTTATTTAAATTATACAATGGACTACAAAATGTAAATGTTTCATTATATTTGTTATATTATATCACCTTTATCTATCAATATTGTTGAAATGAAGATCAAATAGCTGTATGTTGAAATATGTTGAAAAAGTCAAAACTTTACATGGGGTGTACTTACTTTTTCACGTGACTGTATGTGCATTCAGGCGTATGCTACCATACTTCTTCCGATATGATCATGTGACTTATGCAAGGTGGGGTGCAGTCTACCTGTCCGAGATGGATAGGCTGCCCACATAATTCGTCTGGAATTTGAGAGTGGCAACTTTGTTGTCAACCAGATGTGGAAGGAGTACCAGATGTAGACAGTTGCGACTCGGCACAAGTCAAGTTATTCTGCATGGGCAGGTCTCAAGAAACTCCAACATTTGATGAGGTGCGATTCCACATCACGCATGTGCACTTCCAAGTGTCTGGATCCAATCCCACTCTCTCCATCCATGTCTCCCATGTGTTACATCCATGGGCTGGACCCACAAAGAGGTGCCAAGCTTACCCTCCCTCCCTCTGATTCCTAAAGCGTGTTCGGAGATCGTGTCGTGTGAGTGCGCGCCAATGACTGGACCAGCATGTGTTGCAGCTGCAGCCGACTGAGTTCAGTAGATTAAGCAGATGCAGTCAACTGAGAATCAAGTACTCCAAGTACCAAAAGTTGCAGATGTCATAGCCAAGACAGTGTATGTCAGAACATTTTAGAGGACCGATATTGTGTGTAATTTATCTGAAATTCAATACCAGTCTTCACGGAACTTCTGTCATATAGCATTGATTTTACTTAATTTATTTGCTGTTGGGGAGGAGAGGGGAGCTCCAACTACCTTTTTTAAGCCTTTTTTTTTTTTTTGACTTTGGCTATGGGAGATTCCAATAATTCCGAGAGCACCTTTCACAAGAGTTGTCATTTTCCATAATATCTTGACAACACAAGGTACTGTACTAGTAACACCAGGCCAGTGGAGCTATTGAGGTTGAGTTTGTAATTGGGTATTAAATTAATCAAGATTTGAAAGACTTTGAAAATGGTACGTGCTGCTTCCTTGCTTGAAGCTCAGCATTAAAAAGGATGGAGCATGGACAATCTTCATTGGTAGGCATCCATGGATAGGAGGAAATTCCTCCTTTGGAAATGCCCCGTTGAGTGCGGTGAGAAAAGCGGTGCCATTCTTGTGGTGTCGTTGGTACCCAGTGTACGCCGGGGAAGTTACGGAACCTCCCCCAAGCTCAGTGGCTGTGTTTATCTCCTCTACCAGTCGTGTGTGTGTGTGTGTGTGTGTGTGTGTCCATGTGACAGCTCCTTGATGAGCCGGCTTCACTTAGGTCCTGTTAAATAAAGTCGATGTTTAGCAAATTTCAAGTCCATTTCTGCTGGACTATCATCTTTCTTTTTTCCCAAACAATTTTGGTGGTCTCTTATTCTTTCTCACTTTTTTCCCACAGTTTTCCCCTTTTTTCTTTCAATTTTGATGGTTCTATTTAGCTCTCCTAAGCCATAGTTGTACATAATAAATAGATGGCGTTGAGTATTTGCCAATTTTTACATAAAACTGAACTGCCATTGCAACTGGATAGATTCCACCTTCGTTTCATCAACATTTGACTATGGGATGCTGGCTGTGATGAGGGGCGTTAACATCAGCTGACTTCGGCTAATGTGAGGAGGGCACAGCCACATAGATGTAAGTGAAAGTGCGTCTTCCTGCCATGATCTTAGACACAGCCCTATCCTTTTATGGTAAGACAAAAGCCACATGCCACAGTCAATTCCCATTGAGATTTGATTGCCTTTCACAGTGCCTCGATGCTTGGATGGATTGACAACACCATGTGGTCCACACAATGCGAGCGTAAACTGTGGTGTACTTTAATAACAAATGGTAAAGCAGTAAGACCTGCTCTACGTGGTTGCCCCCAAAATGCCAAGCAAAAGTGGCCATATTAGGTAACTACATACATGAGCTAAGTTGATGGTGAAACGGTATTTTGGTTGCACAAGACAGGCACCGGAAATGTTTTGGCAAACCCAAGTCGAGCAAAAAGTACGAGCCAGTCACCATTGAATGAATAAATTGAAGATTTCAAGTTTGTTTTTTTTGTCCTGTATTTTATTTGATTTTGATGTGCTCTACATGTGCAGTTTCTTGGCAAGGGGTTACACTTGGTGGTTTGCCATTGCCTTTCCAGAGTTGTTTGTCTGTGCTCTATCCTTTTAAATACCGTGCGTCGAAAAGCAAGGAAGCAGCATGTACCATTGTTAAAGTCTATGGAATGACTGCCAGGGTTTGAACCACTGACCTGCCAGACTCAGAGGGGACACTCTAACAATTGTGCCACTGACTATTATATACATGTTGATGTGTATTAGGGTGCATCAAACGCCCCATGATTTTCAAAAAGTTGTTGTATTTTAATGTCTATTCCCTCAAATGTTACACTTGTTGGTAGAAGTATGTATGCAAAAAATAGATGAAATCAGAGGTGGTCCTGGGTGGCCACCGGCCACGTTTATATATTTAGGGCCATTTAGGGCCACAGCTAAACTACTTTACAAGATAATGTAAAATTAACTACAAGATAATGTAAAATTAACCATTATACCTATATACAAAAGTAAAGTCCTACTTTTACTAAATGCCTAATATCAAACAGTTAAAACAACCTTACATGTCAATGTAAAATTAACCAAAATCGTTCTTCATATTACAAAGTTGTAGTACAGTGTTGTAGTATTGTACTTTCATTGATTAAAAGTTTGAAAATGTATTAAGCACAACGCCAATGTCACTACTCCAACTTTGCTCGTTTCCGCAAATTTGGCCTCGCTTTGCGGTCACATTCAACCACTTGAAGAAGATTTTGGAAGTGGTCTTCTCTTCTTGCAGTTGAGACAAAATCAGTTGCGAGCTTTACTGCTCTCTCCGCAGGGTCATTCACAACATTAAGCCCATCCACAATGGACTTGGCTGCCTTGAAGTGCTCATTGTTCTGCCAAGTGTCAACATCCTCTGTTAGGAAGGTCATATCTAGGTGAAGAAGGTTTACTGTAAACCACGAGTCCTCGTTCACAAGATCAGCCAGGGTTGTCGCTTCTGTAATTTTTTGGAAATGACGGTTTGCCATATCCAGAACCGTAGCGGTGTTTTGGAGTGCTTGGCATTTCATCTGGTTGTATGGCCAGTAACACATCTGCAAGGGCACGACGATCCTTTTGAGGAATTGCATTGCTGAACAGTGCCAAAACAACCAGTTCTGGGGTTAAATACCACAAATGTCTATCAAAAGCTTTCACAGCGCTGACTGAAATGGTTGAGTTGACAGCTTTATAGTTGAGCAGAGTCTTGTAAAAGCACAAATCAAACCATGGGGCATTTGAAGCAGACTGACATATGAGCCACCAATCACAATAAATATAAACAACAAAAACAACAAACTCCTTCAGTTTTTTCTGTTGATGTTGTGTTGTTACAGTTCCTCGAGGTAGTAGAGAAATTTGCTCTTCAAGTAGGCATATTTTGATGGAATAAAGAATCTTTGACATCCACCTTGCTTTATGCATGGCCCCTGGTCTGTGGAGTGTTCCTTGTTTTGTGACATCATCATCGAGGACTACCTGGCAGAGTTGTGCCATTTCCTTGTAGTCTTCCCTACAGTATGAAGCGCTTGTGCGGATTGTGCTTAAAACCTTGTTTTTGCAGGATAAAAGCAGCTGTTGTGCATAGTCATTGTACATGGAAATGTCAATTTTGGTTAAACTTTCATTCTTTGCATGCGATATGCGTTCCCAATTCTTCTGGAATTTTTGGAACAAAGATACTTCTGGAGACTTTGATGCCTCAATTTTGAGAACGTCAAACACATGATCCAGGATTACCTCTCCAACATGATGGCGACATGCACACCACAGAAGAGCACGGTCCAGTTTTGATTGAATGGTAACACAGGCAGCTGTAACGTGTCCAGTGTTTGATGCTGTTGTGTCAAAACATAAGTTGACAACTGATTGTTTGCACTTCCATGAATGTAGATACGTGTAAGTGTGCTCGGCAATGATGTCACCTGATGACCTATCACTTCCAGGAGGATATCTAGCCACCCCCAGTAGCTTTACATCAGTGGCATTCCCAACCAACACTGGCAATCTTTCTTCCTTGACATTCTTGTTTGTGAGCGTTGGTATCTGCTTGCCATCCCAGTGAAGTGTTGCAGCTGTTGGGGCGATCCAATTTTCTTGAATATCTTTGGCGATAGCACTTGTTATTGATCGTCGAGCCTTATCAGCAGTTGAGTACGACTTGGCCACACGACGTGGATCACCTCCTGCCTCTTGAATTACAGCTTTGGTGAGCGCAACCTGTTGAACAGGAGTTATGTTTAGTCGAGTAGCAACAGACACAACTGAATGTCTTTTCAGAATATCATGAGGAATAAAGGCAGATGTACCTGCATATGTTGATCTGTGGTGACTACGCTTCCTTTGAAACTCTGGAATCGCCTCTTCTTCAGTTTCTTCCAAGCTATCTGCAGAGTCACTATCATCAGAGCATACAGAACTAATTGTCATCTCTTGTACACTGGACGATTCATGATGTTCTCATCTTGAAGCTTCCGCTAAGAGGCGTTTTTCTTTTCTATGATCTTTATCAACTTTCTTCTTGTCAACACCACCAAATGAGGCTACTCTGTCAGATTTCATTGACTCTAAAAATACTCTATCTTCCTCATTCTTAATGTTTGTCATTGCATCTTTTGTCCATACACCAAAGGTCTTATCAAGACGTTCATTCATGGTTTGCAACTTAGCCAAAGTGCTTGGAGATTCTCGGCGAGAAACAGGTATTTGACGCAATTTGTTATTGTCATTAAGAAGGTCAAGTATTAGTTTGCAGCATTGATGGTCTGAAAGCATAGGAATATTTGCTTTAGTGTAGAATTTTTTCAGCTGGATAAGGACGATGCTGGCAGATTTCCATTTCAGTGGCTGAGTTTGTTTGCCTTCACATATTTCTTTCTGGATGTACCACATCACGCATCGAAGAACCTGCCGGCAAGTTGGGAGGCGGACTCCTGTCAATGTACCATCTGCTTCTGTAAAAGCATTGCCAAGACCAAAAATGGCACTTGCTAATCTGGTCTTCTTATCTGCCATCTGAAAGAAAATAAAGGATATTATTAGACTACTAGTATGGGACCCACGATTAGACCTCCGATTTCATTCATGTAAAAATACAAACTAATTATCAAACCATCGTTTTTTGCATAAAATTGTTATATTTGTATTCCTCTCATCAAGACCTTCAATTTGATACCAAACATGACTAGGTTTGGGTGTAAAATAACAAAATCAAACATTTTTACATAGTGCGGCCCCGAAAATGGCCCTAAATATATAAAAGTGGCCGGTGGCCACCCAGGACCACCTCTGATTTCATTTATTTTTTGCATACATACTTCTACCAACAAGTGTAACATTTGAGAGAATAGACATTAAAATCCAAGAACCTAAGGGCGTTTGATGCACCCTAATGTGTATGGTATTGGATTTGTTATGACATATATTAATTTATTTATGTATTGTTGGCTGACAGGATATCTTTGAGGTATGTATGTACACTCACCTTTCACCTTCAGCTGTCTAGCCTGGGTTCAAATATTGATGCAGCTATAAACTGTTCAATGTGTCGACCGTATATCGGAAGGACGTCGAGCAGAATGACCTGCTGTCTACCAGCACCGGCCATTGATTGACGTCAAATATCCCATGGTGATTTTCGCGTAGAGTAGGTGAGTTATCGCCAGCATCCTAAGCAAATTGCTAATTCCTGCTCTGACTGATGCCTGGAAGGTAATGGCAAACCATCCAGCATAGCCCAGGAATAGCTTCAGCAGCAATGACACCGTCACGAGTATAGTTCATATATTCAGTACTTGCATCAGCACTCCCACTCGAGGACACCCGAGGGTGGGAGTGCCCATCTCGGCCCTTCAATGGGCAACTTAAAGTGGTGATACTTCCACAGAATATGTCTCCTGGGACACACTACACCTGGAAATTATTTTTGGGACTTACTGCCACTATATTTTGCCTGCTGGAGCACACTAAAGTTTTTGTTTTGTAAAACACCAAGTGACCAATTTTGGAGTTGCATGCATATATATATATATATTGGTGACGATAACCTGCGTGTGTGATTATGTGCAGGTATCTCCAATGTGTCGCGGAAGAGCCCCATCACGTGCTGGATATGCAGTATGCTCTCTTGTTTTGGCGGAGCCATGCTTGCTGCCTTCATGCTCGGAGAACCCATCGTACAGCCTTTTGAAAGCAACATCAACATTGTGCTTGCCACAATCGTGTGGTGAGGCTTCGCACTTCCCAGCGAATTTTGCAGTTGAATCCCTGTATTTTATTTATCATGTCTCCATTCCTGCAGGGAGGAGTTCAATTTCTTGACAAAGATCGTAATTTAAGGGAGATGCTTCCATTCGCCTGCGAATGTCTGTGATTCCAGTTCATTTTGGATTTAAACTTTTTTTGTATTGATTATTTTAAAGTATATATGATTCTCTGATCATCTGATTTCAAGAGCTAAAGTGTTTAAGTGGCTGAAATGAAACTCTTTCCTCGTTTCCCATCCCATCCATCACGGAGTCAATGGCAGCCTGTCAATTGAAACTTTGCCAATGGTTAAGGCACTCTATCTAACCCCAAAGTTCAAACTCATTTTCTGTTCTCAGAAATAATTTGTGATATCGGGGTTATGTGACCCTTTAATTTCCCAGGACCCGATTGGTTGCCGTGGTTATAGCCTCTGATGGACTGGCTTTAGGTGTCCCGAGGGATTCCTGTGCGGTTGCTGGCCATTGTGTTGCCATAGTGGGTGTGATGGGAAGAGAGCTCCACACACCATCCCAGCCTCGTCTCATTAACATGGTGGAAGACAGGGAATGAGGGTGCAAGGGGATAAAAGCGGAGCTGTGGGTTGTGGGGAATGGTGGGGGGAGGCAGCAGACTTTTGTGCCCGCAACCCCGCACCCCTTTCCCTGTCCCCCATCATAACCCAGCAGCGATTTGCTGTTACAAAATGCCATGTATTTTCCCCTCTCATCCAAAGCTTGGAGGGTGGGTGCTCATTCTCGGTCGACTGTTGCCTCATCCGGCTAAGCAAAACCCTGCTTAGCGATAATCTCTTTGAGGTTCATTTGAACCGACGGTTCTTTGGGCTTTCCAGAAATTGCCTCCACGGGACTCTCTATGTTCCGGTCAGCAAATTGCATGCATGTAACGCTCGCCGTGCTCAAAATATACACGCTTTAAATTTGGTCTGGACGGGGATAGGGAACGAGTCTGTCAATGTCGTTTAATGCTTGGCTGAAGGACGATGTCCCTTGCAATTCAGCGTCTTGCGGTGTTTTTATGTGAGGTGTGCACATGTGGTACTAATCTGAGCTGTACATTTTGGATTACAAGCGAAACCTTTCCTGCAGTAAGCTCTTTTACCCGGTGCCACTCAAAAGTACTTTTGGTTTTCTTCTTGGTATCTCTGTGATTAAACTTTCACTTGCGTCGCGCTCTCCAAATCATGCCGGCTGGTCTCTCCATTGCATCTACAGTGCAATGATCATTTTGCCACTCGTCTCGATTTGACAATTTGAGAAGTTTGGTGGGTGTGCTGCCAGTTTGAATTTATTGGTTCACGAGTTATCAAGTGACCACTATATTCGTCATGGGTGTGCGTCTGTGTCTGTCTGTCCGCAGCATAACTACCCGATGATATCATCCGATCTTGATGAAACATGCGTGGGAGGTTGATATCATGATCTAGTTGTGTCCTGCCGAGAGTGGGCGTATTGCGCCCATTGTGGGCGGAGCCACGCCCGAAAAAGATGTCTTTTTAGGGGGTAATCGACTTCAAGCTCCATCTTCTCCGAGGGGTTTGGTGGAATCTGACAGGGGTTTCGGTATTTGGGTAGGCCAATGTCGTGTGTCTAGCCCCACGGAGCTCGATTTTTCATTTTCGCCCCAAGGTCAAGGTCACAAGGTCAGGAAATTTCGAAAAGTCGATTTTTGATGGTTTTATTACATTGTTCGCTTCCTGATAGGGTGAAATGTCGTACTTGTTTTTATATTATCACATACATCATGAAATACAAGTTTTCCAACAAATTTCAAAATCTTCGACCTTTGAAGGTCACAAAGGTCAAAGTTGTCGGAATCGAACCGAATTTTCGGTATTGTGTAGCTAACTAACCTCATAACTGATTATACATTATTTTCTATCTCATTTCAAGGTCAGTAACCTTCGTTTTGACATTTCAAGGTCACAAAGGTCAAATTTTAAAAGTTGTCGGAATCGAACATAATTTTCGGTATTGTGTAGCTAACTAGTCTCATAACAAATAATGCATTCCTATTTATATATTTTCAATGTCGGTTTTGACCTTTGTCATTGAATACCACTCGCTCGTGAACCATCGTCGTCTCCTTACTTGTTTAATTTAAGATCAGGAAGGACATATAATTTTGAGATAAAGTGGTTTCTCCTCAGCAAGGAGGTTTCTCGGTAAAAGTTCCTGGGTTTACCTCATTTCATATTTTGATTCCCTCTCCGATTTCAATGTCCCCGTCCCCAATTATTCCTAGTAACCTGTCGGGTCGGCTGAGGTGAACGGTTCTGGCCGTCTGTAAATGGCTCGCTGGACCTGACGGGCTGAAATTGTGCAATTTCTTCACGGAGCCATAACTCTCCTCTTCACAAAGGACACCGTGGGATTTTAAATGTCCAAGATTCACCTGCATGTGTGGAGACAACGCCCAGTGCTGGCGGACGGATCGTCCAGCTTAACGTCCTTCTGATGGACGGCTCGCACGTTCTGCACCAATCTGCTCAGTCATGGGCGGAGCTTTGAGTGGTGAGCCAACCGCTCGAATACCAAGGCCATTCAACGTCATCCTGGTGACGTCATCACGGCTTCTTGATTTCTGAGAGGTAGGAGAAAATTATCGCGACATTCTCAGTCTGTGCAGGCAAAGAGATCGTCTCTGCTGGCAACTCACACAATATAGACTGTTGCTTTCAGTCTGGGAGTACGAGTACGTATAAGCAAGTACGTATAAGCGTGTGTTAAGCAGCGCGTGACATCGCACGTACAAAATACGTGATGTATTATTTATTGGTGGCCAGGTACGGTGTGTACGCCAAACTCGCTTTCATGGTCACTTGGCCCGTTCACAAGCGGTCTCAAAGACGTGGTGTAAACGAGCCGATTAGTGCCTCGTCCTGCATGCAATACACCAGGAGAGTTTATAGCTGGGTTGAGATTTTAATCCAAGCTAGAAGGCCTAAAGTCAGTCCCTCCCTTTTCATGCATTTATTACCTGTAGATATTACTAGTATATTATATCAAGTTATTTTGGTGTAGTATTTCAAGAACTATTATAATATCTCCTTCAGCAAATATTATTATATGGGAGTGGTATGCCCTATTTCATTCAGTGGCATTCTATAATTACCTGAGACAAATCTGATTCTCATAAAAACGCATGATTATTGGTGATCTGGTTATTGGGCAAAAAACTAAATTGAATTTCACGATTGGATCATCATGCCACGTTTTTTTGTTTTTTTTTAATACAAGATCGAAGATCGAGGCTCGTGTAAGAGCTAACATTAATCACATAAAAACAAGCTGACACATAAAACATAAGATAAAGGGAGCGGGAGACAAGATGGGGAGAGAGAGGGAAGCACACAAGTACAATAGTAGAGAACAGGGACATCGGGAGATCTGTGGGAGGGAGAGGGCTTGGGGTTGGGGAGCATGGGAAGGGAGGGGTGGGAGAGAGGTATACAACACATGGACACTACTAAGGACTTCCAGGAAAGAAGTTGGTATTTCAAAAAAGTGCATCTGGGGTGAATTAATACCCCCGGTAATTCACCCCAGAGTCCTTGCAGTGTTCATTTGTTTTATTCCTCTCCCACCTCCCCCCAAGTCCTCCCGATGTCCCTGCTCTCAAATGTTGTGTTTGTGTCCTTCCCCCTCTCTCCCCATCTTGTCTGCCGCTCCCCTTGTTTTTTGTGTTTTGTGTGTCGGTTTGTCTTTTTGTGTGATTAATGTTAGCTCTTTCACGAGCCTCGATCTTGTATACAAAAAAAATTTTAAAAAAATAAAAATTAGCAGGGGTAGAAAAGATCAAGGCTTTGGATGGGGGAAGATAAGAGATGGTGGTGAACAGCTGTTTTAAAGACCTGGAGGGAGGAGTGCGATTGAAGAGAGTGAGTGAAGTGAAGTTTTAACCTGTTTCAAAGAAACGGCAGTTGATAGCAAGGCCACATTTTTTGGAAAATGTATTTGAAGACCTGACCGCACAATCAGTGTTGGACTTCAGGCAGTTAGCACCATTTTTGGCTTACCCAGTCTTTAGTCTGGTGAGCTTATGCGATCGAGTAGTGTCTGTAGGTAAGTGAGTTCATAAACACTTCAGTCACCATCGCTTGAACCAAACACATTTTGATGAAATTTGGCCACAAGCTTCATATCTGATGCTTAAAGAAGGTTTATTGACTCCATCAAAATTTGCACCAATATTCGGGGTCTACGGGGTAAGGGTGAGGTGGTTTACCTCCTCCCCCCCCCCCCCCCCCACTCTACCACCCCCAAAATAGCTATTTGCTATCTTTTCAAACTACACACAATTTCAGTGAAACTTGGTCACAACCATCTTCACCAGTGATGTACCAAAGTTTGTTCACGGTGTTAAAACAAAAATCAGGGTCTAGGAGGGTCTGCAGGGTGTTTGAGTGACTGTTGCTCCTGATCCAGGTGAGCTTCAGGACCCGTGGTCCTATTTTTGTATATGTTGCCGAAGCTTGTGGAAGAGCTAGAACAGAATTGAATGGGACAAAATTAAGAGGAAAACACCAACAGCAGAGTAGAAGTGAGGGCGAGGTCAAGGGGAGAGGGGGTGGGGGGAGAGGACACATGGGGGTGAACCCGCTGAATGAAACACCACAAGAGGAAGGGGAAGGTGGGAATGAAACAAACCAACTAACAAAAGAAAAGGGGTTGAGAGAGCGAGAGAGAGGGAGGAATGGGCGGGCGGGGGGGGGGGGGCGGAGGGGAAATCACAATAATGTGGAAGAAGGGAGCACTTAGGAATTGGGTCATTTGGGTGAGAGTAGATCAGGAGTATGGATGGGGGATGACCCGAGGTAATGGTGAAAAGTTGTCTTGAAACTCGAGGGAAAGAAGTGACTGAACTCAGAACTAAGTAGTGTTCATTTCACTACTTATTCATTCTTCCATTTCATTCCATTCTTCCATTCTTCCATTCTTCCATTTCCTAATGAGTAGTGTTCATTTCACTACTTTCCAGTAGAAAGAAGAACCATTAATTCAGGGGAAGAATGGTTCCACAGGCAAGATAAAAGAGGAACAAATTGGTGGAGGTGAGCAGTGAGCCTGGATTTTGGAAGATTAACAAGAATAACGTCACTGGCATACTGTGTGCACCCTGCAGATTGCCCTCTCAGATGAGGGTGCAGATAGATAAATTGTTATGGCTTTGGGGCATTGGGCGGGACTCACGAGGAGGAGGAGGGGGGGGTGGGGGGGGGGGAGGCGGACCTGCTACTTGACCTCCGACCCTGAAGCTGACAAGCCATGGATAACACTGCTACCTGACGGGTGGCTGAGCAACCGTGGACATCGGTTGAGGAAACTAAATCAAGCAGAATCCTCACGCCCAATTACCATGTTAGCTTACTGGTGATTTAGTTTTCCCAACTGGGGAACCGCGCTGTCAAAAATCCCACTGTCTACTTATTATGTACGGCCAAGTGAAACCATAGGTAGGAGGTCAGCTATCGAATGCAGCGAATTACTAAGGTACAACTTTCCGGCTATTTATTACATACAATATGTCTAACCAATGGTGAAAACGGACAACCGAGCAGGTTGGAAACATTTCATAAACGATTTAAAGGCACAGGTATGTACAGAATGCAGTGACAGAAATAACACAAACGACAGAACTTAACCCCTAAGCACGAAAGAACCCCTTACACAATCTTAACTTATCTAAGCACACAGGACAGGTGCGCCTCAATCACTCTGGGAAAACTGGAGATAAAGAAGTTTGAGGAGTGGTTGCGGTGTGTCTGAAGAGGTGTGCGGTATGTCTGGAGAGGTGTGTGTTCGTATGGAGCCACTGCACCTCAAGGATCTCGTGCTGCCATTCACTCTCGTGGTTTCACCCCAGCACAATGCTTCTGGCTCTGTCCTCCGGCTTAACAACTCAGACAGACAGGCAGGAAGGCAGGCAACCCTTGGTCACGTTCCGATTCTTGGTGATGTGGCTCTGAATGTGTGTTTTGTGGCATAATGTGTGTGCTGTGAGACAATCTATATATATAAAGTAGAGTTGGTCCTGATCTATGTATCTATGATCTCTAAGATCTCGAGAACCCGTGGACGGATTTGCGAGCGGAAAGTACTGTTCGACTCGGGATGGTCCCAGGAATGTCACGGAGACATAAACATTTAAAAAATTTCGGGTTTTAAAATTAGCGTATTATTAGCACTAGCAGAAGAGAGAGGGATTCGAAGGGAGGGAGCGCAGCGCTTCTAGCGCTTCTGACTACAGCACACCTTAAAATTAAAAAAACTTCGGGTTTTAAAATTAGTGTGTTACGCGTAATTAGCGCTAGCAGAAGAGGGAGGGAATCTAAGGGAGGGAGCGCAGTGCTCCCTCCAGCGCTTCTGTTAGCGTAATTAGCGTATTTCGGAACGTTAATTTTTCAACTTCATTATTCGGAATCAGTACGTCCCAGAGAACCTTCGTAACGTTAATTTTTCAACTTCATCCGATTGACATGGGACCAACGGCATGTGACAAAGAGTGAAACATACAGGCTACATTTATTTGACGACAATGAGTTCCGACTTCCGACCTCGGTGGGATGACAGGCTGAGTCAACCCCCCTGGTGTGAAGGGGGAGGAGGAGGGGAGGGGGAAGAGAAGGGGAGGGGAACGAGGGGGAAGGGGATGGGAGGGGGGAGGGGGAGGGGGAAGGGGGAGGGGGAGGGGGAAGGGGGAGGGGAGGGGGGGGAGGGGAAAGGGGGGGGAGGGGGAGGGGAGGGGCCCTTCTTCCCCTGGGCACCCCCGCACCCTTCCCTCCCCCCTTCCCCTCCCCCCCTCCCCCCCCTTCCCCCTCCCCCCCCATTCCCCTCCCCTCCTCTTCCCCCTCCCCTCCTCCTCCCCCGCTTCCCCCTCCCCCCTCCCCCCCGTTCCCCTCCCCTCCTCTTCCCCCTCCCCTCCTCCTCCCACTCCCGTGCAAAGCCGGGTACCTCTGCTAGTGATACATGTTGCGTTGTGTGTATGGTTTGTGCTGTGGAAATGTGCAGAGGGAAGAAGGATGGGTAAAATATTCAAATGGATTGAGGAAAGGAGGGATAGAAATTGATTAAATGAAGAGGGGCGTTTTATAAGCCAGTACGGGGCTTGAGAGGTTTGAGAGGGAAAGAGTGAGGGATTGGGATGGATGGATGGAGAGGGGGATTTCCAGAAGGTGGGAAGTTACAAAGTGGATAGAACCTGCTAAACACACACAATGCATTTTTCCCCTCGTCCCTGTTACTAGGGGAAAGGTAACCTGACTAATGAAATATCTAATTTTTGGGTTCCTTATGTGTTGAGTTCATAACCGAAACATCCGTTTTTACAATAAACATCTCTTTTGCAAATATTACGCAGTCGTGTATAACAAACAATACATTCCATATCAAATTGTAGGCATACTAGCCTTAACCTTGAATTGCACCGATGCACCTCATACCAGACATGTAAATAATTTGGGAATAATCTGAATTATGGCCTTTTCCCGGCGGTTTTGATGAACCTTTTGTGAGACTTCCATGTGCGAGGTGAAATAAACTTTTCTCCCTTTCACAATAGATCATTGACATTATTTATGGTCATACATGAAACATGTTTCAGCAACAGCATTTGACTGCTCTTCGCTGCAGGTACATGATCTTCTATTTCCCGAAGGATGTATTCTTCAAGTTTTGTTCACTTCTTCCTGCCAAGCTCATCATTGTGTCTGGAAAGGAGATCGCTCGTGTACGGAAGATCGCAGTCGGAGTGGCACATGCACATCATGTGTACCACCATGGGTACATTGTCATGGTGGCCGTTGGGTTGGCTAAGGGTAAGTGCCACCAAGCTCTCGATCTCCATTAGAGCAACGTTAATTTTAACAATGATATTTTTTGGGGGGAGGGAGGAAATGTGGGGGAAAGGGAGGGTTGGCCTACTTTTGTTCGGCCTACTTGTTTAAGTTTCCAGTGTCTTTCATAGAGTAAGATTTTAAGCCTACACCATGGTTGATGTAATCCTCCTTTGGACCCATCTGAACCTTTATCGTCAGATGAGGTTGGTTGAAGAACAATCTATTAATCACATGCAGTGCAATAATTGCCTCATTGTAATGGTGGTTACAACCAATTATTGGGTAAGATGGCCGAGATGTATATAAGCACACTTACCTCCTCGATGTCTATCCTGGTTTCAAATCCCGACAGAGCTCTAAACTGTCATCCTGGTGTTTCAAATGCAGGGGAATGTATCAATGTTTGTACCATCCCTTGGATGGACGTTAAAACTGTGCGTCCCTTCTGCTAGAATTATTACCTCCGCCACTGAAAATGGATGAAGGTTATGTTTTCACCTCTGTCTGTGAGCAAGGAGGGTTTACTGTGGGAGTTGTTGTATGCAGATGATCTGGTGTTGATTGCGGAAAGTATGGATGGACTGAAGGAAAAGATGAACAAGTGGAAGGAATGTATGGAGACAAAAGGTCTGAAGGTGAATATCGGAAAGACGAAGGTGATGGCAAGTGGTAAAGCATGTGGTGAGGTGGAAAGAACTGGGAAGTGGCCATGTGCTGTGTGAAGGAAGGGTGTCGGAGTGAACTCCATTCAATGTACAATGTGCGCTGAGTGGGTTCATCAAAAATGTAGTGGTCTGAGAGGGTCATTAACCAGTGTGGCAGCTACATTCAAATGTAAGGTGTGCACAGAGGGAGCTGCAGATGGAGGAAATGTTGAGTTGGATCTTGGAGATGGCGTGAAGCTGGAAGGTGTGAAAGCATTTTGCTACCTCGGAGACATGCTGAATGGAGAAGGTGGATCAGACTCGGCAACGGTTGCTAGAGTGAGATGTGCATGGAAGAAGTTTCGGGAACTGAGTGGCGTGCTGAAGATGAGGGGAGTGTCGTTGAAGCTGAAGGGAAAGGTGTATGCTGCATGTGTGAGAAGTGTTATGATTTATGGGAGTGAGACATGGGTAATGAACGTAGAGCAGCAACAATGGTTGGAAAGGGTGGAAATGCGAATGGTTCGACGGATGTGTGGAGTATCGTTGAGAGAGAGGAAGACAAATGATGAATTGCGAAAGATGATGGGAATAGAGCCTGTGATTGATGCTGTGAAGAGGAACAGGTTGAGATGGTTTGGTCATGTGTTGAGGAAGGATGAAAGTGACTGGTTGAGAAGAGTGTTGGAAATGAATGAAGAAGGAAGTAGAAGACGGGGAAGACCGAGAAAGACTTGGCTAAAGATGGTGGAAGAAGAAATGCGGGCAAGGGGGTTAACAAGGAGAGATGCAGAAAATAGGGCAAAATGGAGAAGATTGTCATGGGGACCGCAAGACTAACCCCCTCTCTAGTAGGGAAAATGGCCTTTAAAATGCATGTTGTTGTTGTTGTGTTGTTGTCTGTGAGCAAGATATCTCAAAAAGTTGTGGACAGATTCGGACGAAATTTGGCAGAGAGGTAGAGTATGTGACAAGGACGAAATGATTAGATTTTGGTGAAGATCCGGATTCGGCTACTAGAATTTTTTTCAAGTGATTCTTCACCATTGGGAGATAGGGCCAAAAACGATGCATAGCGGGATATCTCAAAAAGTTGTGGACGGATTTGGAAGAAACTTGGTGGAAAGGTTGCATATATGACAAGGAAGAATTGATTCAATTCTGGTGAAGATTCGAATCCGGATCCGGATCAGAGAATTTTTAAAGTGATTTTTCACCATTGAGTGATAGGGCTAAAGCCGATATATAGCAGGATATCTCAAAAAATTATGGACGGATTCAGACGAAACTTGGTGGACAGATTGGGGGTATGACAAGGATGAATCGATTCGATTTTGGTGAAGATCTGATTATGGATTCGATACGAGAATTATTTAATTTATTAAGTGATTCTTCACCATTGAGAGGTCGGGCAAAAAGCGATGTGTAGCATTATGTTTCAAAAAGTTATGGACGAGTTATGACAACTTGGTGGACGAGTTGGTTAGTTGGCAAGAACAAGCCGATTCGATTTTGGTTCAGGTCCGGATCCAGATCCGGCCTAACAGTGGGATACAAAACAAACTTCAGCCTGGTGGAGGTATGCACTCTACCAAGTGCCGTTCTTCTATGATGGATGTTAAAGATCTGTGTCATTCGTGAAGAATAGGTGTGCTATTGCCGGAACCTTGACCAAATTCCAAATTCCTGCTCTGACCTACAAGGGGCACTGCCATGCTCCCAGCAATGGTTCAACGAGCAACCACAAGCTACATATGAAATGAAAAGATGATTATTTAGCCACATAATAATTCTATTTAATTCCAGCGTTGTCTCACTGTATTAACTAATATGCAAACTGTGGAAATTAGGTGGAACTTATGTCGTTGTTTTATTTTGCCGTTTACCGCAGGTGCAGGAAGTGGACTTATCGCTTGTATTGAGCAACTGCTGAGGGGTGTTTGGAAGCCTCAGACAAATGAGCTCTTGGACATGCCCTTGTGAGTTCCGCAGCACACACCTCACCCCACGACTGTATTTTAAAAATGAATTTACTGATCATTCAAAGATCATCTCGTCTCCATGTACAAAATGACATTTGCAAGTTTATATTATGAGCTCAGCTGGCCTCCTGTATCTTGCAATCCTCCCTGGATTTCAGTTCAAATTGGGTTTTGATCGTAAAAGTACAAATTTCACCGAAGCTTAATCTGACATACACTACTGAAAATTCCATACATGACGAAAATGAAATTACTTTTGAATCAATTGCTTTTCCAGCTAGAGGCTTAGACCACTCTGGCTCACGGTGCAGATAAAGGCCTAGGCAGCCAAGGGAATCAGACACGCACTGAGAGTGATGCAACAATGCTTCACTTGCTCTACTTTACTAGGTGTGGGAGGAGTGGAGAGTGAAGGTAAGGGGATTGGAAGGCCGGAGCAAGGAGGGTAGAATACTATCATACTTGAGTACGTAATAAAATAGATAGGCCGCCAATGTTAACAAGTGCTATCTAAATGAGCTCTCATCTCAGTGCCACCAAGGCTACACTGCTGGGAGCGGTGCTCTTCATGATGCAGAAGGTCGGTTACCTGCCCATCTCCAAGGACCTTCTTATCCTCATTATAACCACTTTACTGGTGACCACAAAGGTAAGCTTGCCTTACTTTGACTGCTTCACAAGCTTTCCTGGTGTGCAACTTTACTTGTGAAATGAAACTCCTAAAGTGGCATGTAATATTTCAGTGAAAGAATTTTCACGACAAAAAGGCTGCACCCTGGTGTACGGTTTGTCAATAGTTGCTGAAAAGGTTGCTGCAATTTCATCCTGCCAGGAATTATTAACGGTAATCCAAATTAGCTTTCAAATAGGCCATCCGTTATTCTCCATCTCGCAACTGAGAACCAATGGACGTCATTCACAACTAATCTCCAACTTACTGACTTGCATGTGCCCGAATCCGTGTGACGTCGAAGGCGAAGCGGAGTCGAGCCGGTGCTTGGATGCAAGACCTCCGAGGTGTTGTGAATCGAGGGGTGTCAGGATAGTTTGTTTGGTCGTGTATTCACTTTGGAGATGTTGGGACCTGAATTTAGGCCCATTAGTCAGGTTCACTATGTTTTTTCGTTCAAAATTTTGGTAGATTAGCAAAACTATACATTTTTGGAATATTCAGAGCATGAGGAATCCAAAAATTAATGTTTACATTTGCGTAGACACCTTTGCGAAAATGACACTCAGGACAGTGATGAAGATCTGTAAAAGCATATTCCTGAACGGTATAGACCTCGTAGATCCTGTGTATAGGACTTATAGTTCAATCTGATACTACCTATAACTTCCTATAACAACCTATAACTTCAAAGGACTTGCAATATCATGTATTATGTAATACAGTTATATCAGAAATATAAAGACAATGGTTTTCAATTACCTTTGTTTGTTGCTTTTCTATAATCCTGAGCACTATTTTGAGGCCTTTATTTGATTCCTTGACCCAGAAAACATAGGATTAGCATATTTAATTAAGTCTCTAGGTTGACTAGAAGCCGAGATCACGCAAAATATGTATTTTATGGCGGCCATTTTCAAAATCCAAAATGGCGGCCATGCAGGTGTCTGTGCAAATGCCAACATTGATTTTCAGATTCTCCATGCTCTGAAGATTCCAAAAATGTACAGGTTTGCTAATCCCAAAATTTTGAAAGAAATTATATTTGTTAACATAGTGAACCTGACTATCTTCATCACTGTCCTGAGTGTCATTTTCCCAAAGGTGTCTACGCAAATGTAAACATTAATTTTTGGATTCCTCATGCTCTGAATATTCCAAAAATGTATAGTTTTGCTAATCTACCAAAATTTTGAACGAAATTATATTTGTTAACATAGTGAACCTGACTACATGTGCAGTTATATCCGACTAAAAATGCTGTTGTGGTGCAGCATCACCAGAGTACATAGACAGAGGCATGCGAAGAGGAAGAGCATCATGTAATCTTTTCGACGGGGACAGCCAGCTGAGACTTCTGCGTTCAGACTTTCTTTTTAAGAGAATGCTATTGTGTGCGATGCCTTATCGCGCCCCACTACATGTGCTGGTATCACCTCGTTGGAGGGCCTACGGGTGCTGCATGCTACTGCGGGCCATCCCGGCGTAACGCGTTTCGCTCATTTCGTGCGGAGTGGGAATCTCCCTTACTCGATTGACGATATCCGCCGTATCTGTCGCGACTGCGCTATCTGCGCGGAAATCAAACCGCGTTTCTATAACCCCCTATGGGGACTCTGGTGAGGGCTACACGCCCGTGGGAACGCTTGGCGATGGATTTCAAGGGCCCTTTGCCGGTGTCGAGCGGCTCTCGCTATCTGCTCACTATCGTTGATGAGTACTCACGATTCCCCTTTGCTTATATGTGCGCGGACATGACTGCTGCCACGGTGATGCGTTGCTTACAGAACTTGTTCTCAATGTTCGGTTACCCGGCCTATGTCCATACCGACCGGGGTGCAGTCTTCTTGTCTCAGGAGGTGCGCGGCTATCTGCTCCAAAACAACGTTGCGTCTAGTTACACCACGCCGTATAGACCCCAGGCTAATGGGCAGATCGAACGCTTCAACGGGATTATCTGGAGGGCCGTCATGCTCCATCTCCGGACCCACGGCCGGGGCCTCGATAAATGGGCTTGGTCGCTACCTGCGGCGTTGAACTCAATCCGGGCACTCCTGAGTACGGCAACTAACCAAACTCCCCACGAGCGTCTTTTCCACCACCCCAGGAGCTCGGGGTGTATACGGTCTTTGCCCTGTTGGCTCGCTGGGCCCGGGCCGGCCTACCTTAAACGGGCAGTTCGCGCGAGCAAGTACGACCCCCTTGTGAACAAAGTGCAGATTCTCCAGGCTAATCCTGAGCATGCTCGTGTGATGACGTCTGATGGTCGTGAGACTACTGTCTCCGTTCGTCATCTTGCCCCTTGCGGGGTCGACGACCTTAGTAGGGAATCGGACGAACCAGTCGAACCCGTCTATGAGACTATGACCTCTCCCGACGCTCCCATCGCCGACAGTCCACCGACCCTCCCCCCGTCGAGACTGCCCGGGTCCGACGACTTGGCGTTACCCCCTTCATCACCCGACCCTGTTGACGCCTCTGACACCGGGGATACAGGGTTACGAGACGCCGTACCCGGGGAATTTCGAACGCGTGCTGGCAGAGAAATTCGCCGCCCGGCCCGCTACGGTTGGGCCGACTAATACTCCGCGCCCATGCTGACGCTCACTCGCTTTTAGCCACGCGGCCGTATAATTCTGACGGGGGGTGAATGTAGTGAAATCGTATCCGTACTGAACCCGGGTGGGGATGCTCGCTGCTCGCTGTCATTGTTGTCCCCACTAGGGGCGTGACTATAAGACCCGTTGCTGTGTCAGTGCTCCGAGACTTCTCCCTTGTGACATGTTACATCGGTAGCCTCGTTAATGGTACGCCTTTATAGAATATCTAGCTTGCTTGCATTGACTGATACGAATGGCTTTATGAGATGTCGCATCGTATGCTTATTGTGTATTTCTACTTACAGGAATGATCTGATGATCTAAATGCAATTAAACCAAACCGTTGGACTAAAAGTTGTGCGGACCTGAATGGTTTTCCACAACAATTACTAATGAGCACTGTCTGAATTGTCTGATTTGGCAAAAGTGCCCGATATTGAACTCCCCTCCTCTCTCCTCCTCCCCTGTTCCACAAAGGTGACATTGACAGTAATGCATTCACACGGTTCACCTTTGGCACCCGTGGAGTCTGCCCTGTGCCGGGTGCTCTTTGGATCTCCACCAGAATCGAGCTGCCATGATGAACATAAGGCAGGTCACGGCTCTGGAGCACGGGCACCTGAGCCAGGGAAGCAAACGCGCGACGACAACGAAGCATCTCTTCGGAAGCGGAAAACAAAGAAGGCCGAGTGAAGTGGCCAGGCAGCGCTAAAAGCATTTAAAAATAGTATCCTCAGGTTTGTGCCATTTTATACCAAAGGATTTAAACTGGATATTTTGGGGACGGGATAGGGTGTGCGGCGTGGAGTCGAGGTATTTTACACGTCTCGTTGCATCATAATTTTAAACTGTTACAGCTTCAATAATGTGCCAAGTTTGCAGATGTCATGCACCCAATGTTTTTCTTCTTCTTCTTCTTCTTCTTCCTCTTTGCCGTGCGCTGCACCCTCTAGTGGGTGTACATCGCATCACTCGTTAAGTGGCGATTACATAACGCAGACTCGTTTCGCTTTGGACTTGTGGTGGGCATGTTGGTTTTAACTTTTGTGGCTTAATGAATGGTCGCTTTGAGGAACACCTTTTGGTTACAAGCTTTTTAAAATGTGAGGTTCGAAATATCATGCATGCCTGACACTTAAATGTAAATCCCTTTGGTTGGATATGCGAAATGAGATGTGTGCTTTGCTTGTTATCATAAGAACCTGAAAGCCTTTTAAAGTTTAACAAAGGAATCACCGGTTTGTGGTTTCATTTTACGTTTGATCTTTTTATGCCTCCGCCGACGAAGTCACCGGAGGCATTATATATATTTTAAAACAAATTCGAAATATTTGCCTTCGGCTCGATTTGCAGTGACGAGGGTGAAATGCACTTTAAAGCAATTCTTCCTCTTTAGCTCCCCTATGAGCCTAGATTTATGTGTACCCCTCCCTCCTGGGCCACCCCCACAAAATAAGCACTTCTGCCAGAAATTATTTTGACAAACGTGGTTATTTATACTGGCCTTTTTATTGCACGTTGGTTGTGGCATGAGTCCAAATTGCATTGGAACAAACACTGCGTTCTGCACACCTGGCAGTGAAAACCTGTCACCAATGATCACCAACAAATGTTGGGTAGTATTGAAATATTTAGGCCTGAAGGTCATTCATGGCAAAAAAGGAATTTTGTTGAATGTCTGAGCGATGCAAGTTTTCTTGATGGAAAAAAATATATATATATATATATATATTTTAAAGGTTTGTGGGAGTGGTTGAAACAACACCTTGGAATTATATTGACTTGTCTGTTTAAAAATGCAATTTCGATCACTAAAAAAAAGAAAAAAAGAAGAAGTCATTGGTTCGTAAAAAGTATATAATTTGTCCCAATAGCACAGTTTCTCTTTCAATAATTTTTTTTTGTAAACATTATCTTCGATAATTGAAGTCTTCAACACCATCTGCAGCGAACAAAACACGAGTTATTGGCACAGCCTATCCCGGCCTAGGTTTTCAATAAAATTGTGTTCAGGATAAATAAAATCAGACCTGCGGGAGTTAGGATGTTCAAGAAAGGATGACCAAAGTAACCGGTCCTTGGGATTTTAAGACGGCAACCGCCTCTTCATGCGTCATGCCCTCGAGGTTTTGCCCGTTCACCGAGATAATTTGGTCCCCACGTTGCAGTTGACCATCTTGTCCGGCTGCTCCCTATTCCAAAAAAAGAAAAATAGGGAACGAATAATATCAGAAATGTTGATAGTAACCACCACTGTCATGTATTTATGTAGGAAACTTGAATATCAACACTAAACATTTTAAGCTTCACTCAAAACCTTAATACAAAACTGGGTAGACAAAAAAAAAAAATTCCCTCAAAATAAGGTTGGAAAGCAATAATCGCACATTTTCCGCTTCGATGCACTTGCTGAAAACCAAGATGGCGGTTGGGCAATGAGTCAACATAGGATGGAAGAGCGTATAATCGTGAAGAGTAAAATTAATGATGGCCTTTTGAAATTTAGATGATCGACTGTACCATATGGTGGTGGTCGTTGCCCGTCAGGGTGAACATCAACTCGATTATAAACACCAACGTGGGTCAAATTTAAGCCACCCAGGTTTCAATGATAGCACAGATAAAGGATGCATTTTTGAGGCCAAGTAAAAATGTAATTGATATTGGAGTGGAGCAACTTCCTGTTTCTTTCCATTGTGTGGAAAGATTTTAAAAATTGTCTTGACCATTCTCTGTATTGAATGCAATTGAAAGTACCAGTTACACAAATGATGGGCTATTTAGAGTGGAAAATAAACCCACTTCTGCCATTATATTGCTTCCTCTCTGGTCTTGCTGCACCCTCTTCCCCTTTCCATGCTCTGCTTTCCCCAGTAGGCCAGCAGTCTACAGTGTCTACCAGTAACTTACTTCTGCTTTGTCAGTTTGTTCAATCTAAACATTTATGGCTGTTAACCTCCTCCTTAGGTCCCCCCCACCCCCCACCCCCCTATAGACAAGACTCGGTGGTGTAATAGTTTGAGCATCCACTTTGCGTATGGGAGGTCGGCAGTTCGAACCCCGGCCGAGTCATAGGAAAGACCAGAAATGGTATGTGCTGCTTTCTTACGTGACACTCAGGGTTCAAAAAATTATAGAGCATGGACAAACAACTATGGGTCGGCAACCTTCACATCGGCTTGATGGGACCAATGGTCTCCTGCATTGAAGTTTCTTGTTAGAGAACTCGCTTCTCCTTACTTATGATCTTTCTGACCGAAACCACCCTTCCCTTCTCTCCTCTATCCCTCTACTTTTGGAGTAAGATAACATGTTTGCGTCTCTGTGTCTGTCTCTCTCCTTTTTGTGTTTCATTCGCATTTCATTTGCTTCTTCTTTCAGGTCCTTGCTGTGTTTGAGCTTGTATAAAGCTTTTTCACCCCACGTCTTCCCACTCTCCTTGTCCTCATTCCTCCCCTCGCCCATTCTTCCTCCAACAGCTCCTCTACCCTGCTGTTAGTGTGTTTCTCCCCTTTTCGCTGTGTTCTAATTCTGTTTGAACTCTTCCATCAGCCTCAAATCCCCATTACTACAAGCTGATACTCTTGGTCCCCAACCTTTTGGGTGATATGAGTAGATGATCTGCTTAATCTGAAAGCTAAATCTTGAACGTTTTTTCAAATATAACGTACACAAGCGAAGTTACCAAGATGGTTGCCATGGCAACATAATTCAGCCAATCGCAGCCGTGATCTAATCAGGTTGCGATAACGTCATGAGGAATATATCTCTGCAATATGAAAACTCAATGTTCAAGGTTTTCGAAATACGTATTGCATACACAAAAGTACATGGACGGATGATCGGTCAGATGGAGCTCATTTCAATGTCCCCATCTCCGACCTTGTTGGAAGGGCGTTGGACAAAAAAAAAAAAAAAAAACCTGAAATGGATAGATATGGAAATCATCATTTAAATTTTTTTGCATTTCTGATAAATTAATAGATTCCCTAACACTCCAAAGTAGTGATAAGTTTATTTTGAATTTGAAGGGTTGGGGTTGTTATACCATGATGTCTCCCTGACTATTTTCTCTGCTTTGACAAGTATCACCCACTTCCTTGTGGTAGTGCGGCAGTTTGTGTCAGGAACTCCACCCTCCCACACCTAATGTTCTGCAGTAACCCCTGACCCCTTCAGATACGTCCAGCTGCTCAATCCTCTGAGTATCAACCATTTGTCAGTGTGTTCTACGACCCACTCAATAATGGCGACTACATACTACTGTGTTCAAAAAGTATCCGACCTTTATTTTTCGTGCGTAAAAAAAAAGAAGCTAGGGAGGCGTTGATTGGTGCATGTATGTAGGCGATCCTAATGCACACGCGTGAATTTTTTCACACCTGCAGAAGCTGTCATTCGATGGCAGACCGCCGATGAGTGAGGACATGTAAGTGAGCGCCGTCGGATTTTCGTTTTTGACAAAATGATGGAAAAACTTGAACGACGCCACTGCATCAAATTTTGTGTAAAGCTTGGCGATTCCCAAGTGGAAACGATCCGCAAGATTCAACACCGTTCATTCCATTATGAAGGAGGATTTGGGCTTCAGGAGAATCTCAGCGAAGTTCGTACCAAAGCTGCTAACGATTGAGCTGAAGCAACTCCGTTTGGAGATCGCACAGGACATGCTGGAGACTGTGAACAGCGATCCCAGCTTCCTCAACACAGTGATCACTGGCGATGAGTCCTGGGTTTATGGGTACGACCCAGAAACCAAGTTGCAGTTTTGATGTAAGTTTGATGAAACACAAAATTTGATGCAGTAGCGTTGTTCATGTTTTTCCGTCATTTTGTCAAAAACGAAAATCCGACGGCGCTCACTGACATGTCCTCACTCATCGGCGGTCTGCCGTCGAATGACAGCTTCTGCAGGTGTGAAAAAATTCACGCGTGTGCATTAGGATCGCCTACATACGTGCACCAATCAACGCCTCCCTAGCTTCTTCTTTTTTTTTACGCACGAAAAATAAAGGTCGGATACTTTTTGAACACACTACGTATTTACCTTTATTTCCGCTAACACGGATCGACTCGTAACCATCCATCCAAACTCTCTTCCTCATCTGCAGCGATTATAACTGCCACCATCCATGCCCGTTGACTCGGGGTTCATTCAGCTGCAATGCGGTTTGTGGTTGTTGTAAAGGGCATCTGTGACTCTGACCCGATTTGTAAACCTTCCACCCGAGATGTCTGCAAATGTTCCGTCCTCCTTTTTATCCAACTTATTCTGTTCCTTCTCTGCCCATTTCGACTCATCCCACCCTGTTCTTACCAAATCCCAGATCTCTCTGGCTATTGTGATCATGACTTCAATGCTGTTGTCGTTCGCACAGGCCCACCTGGCAAGAACTACAATCTGCCCCCTAACAAAAGTATTGGGCTACTATCTCCACAGCATCTGATATCAATTCCATCTAGGAACTTTCACAAAAGATTACTCTTTAATACTCATTACTTCATAGGGAATCTACCTTTATTCATTACTACAATCATTGTCTTTCCTCTTTTCATACAGCCTCATCTCTGACCACAATAGTGAGCAAGTGCTTTGGCAAAAACAGTATCTTTTGTTTTTTGATTAATCAATTAATTGATTCGTTAATTTATTATTATCGATTAATTGAGTACTTATTTATTTCCTTTCTCTTCTGGACATAGGTTGCATTCTCTTGCAGTCACTAAACCCATGGATGTGTTTCCGCTTCTCTCAGCAATGTAAGGAACCACTCACTACATCCGAAACAAGCGATTGGGACCACCTCCCTCGACATATTTTGGGCATTCGGAAATCTGGAAACTTGCTCTGCTTGCCAACTTTGCTGCCCGTGGGATACAAGGCTACCTTCGTATCTTTCTGACTTCCTCCGCTCATGAGGTTGCTCACAATGGAATACTCTCCTCTCCCAGTGGAGGCGCGAGTACCCAAAGGCAACATATTGGGTCCAGTCTTGTTTCTCAGGTGCATAACAACCTCTCCAATGTTCTGGAAACCCTCTTACTGTTGGCAGATTATTCGACAGCGCCATACGCATTCCATGCCACCAACAAACAGACCAAAGCTGCATTACCTGCGGATGTTGAATCGATTAGATGCTGGTCTGATGAATGCACCAATGGTCTTTCAATCCTGGCAAATCTCAAGTTCACACTGTCGCTCTGTGAGGATCGTCAAACAAATCCACTTAATATAATTTAATCGGTCAGCAAATAAGATGATCAGTCTTTTGAACATCAGCAATGACCTCTCCTGCACTGATCATATTGCAAAGTTAGTTTCCAAAGCCAGTTACAGACTGGGCATCTTCTGTTTTTGCAATTCATTATTTGAAAAATCAGAACTACTCACACCATAAAGCTTTGCATGTCAATTTGCATGGTTTTTATTTTTTTACCAATTCTCCTCCGGTCTTGTTCCTGTTGTCTCAACCCGCCCGAGCTCCTCCAGGATGCATGCATTCTTCCAGTCAACCCTGTCTTGTTGAACCTCCAGCTCTCCTTTTGTTCCTCTCGACTTATTGCTAGCATCTGTTTTCTCCTGCTTGTGAAACCGCATTCCTGAGACGGTGCAATGCCACTCTTTCCTCCAGGCTTCATGGTGGCATTGCATCTCCATATCATGACATCCTCAATCTCTACCCATATCCAAGCTCTCTTCCGCACAAGTTCCTATGTTCTAATCCTCTCCTTTATCCTTCTTTTCCATTTCATTTCCTTGTTTGTCATGTTCACCTGTTGTCTCTGTCTGTACATCTCCTTCTTTATCTGAGTCGTATTACTTTTCTGCTCCTCCATGAGCCTAGATCTTGTATACAAAAACGTTGTGCCGAATGATTCCACCCAATAAATTGTAAACCGCTCCTTTCCTACTCCATCTGCAGGCACTGCATGACGTCATCGCCAGTCACCGAAGGGGGCCCGGCAATGACGCACACTGAAAGGGGGTACTCAGTTTTCACTCCGGTTTCTTGTTTGTTTTATTGTTTGTTTGTCTGGGTGATATCTCAGCCATCCTTTGAGCTAATAAGAAGAATATATATTTATATCCTTTGAGCTAGGAAGCTGAAATTTCAGCACAATCGTGAGCAAGTGCTTTGGCAAAAAACAGTGTCTTTTTTTTTTTGATTAAGCAATTAATTGATGAGTTACTTTATTATTATCGATTAATTGAGTACTTATTTATTTCCTTTCTCTTCTGGGCAATATCTCGGGCACCTTTTGAGCAAGGAAGCTGATATTTGGACATGACAATGACCAAGTGATTTGGCTGTAAAGACTATTTTTGATTTATTCATCAATCAATTAATCGATTAATCATTTGATGAATGACAATTGTTTTGTAAAGTTCGATTCAGATGAAACAGAGATGGTTTAAGTATTCTATTAGCCAAATGATTCATTATTTAATGAATATTATTTATTTATTTTCATTATTAATCATTTATTTATTTTCTTTCTCACCTGGGCAATATCTCGGGCAACCTTTGAGCTAGGAAGCTGATATCTGGACACGACAGTGACCAAGTGATGTGGCTATAAAGGATATTTTTGATTGATTAATCAATTAATTATTTTATTTTTTCGATTAATGACAATTAATTTTCAAAAAGTTAGCTTCGGATGAAGCACTGGTGGTTTAGTTATGCTATTAAGCCAATTGATTAAGAAAATATTTTATGATCATGATTTATTGATTTTAATTATGCAATTAATCAATCAATTATTGTAAACCTCTCCCTCCCAATACAGTCTATGTGCTGCACGGCGGTGTTGCCGGGTGCCGAAGTCGCCCCGGCAACGCTGTGCTGGAGGATGCTATTTATTTATTTGGCATGGGGGCGGTGGACTTTGAATGTATCTGTACTTGTCTTGTTTATTCTTATTTCTGAGTTTCCTGTTAATTCATTGCCAAACTGTTGCCACAAGCAAATTAAGCTAAGCATTCAAGTTCCTCGAACATAAACACCTGAAAATACTTGTCAAATTAGAGCTATCCACCTGTATTGCTTAGCTTTGTGTTCTCAAGTTCAAATGTCTTTAAAACAAACTTCCCGTGCTTTAAGGGCTTTATTTGCCAGCAGGTATAATGGATAATGTTCCAAATAAATCTGAGGATCACCAGACACATTTCAAGCAGTTATTTATATCCGGTGGTATATTTTAGTTATGCTGCTTGAGGTACTTTGGAGTTGGGAACTAACTTAGTTGACTTCAAAAAGGGGACACACATGCACAGCTTTCTGTAGTCCGTCAACCGCTCGTTTCGGAGTAAAATAGCCATGAAGTATCCCTTTTAAGTAATCCGTGCAAATGGTTGCTGTGAGCCTCCAGTCTCACCTCTAAGACGTCGTGACTATAGCCGAGCTCCACCACGAGATATGGCCGAGCTCGACCACGAGGTATGGCCGAGCTCCGCCACGAGGTATGGCCGAGCTCCGCCACGAGGTATGGCCGAGCTCCGCCACGAGGTATGGCCGAGCTCCACCACGAGGTATGGCCGAGCTCCGCCACGAGGTATGGCCGAGCTCCGCCACGAGGTATGGCCGAGCTCCGCCACGAGCTATGGCCGAGCTCCGCCACGAGCTATGGCCGAGCTCCGCCACTAGCTATGGCCGAGCTCCGCCACGAACTATGGCCGAGCTCCGCCACGAGCTATGGCCGAGCTCCGCCACGAGCTATGGCCGAGCTCCGCCACGAGCTATGGCCGAGCTCCGCCACGAGCTATGGCCGAGCTCCGCCACGAGCTATGGCCGAGCTCCGCCACGAGCTATGGCCGAGCTCCGCCACGAGCTATGGCCGAGCTCCGCCACGAGCTACGGCCGAGCTCCGCCACGAGCTACGGCCGAGCTCCGCCACGAGCTACGGCCGAGCTGCACCACGAGCTACGGCCGAGCTCCACCACGAGCTATGGCCGAGCTCCACCACGAGATGGCACGGTAAGTGAGCTTGAGCCTTCTCATGGAGATATTCTTCATGCGTCTGATCCATCGTGTCAAGTGAATTATCTGCACAGATTCTCTTTCAACAATTTGTTAGCCAATTCAATGAACATGTACAACTCGGCGTTTTAATTTTTTTTTTGGAATTACTTTTCTCCAAAGGAAAATTTATTTTCATTCTGGTTTTCTTTTTTCTCCACTCGGGTACATTTTCACCGACAGTATATTGAAACAGGTGATCGAAGACCAAAGCAGGCTTTTGTTTTGGCAGAGTTTATCCTTTTACGGTGGCGAGGAACATGTGCATTATACCAGCCTTGTGAGAAGACAAGGGAGCCTCAAGTTTACCGAGATAGAATTTGCCTCTCGCTTACAACTTGAAGATGTCACTAATTTTACAAATGTCACCAATCACAAATTGTAGCTGTTACACGAGCCTCGATCTTATATACCAAAAAAAAAAAAAAATTGCTTCAATTATCTCTGAAAACAAAATGGTCTTTGGTCACGCACAATGTCATGGAAGACAATTTGGAATTACTTGGCAATTTTGTCTTCTCACTTTTGACAATATAAATTAATTGGCAAGTCATTTCTGAGAGCATTTAAATAGCTAGGCACATAGGCCTGCACTTCAGCCCATACCCCTGCCAATTCTGAGGGGTTATGCCTCAATATTACTCTCACGAACGCAAGCTTTTGATTTTAATTTACTCACCACAATGTTTACAATCGACTACCAGCAAACTTTACCCATCCCGTCAAATGATTGGATAACCATAAAACCCCCTCCATCCATCCCCCACCCCCCAAACAAAGATGGAAAGAGTGTTTACAAAGTCCTGTTACCCCCAATCATCTACCCTGGTACGTTTTGAATATAGGCTAGATAATGGTAATTTTTCATCAATTGATTAATGTAAGCCTTTTTTCTTATAGTTATGAGACTGTGATCCCTGTGAGAATATAATGGCAGACCAAAGTAACTATTCCCTTGAAGAATGTGCATTAATGAGCATTTGGATTCACGGACCAGAGCTGTAGATAGAGGGTTTGGCCAACTAAACAAGAGGCGCCATGTTGTTACCCAAGGTCAAGTGCACGCGTGCGTGCGTTCAAGCGTGCATGCAACTTACTGCTATTAGGGACGGGTTTGTTTTTATGTTCCTGAGTTTCATACATTGTTTAGTCAGTTGCGAATGAGTGGAAGTTGGGATGGATGAGTGGAAGGAGGGATGAGTTGAAGGAAGGATGGATGAGTGGAAGGAGGGATGGATGAGTGGAAGGAGGGATGGATGAGTGGAAGGGGGGATGGATGAGTGGAAGGAGGAATGGATGAGTGGAAGGAGGGATGGATGAGTGGAAGGAGGGATGGATGAGTGGAAGGAGGGATGGATGAGTGGAAGGAGGAATGGATGAGTGGAAGGATGGATGAGTGGAAGGATGGATGGATGAGTGGAAGGAAGGAGGGATGGATGATGAGTGGAAGGAAGGAGGGATGGATGATGAGTGGAAGGAAGGATGGATGAATGGAAGGAAGGATGGATGAGTGGAAGTTGGGATGGATGAGTGGAACTTTGGATGTATGAGTGAAAGTAAGGATGGATGAGTGGAAGATCCATCACTCATCCATCCTTCCTTCCACTCATACATCCTTCCTTCCACTCATCATCCACCCCTCCTTCCTTCCACTCATCCATCCTTCCTTCCACTCATCCATCCTTCCTTCCACTCATCCATCCCTCTTTCCACTCATCCATCCCTCTTTCCACTCATCCATCCCTCTTTCCACTCATCCATCCCTCCTTCCACTCCTCCATCCCTCCTTCCAGTCATCCATCCTTCCTTCCTTCCACTCAACCATCCCAACTTCCACTCATCCATCCTTACTTCCACTCATCCATCCTTACTTCCACTCATCCATCCTTACTTCCACTCATCCATCCAAAGTTCCACTCAACCATGCCAACTTCCACTCATCATCCATCCTTCCTTCCACTCATCCATCCCAACTTCCACTCATGATCCATCCTTCCACTCATCCATCCCTCCTTCCACTCATCCATCCTTCCTTCCACTCAACCATCCCCACTTCCACTCCTCCATCCCTCCTTCCCCTCATCCATCCCAACTTCCACTAAGCGAATGCATGCAATGCGATGCGCGTTCTGCTAGTTACGGAGGTTGGGTAACAACATGGCGCCTGTGAATCACATGACAGCGCTTAACCAATCATAGGGCAGACCAGTTGAAACCGGGTTGACCGAACTCTTTCTATCTACGGCTCTGTCACGGACAACCTCACACAGGAAATATATGTATGGCTGATATTCGCAACGACTTTGATTCGTAATTTACATTTTGTGTGTGTTCATTAAATTCATTTATCAAGTTCTGCGGAGAGGGTAACGGAATGTTTGTAAACACCCTGCACATTCAGGTAAATCTTGTCCATGACTGGCTCTGAAATTCGTGACTGTGCATTTAGACCATTCCAAATACGCCACCTAGTGGCACTGCTGTTAATATCGACAGCAGAGAAAGGACTACTGGTGATGCTTGGGTGGAACCAAAAGGGTTCAAGCTAGTTTGAAGATAACTTATGAACAATACTGGTTTATGATTATGGTGCAAGGGGTTTCCGAGTAACCAGAAAATCAATGCAAAACGAATCTTTAAAGGTCACCTCGAGAGGTCACAACTACTAAGCAGAGACGATGAGATCTCGTACAACAAGTACAGAGAATCAGCCAATGAGTAAGCAGGCATACCTGGATGCCAATGATGGCATATACAAGGTAGAGTCCGAATCAAGACCATATGTAATGCACACCACTTTCCAGAGAGATTGTCTCAACCTCTTATTTCAAGGTTCAGGATATCTATGCATTGTGTAAGAGAGCATTAAAGGTTTACATTAAAGTATAATTTTACATGTAAATGAATACAAATTATGGGTGCATCAACTTGGAAGTCGTTTAAAGCCTCTGCAACACACTTAATGTTACCTTATTGTTTTTTGTAGGAGACACCATCTTCTTATTGGATGGTCGTTGGCTCACTAAAGGAGCTCATCCACCCTTTAACAGTTTTTAGTCCTGCAAGGTGTCACAGTCACCCTCCCCACTGGCAAGCCAGGAGGGTAGTCGGTTCAGTCGCCGACTACCAGACCATGCGGCAGGTAGCACTGGGTTACATGGTTACAGGGCACCTGGTAAGCAAAGTTTTTACCCACCTTGTTAAAAACAGTCTTTATGTAAATGGGAAGATCACCATGGGGGCTTCCATATCCACCCACAATGCTGAAGCCAAGACCTTCTGGTCCTCTCTCCAACGTTATTGTCTTGTAGTGCAGAGCTCTGTCATCAGAAAATAGTGGAAATCATACAAAATCATGCGTGATGGATTATGCAAGGATAAGACTTATTTCAACATAAGAATACATTGTTTTCGGTTTCGTCAGTTTTATTAGTCCCCTACTGGTGTACACTGGAGGGGACTATAGGTTTGCACGCCGTCCGTCAGTCAGTCAGTCAGTCCGTCAGTCCGTCAGTCCGTCACGCCAAGAACAGCTTTCCGGACTTTTTTTCTAAACTCTTAAAGCTAATGATTTCACACTTGGTACATGGTTTCCTCATGATAAGTTACAGATCAAGTTCGAACTTCACGACGTTTCGATCATTTTTGACAAATTTATGGCACTTTGAACTTTGGTAATTTCCCCAACAGTTTTCTGGACTATAATTTGGAGTGCGGTAAGTCAAAGCTGTTAATATTCCTTGTTTTAACTCCAATTTACATTCTGTTTCCACTTTTAGTGAGAAGTAGGGGTCTGTGCAACCATTCGTAAACTTTATTTGGTGCAAATCGGATATTTTTTCGCCGAGTTACCTCGGACAGTGAGTTGGTAATTATATAATTCACACATAGTGCAATACGTGCAGGCTGCTCCATGGAGCGACCTTGCGGGCTTATTTTAACTCCAATTTATATTCTGTTTCCACTTTTAGTGAGAAGTAGGGGTCTGTGCAACCACTCGTAAACTTTATTTGGTGCAAATCGGATATTTTTTTAGCCGAGTTACCTCAGACCATGAGTTGGTAATTATATAATCCACACAGTGCAATACGTGCAGGCTGCTCCACGGAGCGACCTTGCGGGCTTATTTAACTCCAATTTACATTCTGTTTTCACTTTTAGTGAGAAGTAGGGGTCTGTGCAACCATTCATGAACTTTATTTGGTGCAAATCGGAGAATTTTTAGCCGAGTTACCTCAGACCGTGAGTTGGTAATTCCCATATAATTCACACAGTTTTCCGGACGACAGACTGCCGGTAGGGGACATGTATTGCAGCGCAATACTCAGAATGCTTGTTTCATTTTGCTTATGACCCCTCTCACCTGTCCTTTGAGGTGGTTGGGGTATTACACAGATTCAAACATCACACTGCCCTGTTCATATTCATATATAGTTATTACCATATCCAATGTGGGCCTTAAATACATCATGGTAAATGTTAAATTGAACTAAAGGATATTTTTGTGCTGGCATAATAATCATATAATTATCATACATTGAATCTTGTGGTGAGGCAGTTGCCCTGAAACAATTTCCCTTTGCCTCCTGGAAGGCAAATCCAACTGACGGTAATCTCAGTTCCTTCCACAAAGTTAGGAACAAGTGTGTGTCTACCCTCAGGAGAGCCAGGAAATAATATCGCTCTAATCTCAAGACTGAACTCTCAAACCCGTCTCACTCCTCCAAATCCTGGTGGCGTCTGGTCAAATCTGTTTCTGGTGTTTGTTCCCCCTCCATTCCCTCCCTTACCTCAAATGGCTACACAGTAGACATCGCATGTGAAAAAGCTGAATGCCTCTCCAGAAGTTTCTGTCAAACCTCGACTCTGATTCTGCAACTGGACCACACGGCATCAGCCCACGGGTCCTAAAATCATGCTCTGCCGCTCTATCTCATCCTCTCTTTGTTCTCTTCACCCTCTCTTTTGCTCAAGGTCATCTGCCAGCATCTTGGAAATCAGCAAACATTACCGCTTTACACAAAAAGGTGCAAAAACAGATCCTTGCAACTACAGACCAATCAGCCTGCTCCAAATAATCAGCAAGGTCATGGAATCCATCATTGCTTCGGATATCAAATCTTTCCTCTTCTCCAATAGCTTGATCTCTGATCATCAATTTAGTTTCAGACCAGGTCACTCTACTCTGGACATGCTGCTTCTGCTGTCTCAACAATGGATGGAGGTCCTCAATGCCAAACAGGAAATTAGAGCTGTCTCCCTCAACGTATCTCGTGCCTTCGATACGGTCTGGCACCCCGCTCTGCTCACCAAACTCTCCTCCTATGGTATCCATGGAAATCTCCACGCTTGGCTTGCGGACTTCCTCTCCAGTCGCAGTCAACGTGTGGCGCTGAATGGATTTCTCTCATCTGCTCTTCATGTCCCGGCTGGCATTCCTCAAGGCAGTGTTCTGGGCCTTGCACTTTTTCTAATCTTCATCAATGATCTCTCCGACTCTACAAAATCCTCTCTATCTCTTTGCTGATGACTCCACTCTCTGCCGCTCCATTCCTCATCCCTCAGATCGGCAGTCTGCAGCCTCCTCGCTCTCTGCAGACCTGGACAAAATCACAAACTGGTCAAACAAGTGGAACATGTCTTTCAATCCTGACCAATCTCACACTCTCACTTTGTATCGCCGAAAAGACCATCTGGAAAACCCTCCCATCTACTTTCTCAACAATCCTCTCGAAGAAGTTCTTTCACTCAAGCTTTTGGGTCTCACTATCTGCCATGATCTTTCCTGGGAAAACCACATTTCCAAGCTGACCTCCAAAGCCAGTCGCCGACTGGGCATCCTCCGTCGTGCGAAGTCCTTCCTTGGCACTACTGAGCTCCTCACCACATACAAGGCTTTCATCCGCAGCTTGATGGAATCCTGTTCTCCCCTCTGGGCTGGTGCCCCTGCCTCACACCTAGCTCGGCTTCACGCTGTAGAAACCATTCCTCCCTACCTTGTTGGGCTGTTTTGGGGGATTCCAAAAAAAATTGCATTTTTTTTCTGTCTTGTTCAAATATTTTTTCCCTGATCTGGATGCAAATTACATCAGTAAATTATTTTGAGGGGCATTTACATGGGGAACCCTCGACCCAACCCCCTGCATTATGTCTCATGCAAGTCCCTTCTGTAGTTCACTTCATATCCTGTCCAATATTCCTGTCCCTTGCTTTGGAATAACCCATTTATTTTGTATGCAGAATTTTTCCCCCCTCTCTCCTTTCTCTACTTTTTCCCTTCTATTCTATCCCCATATTCCTAAATCCTCCCAGTTTTCAACCTAATCCAACCAGGATATTCTAGTTTTGTGTTTTTAATTAATTTTATGAGATATGTAGAATTTGTTTTTTACTTGGAAGTTGTGGGTTACGATGTGTAAATAAAGGTGGAAAAATTCTGACTTAATACAATTGAATTCCAGTCCATAAGGCAACAAAAGGTGAAAATTTTGAAAGGGGGTGTGGACTCTCTGTCGGCACTATCTGGGAATACCAACTGTCACTCTAGATTTGTAACCAACTCCCAATCTCCAGCTGTCACCAAATCACCTCCTCCCTCCTACCACCTCACCCAGCCGAGCCATCCCACACAAACATTACCAGAACATTGTGCTCTCCTTTCTTCATCACCTTATTCCACATAATCACCTGACTATGGCACAACCTAATTACCTCCTTACTGCCAATGTTATTGCGTATGTGCTCAATGGAGGTTGAAGCATTCCTTGACTTCTGCAAAAATCACACACCATTTTGCAACAAACCCCTGCCAATTCTGAGGGGTTAGGCCAATTCCTGCCAATTCTCATTTCAAATTTAATCGGTGAGAGATAATCATAAGTGGCTTACAAAAGCTACCTCAGCATAATAATTTCCATCTCACAGATCTCCCACTACAGTGTTTGCCAGCATGACCTCCCACGTTTTCCAGTCCCCCCCCCCCACCCCCCCCCCCTGCTGCAGCTGTCCCACTGCCTTCACAAAACCACTATCCTTTTTTCTCTCTACTCCCTCACCACCATTCTCCTCTCCTCTGTACCTGTCTCTATCCAAAGCATATTCTTTGTTCACCTAATGCCTTCCCTCCCACATTGCACCATTCCTATTACTTCCTGCTGCTGTAGGATCTCATCCACCTCTGCTCTCACCTTCCACTTCCAACTACAATTCTGCCCCAGGAAAGCATTCCTCACCACTTACTTACATGAATCGCTGAATATCAGGTACCATGCCTGCCTGAAGCCCTGGAGGGAGAAGTAGGATGGAACAGCCGAAAGAGAGTTGTTTCACAAATGGAAGAAAAGAGGAACAAATGAGTTGAGGTGAGCAGTAGTGTTGGAATTTGGAAGTTTAACCAGAAGGGGTTACTGGAAGAACGGGTGATCTTGGAGTAGCTGGAGAGAGTTGCAGGACAGAGCACGGGCAGAGCAGTACTCCACTGAGCTACGGACAAAGTAAAGACTTGGACCATCAGAGGCTGCCCAGTCTACAGCTGGCTTTGGTGCCCAGATTTGTTATGTGGTTGGCACAGGAGAGATTATGGCTAATGGCAAGGCCGAGATGCTCAATATTATGGCTAATGGCAAGGCCTAGATGCTCAATATTGTTATGAATTTTGGGGTAGGGGCATATATAGATTTAGGTAGATCTGCATAGGTGGGTGTCCGGCTGTCGTGATAGGGAACCTCACCTGTAATTTCTGTCTAGCCCGAATGTCGGAGTAAGCTGCGTATCTGTGTCCCCGCCACAAGGGGGCGGGGCTTGGTAACTACAATTGGGGAATAAGGATAAGATTCCATTGTGTGTCGTTCCCTCTGTGAACATCCCGGTGTCCCTTATGGCAATACATCCCATAGACATTAGCTAGGCCCATTAGCACAACACTAATTAAATCCCCCTCCGCCACAAGATGATAAAACTGACCAGAAGAGCAGACAGCAAGCTACGGCGCCATGGCAGGCAGACATCGCACAGGCGGGCCAAGAGCCACACCCAGGGAACTCCTGATTGACAAGAGGGGGAGGGGCGAGCAACACCAAGAGCACCGATTGGAGAGTAAAGAAGGACTTGTGATTGGCCACCGACCAATGGCATGGGAGAAGGGCGCCAAGCGCTTGGCCAATGGGAGGGGACGGATGAGATCAGAAGATTCGGGAAGGCTAGAAGCGACACGTTGGTTGGAGGAGGAAGCGCCAGTGACGTCAGAGGAGATCTGATAAAAGTAAGGGGAGACGGACATTTTCGCTCTCTTCTCTCTTCCCTTGGCCCTCTTTCTCTGGACTGTCCGATTGAGTTGGCCCTTCTCGCTTTGGTTTCTTCCTTTCCCGCACCTCCCTTCTGCCTTTGCCTTTCGTTCCCGGTTGGACCTTTCCTTTGCGAACTGCGAATTGCCTGCGTTATGACCGACGTTGGGGAAACGTTGGAGCGCCGTCGATTCTCCTCCCTGGCGTTCACGTGCGAGCGAGGCTTGCCGCTGAGCGGGTGAGGCCGGCACGAGCAAGGTGCTCGGTGAGGCCTAAAGGAGCATGCGCACCGGAGCCTGGACGATTCCTGACGGACGCTACATCCAGACACAGATAAGACGCACCACACCCGAACCACAACGTTTTCTTTGTTTCATTCCTTCTGTGTTGTGTTGGTGTTGGGCTAGCGGCTAGGGTGCCGGCTTAGGATCCTAGGATCCTGGGTTCGAATCCCGGTCGATCGCTGAATTAACGCCAGGGGGGTTGACTCAGCCTGTCATCCTTCCGAGGTCGGCTAATTGAGTACCAGCTCACTGGTAATTCCCTGTTTGTCGTTAAAGGCGGCAAAAAGGGTTGGCGTCAGGAAGGGCATCCGGCCGTAAAACATTGCTTCAAAAAGGGGACGGAAAAACAACAACAACCACGGTTCCCGAAAAAGGCCAACCCCCGCTTTGCGGGGAAAAATGGCCTCTAAAGGTGGTTATTTATATTTTTATGTGTTGTGTATTTGAAGTGAAGTGTGGGAGTGCTCCATTAGAATTAGAAGGGTTTAGGTTTTATTGTCGCGTTTCATTGTTCTCGGGTTCCGTAATAAATATTTCTTTTTTGTACATTTTACCTCCGTCTCGGGTTGAGTTAATTTCCACCAGGGTGAAGACATCGTCGGACCCTCAGGTAAGCCGCGGCATTCTCCCCCACCCCCACTGCTCGTGTATGATCCGCCATTGAATTGGAAACGCCTCGTTAAGCTCGATTCCATCCGTGGACACTCTCTTAATAGTCGTCCACAGGTCAATATTATGGCTAATGGCAAGGCCGAGATGCTCAATATTAAGGCTAATGGTTAGGCCTAGATGATCAATATTATGGCTAATGGTAAGGCCTAGATGATCAATATTATGGCTAATGGTAAGGCCTAGATGATCAATATTATGGCTAATGGCAAGGCCTAGGTGGTCAATATTATGGCTTATGGCAAGGCCTAGATGATCAATATTACGGCTAATGGCAAGGCCTAGATGCTCAATATTATGGATAATGGAAAGGCCTCGATGCTCAATATTATGGCTAATGGCAAGGCCTCGATGCTCAAGAGGCTGAACCTTTTCCAATGGGTGACCATTGGAACAGGTGTGTTATTTTGACGATCCTTCAAACAGGGTGAGACAGTAAGATTTCCCAGGATTGAAGGACATGTTCTGTTTATCAGACTAGCGTCAAATCAATTCCAGATCAGCACAGTGATGCAGCTGCAGTCTACCTCACAGTTGGATGGCGGTACTGTATGACACGGTGTGGAGTGACATGCAAAAAGAAAGACGGTTTTCCAGAGCACCTTTGCCACCTGGAACTCTGTCAAAGCCTGACAATTGATACCAAGGTTTATTGTCCTATTCATAAAACAAGCAGTATTTGTCATACATTGTGGCACTCCCAAACCATCTCCTCACAAACTTCTCACCAGAACTTCCTACCCCTCCATATATCCTATTACAAGATCAGTGGCCGTAGTACGGTGCTCATCAGGTCAAACCTCAGATACCAGATCATCAACGTCTCTGACAAGCCGCATGCATTAATCCCCATCAATCAATCCTTGCAGATTAAGCCTCGTATTAAGAGGGGACCGAAAAACAACAACAACCACGGTCCCCGAAAAAGGCCAACCCCCGCTTGCGGGGAAAAATGGCCTCTAAAGGTGTTTTTTTTTTTTTAATCAATCCTTGCAGAAGCCTCCCATCTTCACTTCGACGATTCCCAAGAGTCTTCCCAAGATTTTCTCTGGAGAATCATTTCTCCTTAAAGCTCAAACTGCTGTTTCTGGGTCAACCACCCCCTCATTTCACCACCACACTTCAAGACTTCACCTTAAAATACACCCTTGCCCATCAGATTAACCTCTCCATCTGTTGCAAAACCTTCTCTGCTGCACTCACTGAAGACCATGAGCATCAGGACATCCATGAAACACAAAAATGGAAAGGGCAAGCCATGTCGGAGAGATATCTTCACTTCCTTCCCATGTCTTTTTGTTGAATGTAATATTACGTCTATAACCAGCACAGGCAGGATAAGGAGATGGCACATCCCATCGGGAATGCCAATAGCCAACCTTTGTCAATTATTTGTACAGCAAAACGTGCTGGAGTAATGGATAGAGTGTCTGCTCCGCGTATGGGATGCCGGCCGGGTCATACCAAAGACTTAAAAAATGGTACGTGCTGCTTCCTTGCTGGACGTCAAGCATTTAGAAGGTGAAGAGCACGGCCAATTAGGGATCATCCATGGGGAGAAGAAAATTCCTGCTTAGGGAATGCCTCACTGAGTGCAGTGAGAAAAATGGCGCCATTGGTGTGGAATATTGCTGGTGCCCAGAGTACCCCAATTAATGACGGCACCTTCCCAAGCTCATGGACCGTTTGTCTCGTCTAACAGTCTTGTGTCGTGTATTGTTGGCAGCTCCACTATGAGCGTTACATCATGTGTGTGTGTATGTATATGTATGTATATATATATATATATATATATATATATATATATATATATATATATATATATATATATATATATATATATATATATATATATAATGGATATATATATATATATATATATATATATATATATATATATATTATATATATATATATATATATATATATATATATATATATATATATATATATATACACAAAGAATTAAGTTAAGCACCCCCCCCCGTTTTTTTACAACCTCGCACATTACAAGTTTGTTGTCGTCAAAACAGTGTAATATACCCATGATATTGCTATATTTTCTGGAGAAGTGATATTATGGTCACATAAAAACATAACAATCATGCCGTTTTCAATATTTTATTCTGAATAATTTAAGGTGAAATTTATTGGGAATTTTAGGCATATTTTCACCTCAATTTAAGTATGGAGCTATAGGTCCATCACGGACAGTGTGGATGACGTTTGTTTTTCTAACGTACAGTCATTGTTCTGAGAAGACCTCTAGCGATCTTTGCGTCAATCCCATCTTCATGGATGACAACGCCAGGCCTCACCGTGCGAGACGCGTCCGAGCCTTGCTGGAGCAAGGTGCTGTGACAACCATCCCCTGGCCTGCGTACAGTCCTGACCTGAACCCCCTCGAGCACGTTTGGGACATGTTGGGACGACAAATTGCGAAGATGGTCCCTCCAATAGCCAATCTGGATGAATTGGAACGTGCATTACATCGGGAATGGAACAACCTGCCACAGCAACGCATACGACGGCTTACAGGGTCTATGAGACGTAGGGTTGAGTCAGTGATCCGATCACGTGGGTCCTACACACGTTATTGACGCAAAGATCGCTAGAGGTCTTCTCAGAACAATGACTGTACGTTAGAAAACATAAACGTCATCCACACTGTCCGTGATGGACCTATAGCTCCATACTTAAATTGAGGTGAAAATATGCCTAAAATTCCCAAAAAATTTCACCTTAAATTATTCAGAATAAAATATTGAAAACGGCATGATTGTTATGTTTTTATGTGACCATAATATCACTTCTCCAGAAAATATAGCAATATCATGGGTATATTACACTGTTTTGACGACAACAAACTTGTAATGTGCGAGGTTGTAAAAAAACGGGGGGGGTGCTTAACTTAATTCTTTGTGTATATATATATATATATCTATATATATATATATATATATATATATATATATATATATATATAACACACACACACACACACACACACACACACACACACACACACACACACACACACACACACACACACACACACACACACACACACACACACACACACACACACACACACACACACACACTTGGCATTTAATATGGAATATTTTTTTTCTGGGGGTGAACTTACTTTTCAAGATGTCTTAGAACCAAAAGTTCATTGGAATTATGTTGAAATTATTCTAGATTTTGTTAATGTGACCTTTAAAAGAAACAAAAACCACATTTGACATTTCAAAACAAATAAATTGAGCCTTGAAAGTGATGTAAACTGATATCGAACTCAATTCACGGACAGTACTGTGTTAAACTTCTGTACGTTTTCCAGAAGTATCTCTTTATTTTGCACATTAGCCAACAAATTTTTTTACAAAAACAAAAGTTAAATTACGACTGGGATTACGGACATTAAATTACAGTTCAGTACTTCGTGTAACCCCCAATGAGCATTCAGGAGAGCACGTACACGTTGAGGCATGCTGTTCATGAGATTTGCCAAGGTTTGGAAAGGAATCGCTTGCCATGCAGTGACAATAGCCTGCTGCAATTCACGCACAGAGGTCGGCTGCTGGTCCAAGTGGTCGATTTGACGCGTTAATTCTGCCCACAAGTTCTCTATCAGATTCATATCCGGGGACATGGCAGGCCACTCCATATGCTCTACACCACGGTCAGCAAGAAAGTGCTGGATCATGCGAGCACGATGAGGCCGTGCATTGTCATCTTGGAAGACAAAGTTTCCTCGAAAGGTTGCACGAGCAAATGGAAGCAATGTTTCTTCCAGAATGGCCCTGTACTTGAACTGGTTCAGGTTTCCATTCAGAACAACCAGATCAGTTTTGCCCCCTGCATGAAAAGCACCCCAAACGGTCACCCCACCACCTCCAGCTTGGACTCTTGGCACTATACAATCTTTGTTGTCGGCTTCATGCACTTGTCTGCACACTCGGACGCGGCCATCTTGATGATAGACCAGAAATCTAGACTCGTCACTGAAGATCACATGATTCCAGTGTCCTGGCTGCCATTGACGGTGCTCTCTGGCCCACTGCAATCGGCACTGGTGGTGTTATCTGGTCAGGCGTGGCTTTCTCAGGGACGCCTGGCACGATAGCCTGCTTGAACCAGTCGTTGGTTGAATAGCCTTCTGGATACAGGCACATTGTCAGTTCCTGCCACTCAGCCCCAAGCCGATTAGCTGACTTGGTACGGCCATTGCGGACTAACCGGTGCAGCTGGCGATCATCCCTCCTTGTGGTTCTGCGGGGACGTCCTGGCCTCGGTATTGGAGTAGGGACACCCCTCTGAGCATTTCGTTTCTTTATCTTTGACACCTGACCTTGACTGATGCCATACTGCCGAGCAATAGCACGCTGTTTCATGCCGAATGTAATGTCGTAAAGCCACCACTCCATGACAAACAGCATTGTCGAGTTGACGGACCATCTCCAGAGGAAGCGGCAATAACTTTTGGAGATGTGCAGCAGTTGTTTTCCACTAATACAGAACGCAACAACCCTTGTATACCCGACTGTGAAGCCAATCATCAAATGCACCTGTCCGTACATTTTGCCACGCCACCTGTGATATAATCCTGTTGTTGACTTCTTGCTGCGACAGACAATCAGTGACATGGTTCTTTTAACAAATAAATCACCAAAGTGTAAAAGAAACTCACCAGATTGATATACTGAGTTAAGAAAGTAAACCCAAGTCAAGAAAAAAAAAATATTCCATATTAAATGCCAAGTCTGTGTATATTATATATCTATATATCTATATATATATATATATATATATATATATATATATATATATATATATATATATATATATATATATATATGTATGTATGTATTTATACATATATAAAAGACTTTGCCATAAACACCATCCAAAGCTAACAAGAAAGAGCAATCAGAGATTGCAGACCCTCGCCAGCACGTGTTTTCAGTGGTTTTTAAGGCTTTTGTGTTAAAACAAATATGGTCGCCGAACCACGTGACCGATGACGTTTTTTCTCCACCAATTTTTCCCTAGATGATGCTCAAGAAATTTCATCTTGATCGGATGAAGTTTTGTACTTGTCGAATTATGACGTCATAATGGAGGCACCTATAACATCATCATCAACATGTGTTATTCCCCATGGAGATTTCTTTACAATGAGCCATGTCTCATTTTCTTCTATGCAGCACTTTCGGAGATATAGAGGTGCAAAGTTTTTCGTTTTTTCCAAGATGGCGCCCATACCACCTGACCTATGACGACATAATTATCATTAAAAAATTATACAGGTGGAGTTGCACCTATGGTGAAAATTTCCTGTCAATCGGACCAACGGTTGCAGAGAAAATCATATTTATTCTGTGCGGACAAACAGACAGACAAACGGACTCAAATGTAACACCCTCTTCTTTGGCGAGGGTAATAATATGACATGAAAGTCCCAAAATCAGTGCATAGTATATCAGACGAGGTCAGGCGACACTGACTTTTATGCATTCACCAAGACCACCCACACCACCACAAAGTCATATCTATGTTTTCCACCACTGCTGAGTACTGTATTTCAGACTTCCAGGTGATCCCGATATCCCTACCCCCGATAAAGAGGTGCAACGGTTTTTGGGTGCCCCCTCCCAAAGGTTTTTTCCAGACACATCTAACCATACTATTGGTCCAAATTGACCCACGTCCCTTGCTTCTGCCTCATTAGGGATATTATTTATATATATATATATATATATATATATATATATATATATATATATATATATATATATATATTATATATATATATATATATATATATATATATATTATATATATATATATATATATGACCTCAACCCTACTCCATTGACGAGGCACTCGACCCTGACTCCACATCACCTCCGAAGGTCCTCCATAAATATCATCTCATCCAACCACATCTCTTAAACACTTTGGTGGGAAACCACTTGGTTCTTGGGCCGATCAACCCCACGCCTTCATCAAGAATACAGCCTTCTTCAGAAAATCCTTTCCAACAAATAGCTCCAACAAATAGCTCCAAGGTTTAACACTTCACTTTTCAAAAGGCAACATAATAATTAGGAAGAACAAAAAAGATTTACTTTGCATCATCCTGTATGGACTCAGCCGATGCATTTTTGTAGGAAACGGATTTCGTGTTGCAGAAGAACCGCTTGCATTCCTCCCCTCCGGAAACCTGAAATGAACGACAGTTTCAGCGGGTTCTTTCCTCGGAAAGGGGACAAACAACGAGGCCTGCAGGATTGACGTTAAACGGGCGGGAAGTTGTGGAATATCTGCTGACATTAGTTGGGCAAATGAAAGATCCCACGGTGTCCTTCGCAAAGAGTAGGCGAGTGTTCGCCGGCACCCTGAACAAATTATTGCTCTAACCAGCAGGGGGCACTGCATCAGAGGTACAGGCGCAATCCCAGCAATTATGCAAACCCGGAAGCCACAGGCTGTACACAAAGTGAAGGAGTCATGGTATAAACAGTTCCAGTGATCATTTCGATTTCAAGGAAAGGTAAATGAAGCAAAAGGTAAATCAATATCCATTATCTCCCATACATCTGCGCCAATGCCACATTTGGAAGAGGATGCTTCAGAAAAGCACATTTCGAATTACTAGTACACCCGCTCACTATGGGGGGGGGGGGGGGGAAGGGGAGGGGAAAGGGGTCATTCATCTTTGGGGTATATAGATTACAGTCGATCTATGGTTGGGTCTCAAGAACATTGGGTGTGTGTTCATTCACCAAGTCTCCCCCCAAGCCCTCTCCCTGCCACACTTCTCCCTGCTCTCAAATGTTGTGGTTGTGTGCTTCCCCTTCTCTCCCCATCTTGTCTTCCGCTCCCTCTTTTTGTATATTTTGTTTGTCTGGTTGTTTTGTTCGTGAAATAAATGTTAGCTCTTTCACGAGCCTCGATTCAGTATACAAAAAAAACAAAAAGAGATCGCCAAGTGGTTTAAGCATTCGAGCAAGCACTCCATTCAAAACTGTTAAGGAATGGCTGGCTTGGCAAGCGCTAGCTAGCTGCTTGGTAAATGAGCACAACCCGAGCTTCTCCCTTTCAGTTTCGTATGAAACAGCAGGAGCGAGTTCCAAAAGTTCGCTACGAAAAATGCCACGGCAGCGGCAGAAAGGGCCATGTTAGTAACCCAACATTTGTGGTTATATAGAGTACAGTAGATCTTTGCTCAGTTCTGTACGTAAACCTCACTTCACAGATGTCGGGATTCCTCCAAATTCCTTCATTTAGTGTTATGAAGAGCATTAGCGACTGTTTAAAAAGCTAATCATACATGTTTGTGGTTTATAATATTTTTACTTCCTGTAGAAGCCGTTGCTCCCACAGAAACGCCATTATAACTAAAAGCTATTTATATACGTTGTCACTGCAGGAAAAGCGCTCTGGGGAAGTGGGACATTATTAGTATTAATATTGTTTTGTAATAACATGAACAATATGCGATTATCATTAATTTTTTTTATTAAAAGCGTCTTTGGAAAAACGCCACGATAAATCTTCTTCTTTGGGAAAACGCCATGACAAATCATCTTTGGACAAACGCCACGGTAAAGCTAATTTAACATCAATATACACCTCAACACGCAACGCCATTGACGGCAATGGTTACAATGATGGGGAAAACCCGCTCGGGGGAGAAAACCCCCTTGAGGAGGGGGGCAAATGAATGCGCTACAACCTTCATTATGTAACCCTTCGACATCCTGTCAAGTTTGGTCGAGATTGGTCAAGTAACGACGGAATGTATTGGCGTTAAACATTCATCAGACAGACAGACACGAAATGGCATATTTTAGTATGCTGATAATTAATCATTTTCTTTGGATGGTTTATTTCCCTCCCCCCTCCTCCCCCCCCCCCCCCCCTCCACACCCCCTTCCCCGTAAATTGTTATAATTAGCCGACTGAATGTCAGATGACGTGATTTTATTGACAATGCGCAACATATTTTTGAGCCTGCCTGCCGAAACCACAGCCTTACCTGGACTGCAGCCTCCCACCCCCACCTTACTCTAACATCTGGAAACAATTTGATAAGTTGGAGGCAGGATCCTCTCCACCATCCCTTGCAATGTGTATCTCCCGATAATTACTTCGGATTTTGTGGTCATTATAATATTTTGTGGCCACCAGACTGGCAATAGTCAGACCATCAATAGTCTGGCAGCTGCTCGGCTCAACCTCGTCTTGGCATCGTAAGTTTTTGTTTTTGGTGGATTTTGCTTCCCAAGACCACCAATTAGAAAAAATAATTTTACTGGACTTGTGTCAACAATGGACAATTTGAAATCATCAGCATGAAAAATGGCCACCAAAAATACGAAATGTCTTCCCAAACAAATATCCAAATAGTCTAAGTATTGTCAGGCTGCTAAATATTGTATATTTCACTCAGGTCTTCACGATGGACAAGTTTGAGGTCGCATAATCGAGGTACCGTTTGTATCACGTGGCTGATTTGCATAAATTCAAAGGCTGAAGATGGTCTTGTGTGGCTTCGTGGTGGAGAATGTTGATGCAGATATCGCATTTCAGAATGGTAAATTGTCAACCCATTCCTCAGCAGGTCTCATGACTCAACCAGATGTGACAACACACCAAGAACAGGACATACCATATGAGATTGATAGTCAGATACAATGGCTCCAAGAAGCCAGATATTCCACCTCAGTTTCTGAATAAGCATGCTCCTCCACTGAGCCTCCTTATCCATATGGTTGTGTCACAGCAGACAGCTAGTGAGAGTAACCTTACTTTCCTGACAGATGTAGAGAGCGACGACTGTCCTGAGTTCAATGGGTAGAATACACGTCTGTCGTGAACAAGATAAATCTTCTTTAAGCCAAAAACTAAAGCAGTCTTTCTACCACTTTTTTATATGCCACCAGCACATCCTGACACTATCATGACTGCCACCAGCACATCCTGACACTATCATGACTGCCACCAGCACATCCTGACACTATCATGACTGCCACCAGCACATCCTGACACTATCATGACTGCCACCAGCACATCCTGACACTATCATGACTGCCACCAGCACATCCTGACACTATCATGACTGCCACCAGCACATCCTGACACTATCATGGCTGCCACCAGCACATCCTGACACTATCATGACTGCCATGACCAAAGCACAGAAAACAACTCAAGAAACTGGACAAGAGATCACACTGCATGTTCACAGTTGATCAGCCACTGCAGGGTTTCAGCACAGAGGTCCAGTGGGCACATCTAGATCGATTTCCACATCTGATTCCCCGATTAGGTTATGTGTGTATGTGTGTATGTGTGTGTGTGTGTGTGTGTGTGTGTGTGTGTGTGTGTGTGTGTGTGTGTGTGTGTGTATGTGTGTATGTATGTATGTATGTATGTATGTATATATATATATATAGTTGCGGTTTTGAGTTTGTACAGTCAGTATAATAAAGGTTAAAATTTCCCCCTCATAGTTAGTCACACGAGCAACATGTAGCCTCGCGATAGTGTAGTTATTTCTTAGTATTTGTGAAGTTAGTCCTTTTCCTATGTTAGTTCTGCGTTGAGTAGAGTAAGGAGAATAGGTCCTACTTCTAACGACTATCCAGCCTCCCTAGCCTCATGCCCCTTTGCGCTGACTTTGGTTCATTTTGGGTGAATTAACACGAGGCAGGCCTAGGAGGGTTGGGGCAGAGCCGAATGAGGGTGGCAGAGGAGCTGACGGTAAGCATGAGCCGCCAATCAGGGCTCAGAGGTTGTGGTGGCAGCACTGCGTCACAGGGCGTGGTAAGAAGGTTCAAGAAGGTTTGGGGGCGTATCTATATAACCCATCACAAAAAAGCCCCCAAGAGGACTTGCCCCCGAGAGGACTTGAGGACACGCTGATGAGAGACAGGACTTGAGGACTCGCTGATGAATGGAGGACTCGCGCGCACTGATCAACCAGGAGGACTCGTTGACGAGCAGGAGTTGAGAGCGTCAAAGAACATTGAGAGATACGCGGGTGAAGAAAGACGCGCATGAACCGGAATACGCGCTATTATAAAGTGACGCTTGGTTGAGCTGGAGGCCGAGCCGCGTACAGTGCATTAAGTCGCGCAAGTGATAACGGCTGTGTAATCGCCAGCCGCGCTGAGACACGTGCATTTTCCCTTATACCTCATCGGCTGCTTTGTTTGGGAGACGCGCTACGAGGTTCCTTCACCACCTGCTGCCATCTTCGCGGGACGTGCTGGGACCGTGGAGAGCCGGACGGGGCCGTTCCTGGACGACCACGTCGACGCGTTTGGCTGAACATCAACCCATCTGCAATTCCCTGTGTGAGTGTGACGGGCCCAAGTCTGGGTGGGAAGATAAGACTGTCTAAGTGCTGCTCTGTGTCTCTGCGTCCCGATCATTGTATATACGTGTGGGAATAATTAAACCTGTGTTCTTCCTTTTTCCATTCGATCGTTCCTGTGATTTCCTCATTGGCTAAGCATGGTACGAATAGAACCGCTGGAATCGGGTTCCACTACGTAAACTGCACGGACCACGTGGTACTCAATCCGCTCGGCGCACCCAAACAACACGTGGCTCGTGCGAGGCTTGCTTCCTCGCTTCCGTGGCGGCACAGGGATTTAGGTACGAGCGAGACTTGGTCCCTAAACCCTACTCTGCGTTTTGCCCGTAAGAGGCGTTTCAAGTCTCAGTTCCGCCAAGCCCAGAAAGAACAAGGGGATGAATCCCCCCTTGGTAAGGGGAAGAAGGGCGGCGGAGAACTGTAACAATATATTGTTTACAAGATCGAGGCTCATGTAAGAGCTAACATTAATCACACAAAAAAAAAACAGACACACAAAACATACAATAAAGGGAGTGGGAGACAAGATGGGGAGAGAGAGAGGGAAGCACACAAGTACAACAGCAGAGAACAGGGACATCGGGAGATCTGTAGGAGGGAGAGGGCTTGGGGGGAGGGGAGGGGGGTGGGGGAGCGGAGAGGTATAAAACACATGGACACTGCTAGGACTTCCAGGAAAGAAGTTGGTATTTCAAACAAGTGGATCTGGGGTGAATTAACGGGCAAGGTTTTGGATGGGGGAGATGGTGGTGAACAGCTGTTTTAAAGACCTGGAGGGAGGAGTGGGATTGAAGAGAGTGAGGGAGTTTGTTCCAGAGGTGGGAGAAAAGAGGAATGAAAGAGTGAAGGTGAGCAGAGAGTATGCTATATGCTGAATTTTGTGGGTGCCATTGGAACCATCTCTTATCTTCCCCCATTCAAAACCTTGATCTTTTCTACCCCCGTTAATTCACCCCAGATCCACTTTTTTGAAATTGTGACTTCTTTCCTGGAAGTCCTAGCAGTGTCCATGTGTGTTTTAGCTCTCCAACCCCCCTCCCCTTCCCATCCCCCTCCCCCCCACAGATCTCCTGATGTCTCTGCTCTCTATCTTGTTCTCCTGCTCTCTTTAACATATGTTTTATGTTTTATGTGTCAGTTTGTCTTTTTGTGATCAATGTTAGCTCTTACACGAGCCTCGATCTTTTATACAAAAAAAAAAAAAACTGATGCCAAAGTCTGGCCAAAAACAGATTTTGGAGTCTGTATTAGGTGTTGGCAAAAATACCAACTACAAAGAAGTTTCCAATGAATATGAGAACTACGTGCATGGTGGCTGAGGATCTACTCAGAGATGCGGTCGGGCAAGGTCAGCTAAAGCGCCATGATCTTCTCTCCACTGTGCTGGAAGACCTGGCATCTATAACTCGCACTGCAAAGATGTGGGTTGATGTCTTCGTAAAACCACTACTTATAATGATTCTGTATGTAAAGGCTAACGAGAAGGTGATTGGCCTCTTAACCTACAAGCAGTTAAACTCATGATGCCTTACCGTTTTGCATCCAGGCAGTCATGTATGCAATATTGGAATGCCAAGGAATGGGGTTGACAATTTACCATTCTGAGATGCTATATTTGCATCAAAATTCTCCACCACAATCTGCACTTGACCATTTTCAGCATTTGAAATCGCTGTAAATCTTGAATTTATGCAAATTAGCCACGTGATACAGACAGTACATTGATTATGCAACATCAAACTTGTCTATAGTGAAGACCTGAGTGAAATATACAATACCTGTATTTAGCAGCCTGACAATATTTAAAGACTATTTGGGTATTTGTTCAGGCCAAAATTTGGTATTTTGGTGGCCATTTTGTTTTATGCCAATCATACTAAAATACGCAATTTTCCATCTGTCTGTCTGTCTGATTGTTTTTTGACCACGATACATTCCATTGTTACTTATCCAATCTCAACCAAACTTGACAGGATGAATAAGGGTTACATAATGAAGGTTGTAGTGCATTCAATTTGCCCCCCCCCTACCCAGGGGGGTTTTCTCCCCCAAGCAGGTTTTCCCCACCATTTCCGCCAATGGGGTTGCGTGTTGAGGTGTATATCTATGTTAAATTAGCTTTGTCGTGGCGTTTTTCCAAGGACGCTTCTAATAACAAACCTAATGATAATAGCATAATATTAATGTTATTACAAAACAATATTAATACTATTTATATCAAACCTCCCCAAGTGGTTTTTCCTCCTTGAACAAACGTCGAGTCAACTTTCATGGATAGCTTATCATGGCGTTTTCGTGGGAGCAATGGCCCAACGGCCTCTACCAGAAGTAAAAATATTATAAACCACAAACACGTATGATGAGGTTTTTAAACAGTCGCTAATGCTGTTCATAACACTAAATAAAGAAACTTGGAGGAATCCCGATATCCGTGAGGTAAGTTTTACTTACAGAACTGAGCGAAGATCTACTGTAATCTATGCACCCCACAGCCACAAGAGTTGGAGGTGTGCTCATTTACCAAGCTGCTAGCTAGCGCTTGCCAAGCCAGCCGTTCCTTAACGGTTTTGAATGGAGTGCTTGCTCGAATGCTTAAACCACTTGGCGATCTCTTCACAAGAAACTTGGTAAATGAACACACACCCAATGTTCTTGAGACCCGACCATAGATCGACTGTAATCTAGATACCCCAAAGGGGAATGACCCTTCCTGCCCCATCCACAGTGAGCGGGTGTACTCGTCATACTAAAAATGAAAAACTATGGTTATCTCAAATTGCCCAATGCTGACAGAGGTCCAGTAAAATTATTTTTTCAAATTGGCTGTCATGAGAAGCAAAATCCACCAAAAAAAAAAAACAAGACTCCAAAACAAGATGATGATCTGAAAACATGGTTTGGTGACAACATTTCGAGGTGCCAGCGAACCTGCTCATTTCATCGTGTCACATGATGCTGTTCATCAACTAGAGATGAAAGGTTTGTGTGCAGTAGGTTTGCCTTAGTATTCCATGAACATAATTACTGCTGACAAACTGCACTTAAGAATAACCTTCTGAATATCTCATCATTAAGTCCCGTCTTACTCGTATCTCCCCAAATTATTTATCGTCCCGAATGTGCCCAATCTTAGACGCAAGGGTAAACCCATGAACTCAGCTGACTTTCCAACCTCCAGAATTTATTTTCCTGCATGATTTTGACATCGTTGTGCAGTGCACAAAATTATCGCAGGAAGTTCACGTTATCGCCAACACGCCCAGAATTGTGAAATTGGCGCTAGTCACATGACCACTGCCAAAATTCTCCAGTCAATTGATAAAAATTACGTCATAATGGGGTTCATAAAATGACCCATCTAAGTTTACAAAAATCGATTTATTCGGGTTCCAAAGGCTGTTCGTGTTGAGAATTTGTAACGTAACGAGACGATTTTAAATCCGTTGTAAACACATCGTTAATTAGTACACACAGGTCGAGAAATCCTGGCAGGTGAATAAAGTTGTGACGTCATGTCGTGTCGTTTCATGTGTCGCAGTGAACATACGGCCACCGCCCCTTGGAAGGTTGATCAATTTAAAGGAGAAGTTGACAAGCACCTACAGGTTAAAAAAAAAAAAAATACGATGATACTTGGAGATGACAGGTGAAGATAATAGGCTATATTAAGAGTAGAATAGCACTCGGTGGAGCAGATACCTCCACCAAGTTAAACAGCTTATGTTTTCTATCCCACTGATTGGCCGGATCTGGATTCGGACCTGAATCAAAATCGAATCGGCCTGTTCCTGTCACCTACCCAACTCATCACCAAGTTTAGTCATAACTCGTCCACCACGTTTTTAAATATCATGATATATATATATATCGCTTTTCACCCGATCTCTCAATGGTGAAGAATCACTTAAAAATTAAACAATTCTCATATCCGAATACATATTCAGATCTTCACTAAAATAGAATCGATTATTCCTTGTCCCACACACAACCTGTCCACCAAGTTTCGTCCAAATCCGTCGACAACATTTTGAGATATCCTGCAATGTATCGTTTTTGGCCCGATCTCTCAATAGTGAAGAATCACTTAAAAAATAAATAATTCTCGTATCTGAATCCATATTCAGATCTTCACCAAAATCGAATCGATTATTCATTGTCCCACACACAACCTGTCCACCAAGTTTCGTCCAAATCCGTCGACAACTTTTTGAGATATCCTGCAATGTATCGTTTTTGGCCCGATCTCTCAATCATGAAGAATCACTTAAAAAATAAATAATTCCCGTATCTGAATCCATATTCAGATCTTCACCAAAATAGAATCGATTATTCATTGTCACACACACAAACTGTTCAACAAGTTTCGTCCAAATCCGTCCACAACTTTTTGAGATATCCTGCAATCTATCGTTTTTGGCCCGATCTCTCAATATTGAAGAATCAAAACATAAATAATTCTCGTATCTGAATCCATATTCAGATCTTCACCAAAATCGAATCGTTTATTCATTGTCACACACACAAACTGTTCAACAAGTTTCGTCCAAATCCATCCACAACTTTCTGAGATATCCTGCTATGTATCGTTTTTGGTCCTATCTCTCAATGGTGAAGAATTACTTTAAAAAATAAATACTTCTCGTATTTGAATCCATATTCAGATCTTCACCAAAATCGAATCGATGATTCATTGTCAAACACACAAACTGTTCAACAGGTTTCGTCCAAATCCGTCCACAACTTTTTGAGATATCCTGCTATGTATCGTTTTTGGTCCTATCTCCCAATGGTGAAGAATTACTTTAAAAACTAAATAATTCTCGTATCTGAATCCATATTCAGATCTTCACCAAAATCGAATCGATTATTCCTTGTCACGCACACAACCTCTCCACAAAGTTTCATCCGAATCCGTCCATAACTTTTTGAGATATCATACACACAACCAGACAGACAGACAGGTGTAAAAACAGAACCTCCGTCCCACCTTGGGTGGCGGAGGTAATAATGTGCACCTGCTAACAAGCGTGTGCACTCCTGGCATCTGCCAGAAAAGTGTCCCGTGACCTCCTGGCCCCGCTTCCTTTTCCATTTTTTGTTTTTATTTATCATTTTCCACATCGCATGTGCTCCGTACTCCCCATTCCTGCCGAGTTATGTTCGAATTGTGGACGTGGTGTAGACGAGACTGTCAGAATTGCTTCCTCCTTGTATTCCATATTGAGAAGTGAACCCCGTGCTGATGCCAGCCACTCTTCGTATGGCCTAAACTAATCTCAAGCAAAGAAACTCAGTATTATTGACTGTGTTTGCGTTACTTGGTTTAAAAAAATGAGGCCCTATAGCATCCCAAACAGTGTGAATGGACCAAGCGAGAAACGACCACCTGCAACCGTAGCTTCGTTGACGATGTTTTCAGAAGGTTCACCACCTGCCCATGCGTGAGGTCCTTCACGGATTGTCCATTGATACTCAGCAGCTCGTCACCAATCTATCAAAACATAAATCAAAATAAACTATAAATCTGCAATTATTTGCTGCCATTGGTACTATCAGTATGCTTCTGACAAAATAAAATTAAGCAAACAGAGTAGGTTTCTGATTTCATCCCAAGTTGGCTCAACCCAAAACCCGAAAAAGGGTGTGAAAGGTATTTTTTACAAAAAGGATGACCCACACCATTCCAGAATAGCAGCCATGATGTGCATACTTCTAAAGATAAGCACACATACCAGACGAAGAGCCAATCATTTCTAGCCGAGGACAATATGAGCTATATATCATTTCACGACACTACCCACAATGCATCAGCTCAAGTGAACGAGGGTCGGCTACGAGAGTGGGATAAAAAAAAAATTGTATGTAAGATCGAGGGTCGTGTAAGAGCTAACATTGATCACAAAAAGACAAACTGACACATAAAACATATGATAAAGGGGGCGGGAGACAAGATGGGGAGAGAGAGGGAAGCAGACAAGTACAACATTTGAGAGCAGGGACATCGGGAGATCTGTGGGAGGGAGAGGGCTTGGGGGGAGGAGGCATGGGAAGGAGGGGGGAGGGGTTGGAGAAGTAAAAAGCACATGGACACTGCTAGGACTTCCAGGAAAGAAGTCGGAATTTCAAAAAAGTGAATCTGGGGTGAATTAACGGGGGTAGAAAAGATCAAGGTTTTGGATGGGGGAGGATAAGAGATGGTGGTGAACAGCTGTTTTAAAGACCTGGAGGGTGGAGTGGGATTGAAGAGAGTGGGGGAGTTTGTTCCAGAGGAGGGAGAAAAGAGGAATGAAGGAGTGAAGGTGAGCAGAGAGTCTTGATTTTGGCAGTTTAACCATAAGAGGATTGCAGGCAGATCCTGTGCGACCTGTAGGAATATTTGGGGGACAGAGCCCAGAGAGAGCTGGGGGAGCAAGGCCGGCGAGGAGTCGGTAGAAGAGGGAAAGACCACCAACCTGCCTGTGGTGAGTAAGTGAAAGGCCCTCAGAGTTATCTTCATCGCGGAAGATTCCAATGATTCTGGAAGCTTTGGTTTCAACAGCGTGAAGCTGAGCTCGGTGTGAGGCAGGAGCACCAGCCCAGAGATTGAAACCAATTTTGAAATTGAAATTGAAATGCTGGGATTGAAAATGGAAACAAACAGGGATTGAAACGCTGTTTGAAAAATCTTGGCCGCATTCACCGCAACTCATTCCATTTGGATGAACATGAGATGATTGAAAAAGCTGGAGAGCAAATGCAAGTGCTTTTGATCACCTTGGCACAAGATTAGATTTGCCGTGCTGTATATTCTCTGTACAACAGACAAAGCAGCTGACGCGGCCTTCATTAGCCACACATTTTACAAGAGAACATTTGTCACCTTTTGTGGAGGAATTGGGCATCACTATTATGACCTGGCGTGCCTCTTCAATGCAGTAATTGCCTTTTAAAATGTCAGATGCAAATTAGTATTTTTATCATGCTCATTGGCGAGGATGAAAGGCTGTTGTAGTTACTGGTACAACACGACGATGATGTCATTTATCGTAGGAATCCCCAAAAATAAAATGTGCATGAAAATCCATCCATGGATCAAGCAGGATTGTGTGAAGGGTGGTTATCTTACACTTACCTTGTACCTGTCTAGTCTTAGGTTCCATTTCCGACCTCACTGTAGACTTTCATGGTTTGCAGGTAGAGTGTTGCACCACAAAGTACCTCGGATGGACATTAAGCTGGCATGACCTGATCGATGTGAAATACACCATGGTATCTTTTGACAAAGTGTACGCTGTCTTGGTTCGAAATTCATGCCAGAACCGAGAGGGGACTTCGCATCAACAGCACAACAACCCTCCCTGCAAATAATGCAAACCAGAAGCGACTTGCCTCACACAAATGAATGAATGGTATCTCACACCTTTTCCTCAAGGTCATCTGCCATCACCTAGGAAATCAGCCAACATCACCGCTTTACACAAAAAATGTGCAAAATCAGATCCTAGCAACTACAGACCAATCCGCCTTCTCCCAATAATCAGCAAAGTCATGGAATCCATCATTGCTTCGGATATGAAATCTTTCCTCTTCTCCAATGGCTTGATCTCTGACCATCAATTTGGTTTCAGACCAGGTCACTCTACTCTGGACATGTTGCTTCTGCTGTCTCAACAATGGATGGAGGTCCTCAATGCCAAACAGGAAATTAGAGCCGTCTCCGTTGACATATCACTTGCCTTTGATATGGTCTGGCACCCCGCTCTGCTCACCCCGCTCTGCTCACCAACCTCTCCTATGGTATCCATGGAAATCTCCACACATGGCTTGCGGACGTCCTCTCTAGTCATACTCAACGTGTGGCCCTGAATGTGTTTCTCTCATCTCCCCTTCCTGTTCAGGCTGGAGTTCCCCAAGGCAGTGTTCTGGGCCCTGTGCTTTTTCTGGGCTTTATCAATGATCTCTCCGACTCTCTGGAAAATCCTCTCCATCTCTTTGCTGATGACTCCACTCTCTGCTGCTCCATTCCTCATCCCTCAGATCGGCAGTCTGCAGCCTCCTCACTCTCTGCAGACCTGGACAAAATCACAGACTGGTCAAACAAGTGGAACATGTCTTTCAATCCTGACAAATCTCACACTCTTACGATGTCTCTCCGAAAAGACCGGCTGGACAACCCTCCCATCTACTTTCTGAACAATCCTCTCCAAGAAGTTCTGTCGCTCAAGCTTTTGGGTCTCACTATCTGCCATGATCTTTCTTGGGAAAACCACATTTCCAATCTGGCCTCTAAAGCCAGTCGCCGACTGGGCATGCTCCGTCATGTGAAGTCCTTCCTTGGCACACCTGAGCTCCTCACCACATACAAGACTTTCATCCGCAGCTCAATGGAATACTGTTCTGCCGACTGGGCCGCTGCTCCTGCCTCACACCTAGCTCGTCTTCACGCTGTTGAAACCAAAGCATTCAGAATCGTTGGAATCTCCCGCGATGAAGCTAACTCCGAGGGGAGGGATAAAGGAACCGCCAGGTAGGTAGGTGGTCTTTCTGTCTTCTACTGACTCCTCTCCGGCCTTTCCCTCCCAGCTCTCTCTGGGCTCTGTCCCCCAAATATTCCTTCAGGTCGCACAAGATCTGCGTGCAACCCTCTTATGGTTAAACTGCCAAAATCAAGGCTCTCTGCTCACATTCACTCCTTCATTCCCCTTTTTTCCCGCCTCTGGAACAAACTCCCCCGCTCCCTTCAATCCCACTCCTCCCTCCAGGTCTTTAAAACAGCTGTTCACTACCATCTCTTATCTTCCCCCATCCAAAACCTTGATCTTTTATACCCCCGCTAATACACCCCAAATGCAACTTTTTCAAATTCCGTTTTCTTTCCTGAAAGTCCTAGTAGTGTCCATTTGCTTAATGCCGTGTACTCCACCCCCCCCCCTCCCTTCCACAGATCTACCGATGTCCCTGTTCTCCACTGTTGTTGTGCATGCCTTTTCCTTCCCTCTCTCTCCCCCTCTTGTGTCCCGCTCCCTTTATTGTGTGCTTTGTGTGTCCGTTTATGTTTTTGTGTTTAATGTGTTGGCTCTTAAACGAGCCTCGACTCTGTATTAAAAAAAGAAGAAGGATGAATTACGTTCAGAAGGTTCGTCATCCGAGTGAGGCTGCTTTATACTGTAGTCACATTCACTGACCTCAGGTTAAAACAACAATGTTAATAACCTGGATCGTCTTTTACCCGAGGCCATCTAAAAAGTGGTGATTCGAACCTTTGCGCTATCCCTCCTCCTCCTACTCATTTCCCCTTGTGTTCACCATTCATTCCCCTTTTATTTTTCATCATCTTCCTCCAATCTCTCTCAAAAAAAGTCCCTACCAACGCTCCTTTTCTTTATCCCTCCTCTTATCAAATACCCTTTCCCTCCACATTTACCCCACCAACATATGCAATAATGTAAATAAGAGTTGTGACGTTCAAAAGGAAAAAGTTGGTGCTAAGGACAAATGCAATGTGTAAACTATCATGAGTCAAAACTGATTTGCAGACTGCTTGTTATACCTCTCATGCAAAGTAAATAAATACTTAAAACCTCGAATAACTCAGATTAGTACGTCACCCATGATTGATCTCCGAGCAACATTTAAGCTCAAGTGGTGAATAAGACTATAAAATGGGTACAACAGTGTCCTGTTGATGAGGATATGGCTGGGATCTTTGTCGTTGCCGATTTAAATCCAGCTTAAAGCAGCAGAATAAAGAGTTTGGATTCTAATATTCAGAAGTCAAGCAGAAGTCAGTCAACGGGGAATTGCCATTTCGCAGTTGGATCGTAAGCAAAAACCCAGCTGGCCCATTAATGATGGTCAGTGTGAGGCAATCTGCCTGCTCCACCTGATCTGTTCTCTTTTTGATGTTTGTCCGCTCATTGTGGTTGACTTATTCCGTTGCCTTCTTACAGGAGGTCGTTCTTAATATGGATCTGACCCTTCTATACACTCCACTGAAATGAACACACACACACACACACACACACACACACACACACACACACACACACACACACACACACACACACACACACACACACACACACACACACACACACACACACACACACACACACACACACACACACACACACACACACACACACACACACACACACACACACACACACACACACACACGTTTTGGGGGGGGGGGGAGCATATTAAAGTGGTTGTATTATCAAATTTGCGAATCAAAGCACTTCTGCAGCATGTATTGCGAGGGGAAGCATTTTATTGCCCCCCGTCGCACCGCGGAGCGAAAGGGGGACTATGGTTTTCCCCTCCGTCCGTGTGGGCGTGCGTGTGTACGTGCGTAAGCGAAGGACAGCATTCGAATTTGGTGTGTGGGTGCAACCCACGTCAAAATCCAATATGGCCGCCGCCATGTATGTCTGATGCCATGTCTGTCTGAACCTTGTGAGCTGAATATCTTGAAAAATAAGCGAAGTACCAACATCTAATCGGGTGTGTGGGTGTATCTCGGCACAAGGAAGAACACTATTGAAAATTGGGTCGCCACGTCAAAATCCAAGATGGCCGCCGCCATGTATGTCTGAACCTTGTGAGATGAATATCTTGAAAAATAAGCGAAGTACCAACTTCTAATTTGGTGTGTGGGTGTATCGAGGCACAAGGAAAAAACGTGTTTAAAATTGGGTCGCCACGTCAAAATCCAAGATGGCCGCCACCATATATATGTCAACCTTGTGAGCGAAATATCTTAGAAAAATAAGCGAAGTACCAACTTCTAATCTGGTGTGTGGGTGTATCTAGGCACAAGGAAGAACGCTATTGAAAATTGGGTCGCCACGTCAAAATCCAAGATGACCGCCGCCATGTATGTCTGAACCTTGTGAGATGAATATCTTGAAAAATAAGCGAAGTACCAACTTCTAATTTGGTGTGTGGGTGTATCTCGGCATAAGGAAGAACGCTATTGAAAATTGGGTCGCCACGTCAAAATCCAAGATAGCCGCCACCATATATTTGTCTGAACCTTGTGAGATGAATATCTTGAAAAATAAGCGAAGTACCAACTTCTAATCTGGTGTGTGGGTGTACCTCGGCATAAGGGAGAACGCTGTTGAAAATTGGGTCGCCACGTCAAAATCAAAGATGGCCGCCTTGCGTCTTCCACTTTGTCAACTCGCATCACTTCACCGACGAGGGATCTAGGCGGCGTAACGCTTGTTAAATTTGCTTTACGTGACCTTTTGGCAGCAGTGCTGTTCCAACGGTCTCGCTTTTTCACGTCATTTCCAATTTGCCCCGAAGGCAAGAGGTCAACCGCAGTGTGTTGTGGATTGGCATCGTGCGATGACCAGACAAGATGACGCGGATATGTACCCCTCCCCAGAAGGTCATTAGTGAGCCAGCTGGGTTTTCATTTGAATATTTGACAATTCCCCTGACATGAGATCCTTTCAAAAAAACTTAAAATCCAAATCCTTCATACTGCTACCTCTCAACCTCCCGGATTCCAGCCCAGTGCCATCACCACTCGTCGACATGATACCAAAATGGGATGCAGATGAAACACCAAATTTTGGAGAAGGCAGCATTTTTGAGTTCGTCATGCCAGGAATGATAAAAACCCTGTTTTTTTTTTTGTATACAGAATCGAGGCTCGTGAAAGAGCTAACATTTATCACACAAAAAAATCAAACAGACACCCAAAACATATAATAAGGGTAGAGGTAGACAAGATGGGGAGAGAAGGGGAAGCACACAAACACAACATTTGAAAGCAAGGACATCGGGAGATCTGTCGGAGGGCTTGGGGGGAGGAGGTGTGGGAAGGGGGGGGAGTGGAGGAGAAGTATAAAACACAAGGACACCTCCAGGACTTCCAGGAAGGAAGTTGGTATTTCAAAAAAGTGAATCTCGGGTGAAATTAGTGGGGGTAGAAAAGATCAAGGTTTTGGATGTGGGAAGATAAGAGATGGTGGTGAACAGCTGTTTTAAAGACCTGGAGGGAGGAGTGGGATTGAAGAGAGTGAGGGAGTTTGTTCCAAAGGCGGGAGAAAAGAGGAATGAAGGAGTGAATGTAAACAGAGAGTCTTGATTTTGGCAGTTTAACCATAAGAGGGTTGCAGGCAGATCTTGTACGACCTGTAGGAATATTTGGGGTACAGAGCCCAGAGAGAGCTGGGGGAGCAAGGCCGGAGAGGAGTCGGTAGAAGACAGAAAGACCACCAACCTGCCTGCGGTGAGTGAGTGAAAGGCCCTCAGAGTTAGCTTCATCGCGGGAGATTCCAATGATTCTGAAAGCTTTGGTTTCAACAGCGTGAAGCCGAGGTAGGTGTGAGGCAGGAGCACCGGCCCAGAGGGGAGAGCAGTATTCCATTGAGCTGCGGATGAAAGCCTTGTATGTGGTGAGGAGCTCAGGTGTGCCAAGGAAGGACTTCGCATGACGGAGGATGCCCAGTTGGCGACTGGCTTTGGAGGCCAGATTTGAAATGTGGTTTTCCCAGGAAAGATCATGGCAGATGGTGAGACCCAAAAGCTTGAGTGACAGAACTTGTTGGAGAGGATTATTCAGAAAGTGGACGGGAGGGTTGTCCAGTCGGTCTTTTCGGAGAGACATTACAGCAAGAGTGTGAGATTTGTCAGGATTGAAAGACATGTTCCACTTGTGTGACCAGTCTGATTTTATCCAAGTCTGCCGAGTGAGGAGGCTGCAGATTGCCGACCTGAGGGATAAGGAATGGAGCGACAGTGAGTGGAGTCATCAGCAAAGAGATAGAGAGGATTTTCAAGAGTCAGAGAGATCATTGATGAAGACCAGAAAAAGCACAGGGCCCAGAACACTGCCCTGGGGAACTCCAGGCTGAACAGGAAGGGGAGATGAGAGAAACCCATTCAGGGCCACATGTTGACTACGACCAGATAGGAAGTCCGCAAGCCATGCATGGAGATTTCCATGGATACCATAGGAGGAGAGTTTAGTGAGCAGAGCGGGTTTGCCAGACCGTATCGAAGGCACGTGATATGTCAAGGGAGACAGCTCTAATTTCCTGTTTGGCATTGAGGACCTCCATCCATTGTTGAGACAGCTGAAGCAGCATGTGCAGAGTAGAGTGACCTGGTCTGTAACCAAATTGATTGTCAGAGATCAATCCATTTGAGAAGAGGAAAGATTAGATATCCGAAGCAATGATGGATTCCATGATTTTGCTGATAATTTGGAGAAAGCCGATTGGTCTGTAGTTGCAAGGATCGGTTTTTGCACCTTTTTGTGCAAAGCGGTGATGTTGGCTGATTTCCAAGCTGATGGCAGATGACCTTGAGAAAAAGAGAGGGTGAAGAGAACAGAGAGAGGGAGTGAAAGAGCGGCGGAGCAGGATTTTAGGACCAGTGGCTGATGCCGTCAGGTCCAGTTGCAGAATCAGAGTCGAGGGTTGACAGATACTTTTCCACCTTGTCAGGAGGAAAGGACACAGAGTCCAGGAACAGCTGGGTTCGACTGGGAACGGTGGGTACAGAGAGGGATGGGTTTGGGACACAAGATTTCGAGGCAAACACAGAGTTGAGGCAATCCGCTTTTTCACGTGCGGAGTCAGCTGTGTAGCCATTTGAGGTAAGGGAGGGGATGGCGGGAGAACAAACTACAGAAACGGATTTGACCAGACGCCACCAGGATTTGGAAGAGGGAGACAGGTTTGAGATTTCGGTCTTGAGAGTGGAGAGATATTGTTTCCTGGCTCTCCTGAGGGTGGAGCCTGGACACACACTTGTTTCCGGCTTTGTGAAAGGAAATGAGATTTCCTTCCATTGGATTTGCTTTCCAGGAGGCGAAGGCAAGTTGTTTCTGGGCAATTGCCTCACCACAACACCGTGTACCATGAACGGGAGGAAGGGTATGACAACTGAAGGCGAGATGGGATAAATCTGTGCATGAGAGAGAGCAGTTGACTTTGGAAGAATTCCCAGGATGAGTTGATGTCAGAGGTGGTAGAGATGGGAGACCAGTTCAGATGATTGATGGCTGCTTGAAGACCGTGCCATTTGGCCTGAGTGAAATGCCAGACTCGTCGACGCTGAGGAGACTCTCTGAGAATGGTCAGAGGAATGTCCACTTTAACAAGCACATGATCCGATGAGCCATTTGGAGCAGAAGAAGAAAAGCAGACATTTGCAGTGAAGTTAGTCATAACCAAGTCCAGAAGAGAAGATGCTCTGTTGCCTGAGATCCGGATCGGGAAATTGACAGATTGTGTCAGTCTCAGTGAGTCGCAGAAGTCCTTTGCTGAGGAGCCATGGCTGGTGAGAGAGGTACCCACAACCAGCCAACTGGCATGGTGACAATTGAAATCACCACATATGAGGAAGAGAGAGTTGAGATGAGTAGATAGAAGTTGGTCCATATTATCAGAAAGCGAGATGTAGATGGAGTCATCACTGTTTTGTGGACGGTACAACACACATATGAATAAAAGGTGGGAGCGAAGGGGAAGCCGTAGCCAGAGGTACTCCTGGGGGTGAGGTGGAGAGAGGGCATTGCAGGGCGAGTGAGGAAGAGAGTTTTTCATAAAGATAGAAACCCCACCTCCAGGACGATGCTAATGACAACCTTTCTTCTTTAACTGGCACAGAATGAGTCTGTACAAAAACAGGTTGAAAACTTTGCTGCTCAGTGTTGGAAGAATTGTCCTTGAACAATCCACGATGTAAATGTTGAAACAAAGAACATGTAGCATCACTTAGTCAAATGTGACATTGCAAGTCGATTGTTCTGTGTGGAAAAAAACAAAACAACAAATCCTCAAAACAACAAGAGGAATACATGTCCCCCTACCATGTTTCAGTTCAATATCAGTAAACACGTCCCTTTATTTTGGCGGGGTACAATGCCACGTCCAGTGCCGAAAATAATAATAAAACTAGATGGTATTCATAGAATACTTCCCCTGCACAGTCAACTTGATGTGAGCCAATTCTTCTGTTTTTGAAGGTTTTTTTTTCTTTGATCCAATATGGCTGCTAGACCACGTGAGCGATAACATAAATTTACATCCTCTATTATAATTGTTGGGTAGATCATGCTCAAGAAATTTCAAACTGATCAGACTAAGCATTGTCCTTGTCGAATTATGATGTTGAAGGAGCTGCGCTCCAACGCGAGTCGAAAGAATTGACGCGACCAAAGACGGAATTCGTCCGAGTTGCTTTATTGAAACAAAACAGCTCAGGTATTCTGACAAAAGCCCGTTTATCGGGCAGCAATATATATACACATTTATGTCGGGAAGTTTGCCCGGCAAAAGCTATACCGGGCATGCCCGGGTGTCAAGGGCGAGCCTTGGAAAGGCGAGTCTGGACCTGCCCGGGCGTGTTTGGCTGCGGCCTGGCAAGTCGAGGCTGGGCGTGCCCGGCCGCTCTGGACGAGCACTGGAAAGGCGAGAGCGGGCATGCCCGGACGCTCTGGGCGAGCCCTGGAAAGGCGATAGCGGGCATGCCCGGACGCTCTGGGCGAGCCCTGGAAAGGCGATAGCGGGCATGCCCGGAAGCTCTGGGCGAGCCCTGGAAAGGCGATAGCGGGCATGCCCGGACGCTCTGGGCGAGCCCTCGAAAGGCGAGAGCGGGCATGCCCGGGAAAGACGAGACCGGGCGTGCCCGGGAGGTTCGGGCGTGCCCGGGAACAGTGAGTCCGGGCATGCCCGGGAGAGGCGCGTCTGGCCGTGTTCTGGCCGGTGCAAGGCGATTGTGTGCATCCAGCGGTAACCGCTACACACGCCCCTCCAGAATCGACCTGCACCGGCAGGGTCAATTTAAGGGGGGTCCGGATGACCCGGCCGAAGCGACCCCTGGAGGGTCGTGGGGAGGGGTCCGACGTGGTGGTGGGTGGTCGAGCGGGGGGGACTGTGGACGGGGGGCGGCCTCGCCGCGGAGGAAGGGCCAACCGTGGTGGTCGGTCGACGTCCATGTGCGCCGGTTTGAGGCGGTCCACAGAGATCCGGTCCGACCGGCCGCCAACGTCGACGACGAAGGACTTGTCGCCCCGTCGCAGGACCCGGAAGGGCCCGTCGTACGGCGGCCGGAGTGGCCCCCGGTGCGCGTCATGACGCACAAAGACGTACTCCGCTGTGCGAAGCGCCGGGGGGATGCAGGACTGGGGGCCACCGTGGCGGGACGTTGGCACGGGGGCAAATCGGCGGGCGGCCTCCTGGAGGTCCGAGCGCTGGTGTGCGGCGGACCAGGGACTGGTAGCGTTGGGCACGAACTCGCCCGGGACGCGGAGCGGCTTGCCGTAGACGAGCTCGGCGGCGGACGCCCGGAGGTCCTCCTTGGGGGCCGTGCGGAGGCCCAAAAGGACCCACGGCAGCCGGTCGGTCCAACCGTCGTCCTGAAGGCCGGCCATGAGTGCGGCCTTCATGGAGCGGTGAAACCGCTCGCACAACCCGTTGGCTTGGGGGTGGTAGGCCGTGGTGCGGTGCAGCGTGACCCCCAACGAGCGGGCGACTGCGCCCCAAAGTTCGGACGTGAACTGTGGGCCGCGGTCGGACGAGATGTCCGCCGGTGCGCCGAAGCGCGCGACCCAGGTGGCGATGAACGCCTGCGCCACGTCGGCGGTGGTGGTGGAGGTGAGGGGCACAGCCTCCGGCCACCTGGTGGTCCTGTCCACCATGGTGAGCAGGTGGGTGAACCCCCGCGATGGGGGCAGGGGACCCACCAGGTCCACGTGGACGTGGTCGAAACGCCGTGCAGGCACGGTGAAAGGTGCCAGCGGGGCCTGGGTGTGGCGGTGGACCTTGGCCCGCTGGCAGGCCGTGCAGGCGTTGGCCCAGTCGCGGACGTTCCGTCGAAGGCCGTGCCAGACGAAACGCGCCGACACCAGCTTCTGAGAAGCTTTCCGGCCCGGGTGAGAAAGGCCATGGATGGAGGCGAAGATGCGGCGCTGCCAGGAAACGGGCACGATGGGGCGAGGCTGGCCCTGGGAGACGTCGCAGAGCAGGACGGTGCCCGCGAAGGGGATGTCGGCCAGGCGGAGGCCCGTGTCCGCCGCCCGGAGGGCCTGCACCGAGGTGTCGGTGGTCTGGTCGGCCGCCATGAGCGCGAAGTCCACGCCGAGGTGGACCGCGTTCACGCTGGCCCGAGAAAGACAGTCGGCCACAGCATTGTCTTTGCCGGCGACGTGCCGGATGTCCGTGGTGAATTCCGACACGGCGGAGAGGTGGCGCTGCTGGCGGGCCGACCACGGCTCCGTGACTTTGGCCATTGCGTAGACCAACGGCTTGTGGTCGACGAAAGCCGTGAACGGGCGGCCCTCCAGGAGGTGTCGGAAATGGCGAACGGCCAGGAATAGACCGAGCAGCTCGCGGTCGAACGTGCTGTATTTTAACTCGTTCGGCTGGAGCTGCCGGCTGAAAAAAGCGAGTGGCTGCCAAACACCGTCCACCCATTGTTCATGGACGGCGCCCACCGCGTAGTTGGAGGCGTCCGTAGTGAGGGCGATGGGCGCGTTGAGCACCGGGTGAGCCAGCAGCGTTGCGTCGGCGAGGGCCCGTTTTGCGCTCGCGAAGGCCGCGTCCATGGCCGCGGACCAAACGATGTCATGCTTGGCCGGCTTGCCCCGGAGGGCCTCGTAAAGGGGCCGCATGAGCTGAGCAGCGCGGGGCACGAATCGGTGATAAAAATTCACCATGCCGAGGAACTCTTGTAGGGCCTTGATGGAACGGGGACGCGGGAACGTGGTGATGGCCTCAACCTTGGTCGGCAGCGGCACGGCCCCGGTCTTGGTGATGCGGTGGCCCAAAAAGTCAACGGTCATTGTGCCGAAGTGGCATTTGGCCGGGTTGACAATTAAGCCATGCTCGCTGAGGCGACCGAACAGTGTTCGGAGGTGGAGGAGGTGCTCGGCGCAGGACGTGCTGGCGACGAGGATGTCGTCCAGATAGACGAAAAGAAATGGCAGGTCGCGCAGCATGCCGTCCATTAAGCGCTGGAATGCCTGGGCCGCGTTCTTGAGGCCAAACGGCATCCTCAAAAATTCGAACAGGCCGAACGGCGTGATGACGGCCGTCTTCGGGACGTCGGCCGCCCGGACAGGTACCTGGTGGTATCCCCGTATCAGGTCAATTTTGGAAAATATGACCCGTCCCGCCAAACGGGCGGAAAAGTCCTGGATGTGCGGGATCGGGTACCTGTCGGGGGTGGTAGCATCGTTGAGGCAGCGGTAGTCGCCACACGGGCGCCATCCGCCCCCCAGCTTTGGCACGATGTGCAGTGGTGAGGCCCACGCGCTGTTGGGGCGCCGCACGATGCCGAGGTGCTCCAACGCGTCGAACTCGGCCTTTGCCACGGCGAGCTTGGCCGGGTCGAGGCGGCAGGCCCTGGCGTAGACCGGGTAGTGGGTATGTGGTGCTCGATCCCATGCCGCACTGCGACGGCCGAAAACGTCGGCCGTGTGAGGGCCGGGAATTCCGCGAGCAGGCGAGCGAACTCGTTCGCCTTCGGGAGGGCGCACGCCAGTTCGGTCGACGCGGAGCTGCTCATCGTGCATGCCAGGGAGCTGAAGGTCTCGGCGTTGACAAGGCGACGACGTTTGACGTCGACCAGTAGCCCGTGCGCGCAGAGGAAGTCGGCGCCCAGCAAAGCCATGGGGACGCAGGCGGTCACAAAGGTCCACTGAAAGCGCTGGCTGCCGAAGCAGAGGGTGACGTTGCGCGGGCCGAAAGTGCGTATGGCCGAGCCATTAGCAGCGACCAAAGAGGGGCCGCAAACGGCGTCCCGCCTGTCCTGCTCGGAGGCGGGTATGACGCTCAGTTGGGCGCCGGTGTCACAAAGGAAACGCCGCCCGGACGCTTTGTCCCGAATAAAAAGCAAGTTGCCCGAGTGGCCGGCGCTCATGGCTGGGAATGAACGCCGGCCCGGCCGTTTCCCGACTTGCCGAAAGTGCACGGGGGTCGGCACGTCTGAGCCTTGTGTCCGAACCTGGCGTGGTAATAACACCACGCCTGGTCAGGTGGAGGCCCCGGCCGTCGTGTCGGAAGTGGTCGGTGCGGCGTGGCGGCCGCCAGTTTCACCGGCAGTTCGGCCTCCAACCGCGCAGGGCGCTCGGGCGTCGTGGGCGTCGCCTCGGACGGCGGCAGGCTCCAGGTAGCCGCGCCGATGTGTTGGCCCGCCGAGGAGATCTTATCGGCTTCCCTGGCGAGGGCGCGGGGATCGGTGATCGACGTGCCAGCCAGGGCGAGGCGTACCGGGTGAGGCAGCTGGCGAAGGAACAACTCGCGGAACAGAAAATCCGGAGAGTGCTCACCGAGCAACGAGAGCATATAGTCCATGCACTCGGACGGGCGCGTGTCGCCGAGCTCGGGCAGGTCGAGCAGGCGCCGTGCGCGTGCCGCCGGTGAGAGGGCGAAAGCGTCGAGGAGGAGCGTCTTCAGCGCGTCATACTTGTCGGCAGCCGGCGGGTGCTCGAGGAGGCTCAGGGCGCGGGCCGCGGTGGCGGAACCGAGCGCTGCCACGACGTGGTGGAAGCGGGTGTCGTCCGCGGTGATGCCTCGCAGGGCGAACTGGGAGTCCGCCTGGGCGAACCAAACAGCCGCGTGAGCCTCCCAGAAGGAAGGCAGTTTAAGACTCACTGCCGTGTCCATGTCGATAGGTCACCAGTGAAGGAGCTGCGCTCCAACGCGAGTCGAAAAAATTGACGCGACCAAAGACGGAATTCGTCCGAGTTGCTTTATTGAAACAAAACAGCTCAGGTATTCTGACAAAAGCCCGTTTATCGGGCAGCAATATATATACACATTTATGTCGGGAAGTTTGCCCGGCAAAAGCTATACCGGGCATGCCCGGGTGTCAAGGGCGAGCCTTGGAAAGGCGAGTCTGGACCTGCCCGGGCGTGTTTGGCTGCGGCCTGGCAAGTCGAGGCTGGGCGTGCCCGGCCGCTCTGGACGAGCACTGGAAAGGCGAGAGCGGGCATGCCCGGACGCTCTGGGCGAGCCAAGGAAAAGCAATAGCGGGCATGCCCGGACGCTCTGGGCGAGCCCTGGAAAGGCGATAGCGGGCATGCCCGGACGCTCTGGGCGAGCCCTGGAAAGGCGATAGCGGGCATGCCCGGACGCTCTGGACGAGCCCTGGAAAGGCGAGAGCGGGCATGCCCGGGAAAGACGAGACCGGGCGTGCCCGGGAACAGTGAGTCCGGGCATGCCCGGGAGAGGCGTGTATGGCCGTGTTCTGGCCGGTGCAAGGCGATTGTGTGCATCCAGCGGTAACCGCTACAATGTCATAATTAAAGCACCAATGACGTCATCATTAACAAAAATTATTCCCCATGTGGAGTTCTTTACAATGAGCCATGTCTCAATTTTCCATGCAGCGGTTTCGGAGATATAAAGGTGCAACGTTTTCGATTTTTCCAAGATGGCACCTGTACAACGTGACCCATGACATCATAATTATGCATAACAAAAATCTGCAGGTGGAGGCGCTCCTATGGTGAAAATTTCGTGGCAATCGGACCAACGGTTGCCGAGAAAATGGATTTTAAACATGCAGTGATTTAAAAAATCCTGGGATCATGTACTGGGCTCCAAATGCACAGGGTCATGGACTAACACACAGGCGTGAGGCCTTTCTCATGGAATGATGGTGCATTATTTTAATTGGGGTGGAGTCAGACCAGCTGTCCAGCCAATGGGTGTACAGCAGTGCGGTGGAGTCAAGGCAGCTGCCCAGCCAATGGGTGTAAAGCAGTGCGGTGGAGTCAGTGCAGCTGTCCAGCCAATGGGTGTAAAGCAGAGCGGTGGAGTCAGGGCAGCTGAAAACTGACCCATGTATAGTGTGTGATATTCTCTCTAAGTTGAAAAAGGGCATAACTCCATGAAGAATTGGGGAAATGCCCCGAAATTCAAAAGCATTCTGTAACTTATCAAAATAAAGCTATGTACCAAGTTTCACTTAAATATGTTAAAGGGTATTGGGGGAAAATGTCTAGGAAACCACAGGTGGGACAGACAAATGGACAGACAGGTAGACAGAGCAAACCTATAGCCCCCCCCCCCCCCCACGTTGGGGACTAATAAATTCACGGTGCTGAACAAATTAACGTATGTCATGAACTTCTACATTATACTGTCCACATGGTGACTTTCACGGCTTTCATAATGTAACAAGTCAGGAGACGACGATGGTTCACAAGCGAGCGGTATTCAATGATAAAGGACGGGCTGCAACCGAGGCAGGCCCGGAAATGTCAAAACGAAGGTTACTGACCTTGAAATGAGATATAAAATAATGTATAATCAGTTATGAGGTTAATTAGCTACACAATACCGAAAATTCGGTGAAAAATGAAATGAAAAAAAAAAAAAACGGGGGAAAAAAAAATGAAAAATCGAGCTCGGTGGGGCTAGACGCATGAATTTGGCCTATAAACCAAATATCGAAACCCCTGTCAGATTCCACCAAACCCCTCGGAGAAGATGTAGCTTGAACTCGATTACCCCCTAAAAAGACATCTTTTTCGGGTGTGGCTCCGTCCACAATGGGCGCAATAGGCCCACTCTTGGCAGGACACAACTAGATCGTGATATCAACCTCCCACCCAAGTTTCATCAAGATCGGATTATATGGGTAGTTATGCTGTGGACGGACACACACACACACACACACACACACACACACACACACACACACACACACACACACACACACACACACACACACACACACACACACACACACACACACACACGACGAATATAGTGGTCACTTGATAACCCGTGAACCAAAAACAAGAATGACCGCACTGTGGGCACAACCTGCAACAAAATCCGGTAACGGGCCAATTGGGAAACACGCATTTAATGCGCTATTAAACAATTAACTCGACACCTCTTATCCATGTCACCCTCTCCACGGTTCTATCAGAACGAGGCGATTCATCACACTGTCACGGACTGCTTAACCCCAATATTTGGCTGTTGAGAAATTATGACACCACCTTTTTTGTAATTTGCTAACGTAACGCTTGATTACCATGTGTTCTGACGGGCTTGATTAACCTTTCAGATTAATCGACATATCATATATTATTTTTAGGGTACCCTCATCGTGAATAACACGCGAACCAAACAAACCCAATGGAAATCTGACGCAACAAACCCAGGCAGTGTATAATCAGCAGAGGCCTACAGGCCTAATTTGTTAGGCCCACCAGAAAAACAAGATGCGGCCATATCTTTTTGTCTTGGTGCTGTGGTGGGTGGAGTCAAGCAATACATGTGGGTGTGATCCGGTAGCTGTCCAACCAATGGGTGCACATTTCAAAAAGACTAACAAGACTTCGACCCCCTAACAAGACTAACAACAACAGCAACGCAAAGCCCTTGAAGACATGCGACATGCGACATGCGACATGTTGCAGGTAAAAATGTTGCAAGCTTGTCTGCAATCATTCGAGGTCTTGGAGGAGCTGGCATAAATGTCACAATTAAAAGAGGATAAAAACAGGGCAATGGGTAAATGCATGAAGGACACAGAAAAAACAACAAAACTTGGCCCTTTTCTGCCATCCACCACCAGGTGCCATGGACTCAAAATAAAGGTCACCTTGCCTTAGCATAAAGAGTAATTTGCATTCATATTACAATAGATCACCAAAAAGCAGACATGAATGAAGGAGTGTTTATCTTGTAATTTAAAATGATATGGACTGTACTTGTATCCTCTTTTCCCCTTCTCTCCATCTGCAAGATGATTCCTGAACACATACAAGTGTGAGTTGGGTTGGAACAAATTCACTTTCATCCAGTTGTAAAACAAACAAGTGTGCGCGCGCACACACACACACAAACAAACACACACACACACGTCACACACACACACACACACACACACACACACACACACACACACACACACACACACACACACACACACACACACACACACGCACGCGCACACACACACACACACACACACACACACACACACACACACACACACACACACACACACACACACACACGCACACACAGCCACGTACACATACACGCATGCAGACGGGCACGCACACAGACAGACACACAGACAGACAGACACACAGAACGACACGCACACAGACAGACACGCACACAGACACGCATGCACACAGACACGCGCACACACAGACATGCACACACACAGACACACGCAAACGACACACAAGCACGCACGCGCACAGACAAGCACACAAACGACACACAAGCACGCATGCGCACAGACACACATGCAAACAACACACAAGCACACACGCGCACACACACAGACACGCACAGACAGACACGCACGCACACAGACAGACACGCATGCACGCACGCACGCACACAGACACGCATGCACGCACGCAGACATACATGCACGCAGACACGCATGCACGCACGCAGACACGCATGCACGCACTCACACAGACACACAGACACGCATGCACGCACGCACACAGACACGCATGCACGCACGCATGCACGCACGCACACAGACACGCATGCACGCACACAGACACGCATGCACGCACGCACACAGGCACGCGCACACAGAGACACGCACACAGAGACACGCACACAGAGACACGCACACAGAGACACGCACACAAAGAGAGAGACACACAAAGAGAGAGACACACAAAGAGAGAGACACACAAAGAGAGAGACACACAAAGGGAGACACACACAAAGGGAGACACACACAAAGGGAGACACACACAAAGGGAGACACACACAAAGGGAGACACACACAAAGGGAGACACACACAAAGGGAGACACACACAAAGGGAGACACACACAAAGGGAGACACACACAAAGGGAGACACACACAAAGGGAGACACACACAAAGGGAGACACACACAAAGGGAGACACACACAAAGGGAGACACACACAAAGGGAGACACACACAAAGGGAGACACACACAAAGGGAGACACACACAAAGGGAGACACACACAAAGGGAGACACACACAAAGGGAGACACACACAAAGGGAGACACACACAAAGGGAGACACACACAAAGGGAGACACACACAAAGAGAGACACACACAGAGAGAGACACACACAAAGAGACACGCACACAAAGAGAGACGCACACAAAGAGAGACACACACAAAGAGAGAGACACACAAAGAGAGAGAGACGCACACAAAGAGAGGCGCACACAAAGAGAGACGCACACAAAGAGAGACACACACAAAGAGAGAGACACACAAAGAGACACACACACAAAGAGACACACACACAAAGAGACACAAAAAAAAGAGATACACACACAAAGAGAGACACACACAAAGAGACACACACACAAAGAGAGACACACACAAAGAGAGACACACACAAAGAGACACACACAAAGAGAGACACACACAAAGAGAGACACACACAAAGAGAGAGACACACAAAGAGAGAGACACACAAAGAGAGACACACACAAAGAGAGACACACACAAAGAGAGACACACACAAAGAGACACACACAAAGAGAGACACACACAAAGAGAGACACACACAAAGAGAGACACACACAAAGAGAGACACACACAAAGAGAGACACACACAAAGAGAGACACACACAAAGAGAGACACACACAAAGAGAGACACACACAAAGAGAGACACACACAAAGAGAGACACACACAAAGAGAGACACACACAAAGAGAGACACCAACACAAAGAGAGAGACGCAAAGAGAGAGACGCAAAGAGAGAGACGCAAAGAGAGAGACGCAAATAGAGACACACGCAAATAGAGACACACGCAAATAGAGACACACGCAAATAGAGACACACGCAAATAGAGACACACGCAAATAGAGACACACGCAAATAGAGACACACGCAAATAGAGACACACGCAAATAGAGACACACGCAAATAGAGACACACGCAAATAGAGACACACGCAAATAGAGACACACGCAAATAGAGACACACGCAAATAGAGACACACGCAAATAGAGACACACGCAAATAGAGACACGCAAATAGAGACACGCAAATAGAGACACACGCAAAGAGAGAGACACGCAAAGAGAGAGACACGCAAAGAGAGACACACGCAAATAGAGACACACGCAAATAGAGACACACGCAAATAGAGACACACGCAAATAGAGACAAACGCAAATAGAGACACGCAAATAGAGACACACGCAAATAGAGACACACGCAAATAGAGACACACGCAAATAGAGACACACGCAAATAGAGACACACGCAAATAGAGACACACGCAAATAGAGACACACGCAAATAGAGACACACGCAAATAGAGACACACGCAAATAGAGACACACGCAAATAGAGACACACGCAAATAGAGACACACGCAAATAGAGACACACGCAAATAGAGACGCACGCAAAGAGAGAGGCACACAAAGAGAGAGACACACAAAGAGAGAGACACACAAAGAGAGAGACACACAAAGAGACACACACATAAAGAGACACACACATAAAGAGACACACACATAAAGAGACACACACATAAAGAGACACACACATAAAGAGACACACACATAAAGAGACACACACATAAAGAGACACACACATAAAGAGACACACACATAAAGAGACACACACATAAAGAGACACACACATAAAGAGACACACACATAAAGAGACACACACATAAAGAGACACACACATAAAGAGACACACACATAAAGACACACACACATAAAGACACACACACACACACACACACACACACACACACACACACACACACACACACACACACACACACACACACACACACACACACACACACACACACACACACACACACACCTTGTACAGATCTCTACAAGCCAATGCAGCAAGGAATGAAGGTATTCTTGCCTTGAGCTGCTGTGTGATGGCAGCGGGACCATCAGTCTGGATCATGGCTACGAACACGGGAATGTCCCCCAGGGGGCTTCCCTTTCCTCCTGCAATGCTAAGTCCCAGAGAGTTGTTCTCATCCTGCAGAGGTACGGGGATTGACTTGCATACTGTATGCAGCAGGATAAACAAAAGTGTAGAGCTCAGTTACAATAAAATAGCCCACCTTGATAAGCTCCACCGTTCTTGATTTGCTCTTCTCTTCCAAATCTGAACATCGGAACAGAGAGCTTTAGTCGCTTCAGATTGGTTTGCCAAGCGTCGGCCTGCACACGCAAGAGAAAGGACTGCCGAAAATGTACCTGATGGTCTTTCTGCCGAACTGCCATCGCTACACGTAGCAGGAGATGGACGAGGATCTGAAGAAGCGACCACGCTGTTAAACGCAGGAGGAATGCTGTTGGCGCTTGTTCGGCTTGCCTGTCATGTGAGTGAATGATTTGAGAGAGTTGTGGAGATCATGGTCAGTTGGACGAGATACAAAACTACACTGGATTCCACACAGTTTACCAATGCATGTGTCATGTGCAACTTGTGTGGACCCGTTTTACAAGAGCGAGTTGGGTTGGTTTGAGGTGTCCAGTTTAGTTTCCTCCCCTACTATTTTACCTCTTTTTCTGCTCATTCATCCCCTTTCTCTCAGTCCAAGTGTGGCCCCATTGCCAACACTGCGTTTACAATGGAGGCAATGGCACCTCGACGCTGGGCCCACAATCAGATGGTGCCCATTCGAACCACCTTTAGAGGCCATTTTTCCCCACAGGGCAGGGGTTGCCCTCTTTCGGGCGCCGTGGTCCCCTTTTTGAAGCAACGTTTTACGGCCGGATGCCCTTCCTGCCGCCAACCCTATTAGTCGCCTCTTGCGACACACAGGGAATTACCAGTGAACTAGTACTCAATTTGCCGACCTTAGAGGGATGACAGGCTGAGTCAACCCCCCTGGCATTAATTCAGCGATCGACCGGGATTCGAACCCAGAATCCTAGGATCCCAAGCCGGCACACGAACCGCTAAGCCAACACCAGGCTATGATGCCCATACCGACCAAATTTTTTTTTTTTAAAGTGTGCACATCTCGATACATTTGAATACAGAATGTACATACGATTTAATGACACCGGTTTTTTTTTAACAGCGGGTAGGGGTGGGGATACAATAGGGGCCCGCAAAAGATTAATCCGGCCTCTCTGCCAGTTCGTTGCCTTTATACCTTCTGTCACGTCGTGCTTCCACAAGCTTCCTTCTTGTATAAAAAGGTGACCATTTCATACATCATTACATTTAATGTCATTATGTTGTACTCTTTTATCGGGGTTGTAAACATGGATTGCAGAAACATTAAGAAGAATTGCAAAATCCCATTTTTAAAGGTGACAACTTAGATTAGCAAAGGATAGGTCCAGCTCGCCCCCTGATTGTCATGCTAAAAACTACATCATCCCTTCTGCAAATGTTCGATAAAATCCACTTGGGAACGTAGTGGGGTTTTGGCCCAGTGATAAATCCTTCCCAATATAAATTGCACAAAATGAGATTCCATTATGGGATGGGGTGGGTGGGTATGCCCTGGGCCCACTGAGGCTACGACCCAAGCATTGCCCCAAGCTACTTCTTTCAGTAGAATTTATCCAATGCCGATCCTAAAGATCCATTTCTCACCCACCCCTGATAAACATCGGTGCATTGTCTAGGATGGAGCCTCCGTGGGCCCATAGTCTACCTCACTCCCACCCAAAAGGAATTCTATTGTGAAATTTCCATGGGAAGGATTTACCATTGGGGTAAAAACCCATGAGAAATTTGTGGGGCATTTTCAAAAAAGATGGCACAGCCGACACGTGGAAAGCCGAAGTGATCAATTTGCTTTGTTGTTGTAAACGATTTCTTGAACAAGTCTGGCTACCTCCGCCACCTAAGGTGGACAGAAGTTATGTTTTCACCCATGTCTGTTTGTCCAGCTGTTTGTCTGTTTGTGAACAGGATATCGCAAAAGGTTGTGGACGGATTCAGACGAAATTGTTTGGAGAGGTTAGGTGTGTGACAAAGATGAAATGAATAGTTTTTCCTGAGGATTCGGATCTGGATCTGAGAATTTCTTAAGTGATTCGTTACCATTGAAAGATTGGGCTAAACTGATATATAGCACGATATCTCAAAATGTTAAACCGATATATAGCACGACATCTCAAAATGTTAAACCGATATATAGCACGACATCTCAAAATGTTAAACCGATATAAAACCACGATATCTCAAAATGTTAAACCGATATATAGCACGATATCTCAAAAGGTTAAACTGATATACAGCACGACATCTCAAAATGTTAAAACGATATATCGCACGATATCTCAAAATGTTAAACCGATATACAGCACAATATCTCAAAAGGTTAAACCGATATAAAACCACGATATCTCAAAATGTTAAACCGATATATAGCACGACATCTCAAAATGTTAAACCGATATATAGCACGACATCTCAAAATGTTAAACCGATATAAAACCACGATATCTCAAAATGTTAAACCGATATATAGCACAATATCTCAAAAGGTTAAACCGATATACAGCGCGACATCTCAAAATGTTAAAACGATATATCGCACAATATCTCAAAAGGTTAAACCGATATATAGCATGATATCTCAAAATGTGAAACCGATATACAGCACAATATCTCAAAATTTTAAACCGATATATAGCACAATATCTCAAAATGTTAAACCGATATATGGCACAATATCTCAAAATGTTAAACCGATATATAGCACAATATCTCAAAATGTTAAACCGATATATAGTACAATATCTCAAAATGTTAAACCGATATATAGCACGATATCTCAAAATGTTAAACCGATATATAGTACAATATCTCAAAATGTTAAACCGATATATAGCACGATATCTCAAAATGTTAAACCGATATACAGCACGACATCTCAAAATGTTAAAACGATATATCGCACAATATCTCAAAAGGTTAAACCGATATATAGCATGATATCTCAAAATGTGAAACCGATATACAGCACAATATCTCAAAATGTTAAACCGATATATAGCACAATATCTCAAAATGTTAAACCGATATATGGCACAATATCTCAAAATGTTAAACCGATATATAGCACGATATCTCAAAATGTTAAACCGATATATAGCACGATATCTCAAAATGTTAAACCGATATATAGCATGATATCTCAAAATGTTAAACCGATATATAGTACAATATCTCAAAATGTTAAACCGATATATAGCACGATATCTCAAAATGTTAAACCGATATTTAGCACGATATCTTAAAATATATATATATATATTTCGAGGTTCATGAAAGAGCTAACATTGATCACACAAACAAAGTATATAAAAAGGGGAGCGGTAGACAAGATGGGGAGAGAAGGGGAAGCACACAAACACAACATTTGAGAGCAGGGACATCGGGAGATCTGTGGGAGGGAGAGGGCTTGGGGGGAGGAGGCGTGGGAAGGGGGGATTCGGATTCGGCCAAAACCTGGTGGACATGTTGGGTGTGTGACGAGGAAGAATTGATTCAATTTTGGTGAAGATCCGGGGCCAGATAAGATAATTTAAAAATTCTAACTGATTCTTCACCATTGAGTGATAGGGCCAAAAACGATATATAGCACGATATTTCAAAAAGTTGTGGACGACTTATGACAAAACTTGGTGGATGAGTTGGGTAGGTGACAAGAACGAGCTGATTCGATTTCGGTTTAGGTCCGAATCCAGATCCGACCCATCAGTGGGATACAAAACAAACTATGCAGTCTGGCGGAGGTATGCGCTCTACCGAGTGCCCTTCTAGTTATAAATGAAATCTGCTTTTCAAACCGAGTGGAACAAACTTTAATTGGGAAATGGCGCATGCTGTGGCCTTGCTGATAAAACAGCAAAATGACTCCTACAACTAGTTCATACCGCAAAGCATTCCATTCCAAGGTGCATCACCTCTTTGCTGTATTCCGAGCCGTGAGTAAAACAGATCATTTCCTTCCTTCTGCAGGCTGCTGCAGATGGAAGTACGTACCAGTTTGTATGCATGACAAGCACAATGCCATCTGATGCGCCCACAAAATGGTGAATGATAATCTTTCCACGATTTCCGTTTTCGTGTTGTTAACTGTGTGGGGGACAGCCTCAAAGGAGCGACTTGAATAGAAATACAAGATGTTCAAAAGTGCAGGGAACAAGTTTGAAAGAGCAACAACTATGGCCGAAGCAGGACTGCTTGCAGTGGAATGAGCAGCACCACATCCTCTTCTTCTACTATCCCATGATTCAAGGATAAGATGCCCATGCATGATTTCTATGTCATGGAGAAAACGTTTCACACGAGCTTCCACGTGATACTTCGCAGAACTGGATTTTGAGATTCAAACATGTTCGTCTGTTTCACCGTTGATCTTGTAAACCCACGACTATGAGCTGGGTAAGCTTATTAGAATGGCAGCCAAAACTCTCCATGTTACAACATAGTCTGAAGGAGGCAAAAGGTCTGAAGGTGAATATCGGAAAGATGAAGGTGATGGCAAGTGGTAAAGCATGTGGTGAGGTGGAAAGAACTGGGAAGTGGCCGTGTGCTGTGTGCAGGAGGGGTGTCGGAGTGAACTCAATTCAATGTACAATGTGCGCTGAGTGGGTTCATCAAAAAATGTAGGGGTCTGAGAGGGTCATTAACCAGTGTGGCAGCTACATTCAAGTGTAAGGTGTGCACAGAGGGAGCTGCAGATGGAGGAAATGTTGTGTTGGATCTTGGAGACGGCATGAAGCTGGAAGGTGTGAAAACATTTTGCTACCTAGGAGACATGACGAAGGTCTTATGGACCAAGGAATCAAAATTTGAAATCTTTGGTTCATCACGCAGGGTTTTTATATGCCGTCGAGTAGGCGAAAGGATGGCTCCTCAGTGTGTGACACCAACTGTCAAACACGTAGGAGGAAGCGTAATGGCCTGGGGCTCTTTTGCTGGATCCAGAGTCGGTGACTTGCACCCTGAACCAAAAGGGCGACCACAGCATTTTGCAGCACCATGCAATACCCTCTGGTATACGCCTAGTTGGTCAGGGGTTCATCCTACAGCAAGATAATGACCCTAAACACACCTCCAGGCTATGTCAATACTACCTTCGAGGAAAAGAACAAGACGGTAGGCTTCAAATCATGGAATGGCCAGCACGGTCTCCAGACCTAAACCCCATCAAGCTGGTTTGGGATGAACTGGACAGAAGGGTGAAAGCAAAGCAACCTACAAGTGCAACACAATTGTGGGAACTTCTGCAACAGTGTTGGGAAGAATTTCCCGAACAATATTTGATTTCCATTGCAGAAAGAATGCCACGAGTGTGTTCAGCGGTTATATCTGCAAAAGGTGGCTACTTTGCTGAGTCAAAAGATTTAAATTAAATTTTGTTAAACAAAATGATTCTATGATTTCTTTTTTATCTCCAATTGTTTATTTGTTCTATGCTTAATTTCAGAGTACATTGAGACATTAAACTGCGTAAATTTCAATAAAAACTGGAAAAATTGAGGTGTTCTAAAACTTTTGACCAGTTGTGTGTATAATTATATATATATGCCTTTTATTTATTTAAGAGAAAGCAAAAGAGCTAACCTACCCTGCAGGACATATACACAAGCTGCCACCTGTGGATGTGCTAGGTAGAAGTACAGCTCTGCGTACAAGAGCACAATGCACATTTTCAATGGTGTGACAGCAATGGCTGTGACCATGTTGACAGAGGGTTGAGAACGTGATTAATCTTGGTTGTAAACGCAATGAGATTGCTCATCTGGATAAGCTTTGAAAACGTTCTGTGAGAACACACTTTTGTGACTGAAGGTGTGCTTCTTTACTTGTGGAAGGTGGGAATTAGGTCGAGAAGGTATTGCTTAAGATGTTCCGTTGATGGAATGTCTAGTGGTGAGAACGCACTATTAGAAACCTGGTGTCAGCCCATAGGACTATTCCAGGGATGTCAGAGCTGTTCTGCGGATGGAAGAGGTGAGGATCCTTGTAAGGGAGGATGTGTGGAGAAGAGTCAAAGTTTTCCACTCTTGTGTATCTAACATGTAAATGTACACATGTGTTTTGCTCAGAACATTTAAGAGCTTATTGCTTCAATAAGGCTGAAGCAGGTGTCCTGTGGTGCCACTTGTATGATAATCACATGTTCAATGCAAGAGAGACGAATTTCAAAGTCACTGTAAAATGGATTGCGGTGAAGAGGCGGAGGTGAAGGATATTGAGATTACCTGGCTGTTAATAGAGGTTCGTTGCGATGACGATGGTGAACCGATTTTGATCCGTCCAATCTCAAGTCTCACCAAACCCTGAGCACACTTCACACAGCAGAGCGGGGCCTTGTTTCCGCGCTCAAGTGCTTTAGAAACGACAGTTATTGCGAAACAGATGTTGATGCATAAATACACAGGTTTTCCCTGAGTGGGCATGATCTTTATGCCGAGCAACACTGACATAGCAGCCGACAGGTGCGATCATCAGCAATGGAAATTGATTACAGAGTATATTACACTTCCCATTGCAATTCCGCTCACTGTGGGACAGTGTGGTGCGTTATGCAAGCAATATTCACGCGAATAAACATAGCTCATTGTGAAAAAAGATTTTCCCACAATGAGAAATGCTACAAGATCCCTTGATTGGCGTGTGGGGAGGGTACAAAAAGGTTTGTGGTCGACACACGGCTACAGCGACAAGGAAAACAACTGGAGGGAGTCATACCTTGAGGATAGCGGCCACGGTCTCTTGTGTCGCGGTCCTCAGGTCCTCACCATCCACTGCAAGGATTTGATCTCCGTGCATCAATCTTCCGTCGAAATCGGCCACGCCACCTCTCATTACCTCTGCGATGAAAATGCCGGGGGCATTTCTGCGCAACAGAGAGAATGGGCAATGAGGCTAAAATGTTTCGTTTATAGCGAGGATCACAAGTGCTTGATGAGGGATGCTTATTGAGCAATCCGAGGTTCATCAGCATGAAAGCCTTTCCTCTCTATCATTTTCAAGAATAAATGTACAAGAGGCATATTATATATATATATAAATATAAATATATATATATATATATGGGATGATATATATGGGAATAGAGCCTGTGATTGATGCTGTGAAGAGAAACAGTTTGAGATGGTTTGGTCATGTGTTGAGGAAGGATGAAAGTGACTGGTTGAGAAGAGTGATGGAAATGAATGTAGAAGGAAGTAGAGGACGGGGAAGACCGAGAAAGACTTGGCTAAAGGTGGTGGAAGAAGAAATGCGGGCAAGGGGGTTAACAAGGGGAGATGCAGAAAATAGGGCAAAATGGAGAAGATTGTCATGGGGACCGCAAGGCTAACCCCCGCTCTAGTAGGGAAAATGGCCTTAAAATGCCTGTTGTGTATGTATGTGTATATATATATATATATATATATATATATATATATATATATATATATATATATATATATATATATATATATATATATAATTATACATATATATATATATAATTATATATATACCGATATACATGTATGTATACATTTTTATTTTTATATATATATATATAAATGTATATATATATATATATATATATATATATATATATATATATATATATATATATATATATATATATATAACTGAGAAATAGTAGAAACTACACAGTATAAGCAGGGCGTCTCATTTGCATTAAATAAACAATCGGGAGATTAAATCAGATGCGGATGTAGCTTCATCAGGACGTCGATCTTTAATTTTCGACAAGCTTTCGACCAACAAAGGTCTTCTTTTTAGTCTACAGAAACAACAGGCATGTATATCAGACAAGTATGTATAGTGACATGTGTGTAAAATGTGTGATATGTGTAGAAAATGCATACAAAAGGAAGAGCCATGCCAAAGCTCACTCACTGTCCCCAAGTTCAGCAGAAGTGAAGCGCAGCTTACAGTTACCATTCGCGTTACAGTTCGGTGCACGTGCATATACACATAGAGAGATACATACGTACATAAACACACAAGCATATATTCATATACCATTTATATTCATATAATTTATTTATTTATTTATTTATATATTTATATAAATGACATATAAAGGTAGAATGAATGAATGAGTGAATGAGTGAATGAATGGGTTACGGTTAATGATTTGATTGGGTTGATGTTGGAACATTCTTTAATCATCAAAATTTATGCCATGAGGGATTTTTGTCCGAAGTTTATGTATCCAAAAGGACTCACGTTTCAGAATCGTGGTGTGTGATCGATTTGTGATTGATTCAATGGCAGAGATTTGAATGTCATTTATAGAGTGATCCGGTTGATTAAAGTGTATCGTGTAAGGTAGAGATTTGCCCTGACTGGTATGGAAGTTGTTGATTTCTGACCGGGTGTTATTAAATCGTGTGTAGAGTGTATTCTCAGTTTTTCCAACATATTGTTTGTTGCACTTTTGGCAAGTGATTAGGTATATGACCCATGTAGATTTGCAGTTCATATAGGAGGTGATGGGGAATTTTTGTCCAGTGCTAGAACTACAAAATTTGTTTCCTTCTAATAAATGCTTGTGAATAATACATTTGCTTGCTGTGCATTTATAGAAGCCAGGGATCCTAGTTTCTTTGTTGTGGGCTGTGGGTGCTTTGCTTTTACCAAGAGGTCCCTGAGTGTCCGACCACGTCGAAATGATGTAAGTGGAGGTTGAGGAAATGTGGTGCCGAGTGTTTCTGATTGATGGAAGAGAGGAAAGGCCTTATTCAGAATACTTTGCAATTGGGATGAGGTAGGAGAGTAGGTAGTTACCAGTGGGACACGGTTAGTTGCAGGTTTGAGTTTGTAAGGCAGAAGGTCTGCTCTCGGTATGCGTTTTGCTCGGTTTATTGCTTCTTGCACAGAGTGAGGGTCATAGTTTCTTGCAATGAAGTGTGTTTCTAATTTGCAGAGAGAAGTTTCTTCTGCCATTTTTGTTGAGCAAATGCGTCTTACTCTGAGTGCTTGACTGTATGGTGTGCTTGCAATTGTATCTTTAGGATGAGATGAAGAAGGGAGAAGGTAAGAGTGAGTGTCTGTTGGTTTGGTGTATAGTTCTGTTTCGAGTCTGTTATTTTGAAGCGTGAGTGATGTGTCTAGAAAGTGAACTTCGGACTGTGAGCTGTCGAATGTGAACTTGATGGTCGGATGAATCAAATTTAATTCATTTTGGAATTGTGTGAGACTACAGGGGGATTTTGACCAGATTAACTGGATGTCATCAATATAACGTACCCAGGATTTTTCCAAGATGCCGTGATGAGGTTGTGCATTGATCTTGGCCTCTATCATTCCCATGAAGATGTTGACGTACGATGGTGCAACAGGGGTACCCATAGCGGTACCTTGAGTTTGAATGTAATGTCGTCCGTTGAATTGGAAATTATTCAGTTTGAGTGTCAGTTCTAATAGGCGCATAAGGTCTTGAGTAGGTGGTATTGGGACTTGTCGTGTATCTAGTGCTTTGCGGCATGCGGACAGGCCTTCTGAATGTGGAATATTAGTGTAGAGGGATGTAACATCTGCTGTGAATAAAATGGTTTGGGAGTTGAAAGGTGAGTATATTCTGTTCAATCCTTGGATGTGGGTCAGAAAACTGGTTGTGTCCTTGAGGTATGAGGAGAGATTCATCACGAGAGGACGTAAATGACAGTCAACAAATTTTGATATTAGAACAGTTGGACATGTGCAGCCAGATACGATTGTTCTACCTGGATTGTTTACCTTGTGTATTTTAGGAAGAAAATAAAGGTTAGGGCAATGAGGATCTTTCGGAATCAAGCGAGATTTGATGGTTTTATCCACCCGGATAGAATCTACTACCCTTTTAACCTCTTCAAGATGTAAAAGGGTAGGGTCGGATTGGAGCTCTTTGTAAGTATCACTATGTAGTTGACGATTACCTTCTGCAACGTAATCGGTAGTCGACATAATGGCAATGGCAGAACCTTTATCTGCTGGCTTTATGACTATCTTTTCATTATTTTGGAGATTGTGAAGTGCTCGTCGCTCTGCCTTTGTAAGATTGTCCTTATGTCTGGAACAATTATATTTTTGTGCCACCTTTTCAATTTCATTGCTCACTTGTTCCATACAGACATGTAGATATGGATTGTCAACACGTGGTGTCCAGGTGCTTTTTGGTTTAGGTAAAGTGAGTTGTGGTGTATTAGTATCGGTGTATGTGATTGTGTTTGTTGGTGTTGTTTGTTGTGGTGCTGATGGTGCATTGGTGCTGGGTGTACTTTAGCAAAGTGTGCCTTTAATGTCATTCGCCGACAGAAATCTTTTAAATCCTCTTTCAATTGCAATTGGTCTATTTGTGGAGCGATTGGGCAAAATTTTAAACCCTGAGAGAGCAGGTTTATTTCCGCCTCACTGAGGGAATGATTGGAAAGATTGATGATCCCGAGTTTAGGTAGATCCACAAGTTTGGTTGTGGTAGAAGTTCTATTGTTGTTGGTTTGACTATTTTCAACCTCAGCTGTGTTTATTTCCATGGAGGAACGGTTCTGTATGTAATGATGTCTGCGGTTTGTGTATTGTTTTTTACGATAATGTCGCTTTTTGTGTTTATGCTTAAGTTGGTCAGAAGTGGTTGGAAGTGGTTGGAGTGGTTGTGGTATATATTTAACACACACACACACACACACACACACACACACACACACACACACACACACACACACACACACACACACACACACACACACACACACACACACACACACACACACACACACACACACACACACACACATATATATATATATATACAGACTTGGCATTTAATATGGCTTTTTGCTTTTTTTTCTTGACGGGTTTACTTTCTGAACTCAGTATATCAATCTGGTGAGTTTCTTTTACGCTTCGGTGATTTCTTTGTTAAAAGAACCATGTCACTGATTGTCTGTCACAGCAAGAAGTCAATAACAGGATTATATCACAGGTGGAGTGACAAAATGTACGGAGAGGTACCTTTGACGATTGGCTTCACAATCGGGTATATAAGGATTGATGCGTTCTGTATTAGTGGAAAACAACTGCTGCACGTCTACAAAAGTTATTGCCGCTTCCTCTGGAGATGGTCCGTCAACTCGACAATGCTGATTGTCATGGAGTGGTGGCTTTACGAAATTCTGGCATGAAACAGCGTGCTATTGCTCGGCAGTATGGCATCACTCAAGGTCAGGTGTCAAAGATCTTGAAACGAAATGCTCAGAGGGGTGTCCCTACTCCAATACCGAGGCCAGGACATCCCCGCAGAATCACAAGGAGAGATGATCGCCAGCTGCACCGGTTAGTCTGCAATGGCCGTACCAAGTCAGCTAATCGGCTTCGGGCTGAGTGGCAGCAACTGACAAATGTGCCTGTATCCAGAAGGCTAGTCAACCAACGACTGGTTCAAGCAGGCTATCGTGCCAGGCGTCCCCTGAGAAAGCCACGCCTGACCAGACAACACCACCAGCTCTGATTGCAGTGGGCCAGAGAGCACCGTCAATGGCAGCCAGGACACTGGAATCACGTGACCTTCAGTGACGAGTCTAGATTTCTGGTCTATCGTCACGATGGCCGCGTCCGAGTGCGCAGACAAGTGCATGAAGCCTACAACAAAGATTGTATTGTGCCAAGAGTCCAAGCTGGAGGTGGTGGGGTGACCGTTTGGGCTGCTTTTCATGCAGGGGGCAAAACTGACATGGTTGTTCTGAATGGAAATCTGAACCAGTTCAAGTACAGGGCCATTCTGGAAGAAACATTGCCTCCATTTGCTCGTGCAGCCCTTCGAGGAAACTTTGTCTTCCAAGATGACAATGCACGGCCTCATCGTGCTCGCATGATCCAACATTTTCTTGCTGACCGTGGTGTCGAGCATATGGAGTGGCCTGCCATGTCCCCGGATATGAATCCGATAGAGAACTTGTGGGCAGAATTAACGCGTCAAATTGACAACTTGGACCAGCAGCCGATCTCTGTGCGTGAATTGCAGCAGGCTATAGTCACTGCATGGCAAGCGATTCCTGTCCAAACCTTGGCAAATCTCGTGAACAGCATGCCTCGATGTGTACGTGCTCTCCTGAATGCTCGTGGGGGTTACACGAAGTACTGAACTGTAATTTTACTGTCCGTAATCCCAGTCATAATTTAACTTTTGTTTTTGTTGAAATTTTGTTTTGGCTAATGTGCAAAATAAAGAGATACTTCTGGAAAACGTACAGAAGTTTAACACAGTACTGTCCGTGAATCGAGTTCGATATCAGTTTACATCACTTTCAAGGATCAATTTATTTACTTCAAAATATCAAATGTGGTTTTTGTTTCTTTTAAAGGTCACATTAACAAAATCTAGAATAATTTCAACATAATTCTAATGAACTTTTGGTTCTAAGTCATCTTGAAAAGTAAGTTCACCCCCACAAAAAATATTCCATATTAAATGCCAAGTCTGTGTATATATATATATATATATATAGTGTTGCGGTTTTAGAACCCTCACTTTGTAAATAATTCTTGTAAATATCCCATCATTTAATAAAGTTAAAGGTTGCACCCTGAGTTAGTCCATATGCAACATGTAGGCCACCATAGGAACTTTAGTTATCTCATTATTATGTGTTTCAGATAAGGCAGTGTTCCCAATAGTTGAATCTGCGTTGCATCAATTAAATAAGAATAGGTCCCAATCCATTCTGGCCATTTTGCCAACCTCTCTCCCAATTCTATTACGTGCCTCTGCTTGCCAGCAGCGTTCGCTGCGTTGAGCTGAGTTTGCTCAAACAAACGCCATTAACCAAGGGGTCAAGCTCGAGGAAGAAGGGGGCGGAGCACCAAGGACAAGGTGTGGCCCTGTCAACGAGCCGTCAAAGGCGGAGCCGGTAAGCCCTTACCAGCCAACCAGGGCTGAGGTGAGCTCGCTGGCGGGCGTGGTTTCCAAGCGCACGGATTGATCTGAAAGCGCGTTATATAAGCGTGAGCGCCAAGCCCTTTCACGGACTGCGCTGGGGGACTTCTTTCCAAGGACTCGCTGGGAAACGCGCATCGCGTACGGACTCGCTGGGAAACGCGCATTGCACACGGACTCGTTGGGAAATGCGCATCGCGCACAGACTGCGCTGGGGGACTCCTTTTTGCACGGACTTCATTCGGCGGGCTCCCTTTTGCACGGACTGCGTGAGGAGTTATTGAGCGGCGCTGATTGCCCTTTGATATGAACTGCCCTTTTTGATACGAACATTGATCAGGAGAGAGAGAGAGAGCGTTTGGCACGAAATACGTTTATTACGTACGCCGCATCCCAGTCCCCCCGATATATGTAACGTCCGCTCGTGGTCAACGCCACACGGCGTGCTGCCGGCCTGCTGCCTTTCTCCATCACCACCACGGCACGAGTCGGGACCGGACGAGGAGCCTGGACATCTGCCTGGACCTTCCCCCCTACCAGCTACCATCCCGTGTGAGTGTGTATGTTTGTCCGGGGTCATAAGTTAAGACTGTGTTGGGTAAGCCTGCCCTGTGTCCTGCTTCTTCTTCTTCCTCCTGTATATTCCTTTCGTTTCCTCTGGTTTTGTACATAATTAATAAACCACACTTTGTTCTTCCTTTACTCTGGTTTCCTCTCTAATCCGATCGCCTCCGTCCTTTCTTCCCATTGAGTACCTGTGGCACGATTTCGGAACTGCTATAATCGGGTTAGTCTTTGTTAACGGCCTGCGTCACGGCTCGCTTCGCTCGGCGTATCCACTAACGCTGCGGCTCGGGTGGGAGTTATCTCCTTGCTTTACGGCCGGTGGTAGTACTTAGGTACTAAGACTAATTCGGCTTATAACCCTACTTACCACCGACCGGAAGGAACGTTATAACTTCCCAAGGACTCTGGACGGCCAGCTTAAAGGACAAGGGGATTAATCCCCCCTTGATAAGGGGAGCGCCGACCCCCGAGATCCGTAACAAAATATATTTATATATATATATACACAGACTTGGCATTTAATATGGAATTTTTTTTTTTCTTGACTTGGGTTTACTTTCTTAACTCAGTATATCAATCTGATGAGTTTCCTTTACACTTTGGTGATTTATTTGTTAAAAGAACCATGTCACTGATTGTCTGTCGCAGCAAGAAGTCAACAACAGGATTATATCACAGGTGGCGTGGCAAAATGTACAGACAGGTGCATTTGATGTTTGGCTTCACAGTCGGGTATACAAGGGTTGTTGCGTTCTGTATTAGTGGAAAACAACTGCTGCACGTCTCCAAAAGTTATTGCCGCTTCCTCTGGAGATGGTCCGTCAACTCGACAATGCTGTTTGTCATGGAGTGGTGGCTTTACGAAATTACGGCATGAAACAGCGTGCTATTGCTCGGCAGTATGGCATCACTCAAGGTCAGGTGTCAAAGATCCTGAAACGAAATGCTCAGAGGGGTGTCCCTACTCCAATACCGAGGCCAGGACGTCCCCGCAGAACCACAAAGAGGGATGATCGCCAGCTGCATCGGTTAGTCTGCAATGGCTGTACCAAGTCAGCTAATCGGTTTATGGCTGAGTGGCAGCAACTGACAAATGTGCCTGTATCCAGAAGGCTAGTCAACCAACGACTGGTTCAAGCAGGCTATCGTGCCAGGCGTCCCCTGAGAAAGCCACTCCTGACCAGACAACACCGCCAGCGCCGATTGCAGTGGGCCAGAGAGCACCGTCAATGGCAGCCAGGACACTGGAATCACGTGATCTTCTGTGACGAGTCTAGATTTCTGGTCTATCGTCACGATGGCCGCGTCCGAGTGCGCAGACAAGTGCATGAAGCCTACAACAAAGATTGTATAGTGCCAAGAGTCCAAGCTGGAGGTGGTGGGGTGACCGTTTGGGCTGCTTTTCATGCAGGGGGCAAAACTGACCTGGTTGTTCTGAATGGAAACCTGAACCAGTTCAAGTACAGGGCCATTCTGGAAGAAACATTGCTTCCATTTGCTCGTGCAGCCTTTCGAGGAAACTTTGTCTTCCAAGATGACAATGAACGGCCTCATCGTGCTCGCATGATCCAACACTTTCTTGCTGACCGTGGTGTAGAGCATATGGAGTGGCCTGCCATGTCCCCGGATATGAATCCGATAGAGAGTTCGTGGGCAGAATTAACGCGTCAAATCGACCACTTGGACCAGCAGCCGACCTCTGTGCGTGAATTGCAGCAGGCTATTGTCACTGCATGGCAGGCGATTCCTGTCCAAACCTTGGCAAATCTCGTGAACAGCATGCCTCAACGTGTACATGCTCTCCTGAATGCTCGTGGGGGTTACATGAAGTACTGAACTGTAATTTTACTGTCCGTAATCCCAGTCGTACTTTAACTTTTGTTAAAAAATTTTTTGGCTAATGTGCAAAATAAAGAGATACTTCTGGAAAACGTACAGAGAGAAGTTTAACAGTACTGTCCATGAATTGAGTTCGATATCAGTTTACATCACTTTCAAGGATCAATTTATTTGTTTCGAAATGTCAAATGTGGTTTTTGTTTCTTTTAAAGGTCACATTAACAAAATCTAGAATAATTTCAACAATCCTCTCCAAGGACTTCCGTTTCCGGTCTTGCTGGCAAGGGTTCGTTTATTCTCAGCTCTCCACGCTATCCATCGAAATCGAAGTTAAGTAATTGTTCCCATTTGTATTTTCGTTATAACTGTATTTATTTTATGGTGTATATATTGTCTCCCGACGAAGATTTTCGGTGCAAATCTTTCATACCTGTATTGAAAATCGTGTTAATTCGTGTCGTGTCTTGAGGCCTTGTACAGTGTACACTGTACAACCTTGAGGCTTTGTTTTTCTCTCAGCAGTCCGTCGTTTGTGATCCAATAACTTTCGTTCTCTGTTTTCCCAGTCTTTTCACCCCATAGCGTACTTCCTTATGTAAATCTCAACACAAAAAAAACAAAAAAAAAACATTTCCTTCTCTGTTCTCATTCATTTATTCATTCTTATTCGTTCGTTCGTTCTTCGACCACGTGTTTCTCCCCCATTTCCCCAGATAGATTGTCAAATTTCAACTCGTTATTTTATCGTCCATGCGTTATTGTTTGATTATAGTTAGTTTTGGTTTGAATTTCCTGTAACTCGTAATTAATTAATCGTGTTCTGCTCCTCGTGTGCGGCCTTGTAGTTGTACCCCCTTCGGTGTTTGTTAACTTAAGCGTGTTCTGCTTGGCTCTTAGTTTTTTCCCTTCTACCCCGAACATAATACTCTGTCTAACGTTCTAAATCCCCACCCCCCACCCCCCCACCCCCAAAAAAAAACAAACAAAAAAAAACATTTTTTTCCCTTTCTCCACGTGTACTGTTGTCTCATCCTGTATTTTCTGTCCAGGTGTGCTGTTCGCCCCGCCCCCATTATCTCCTTGCCATCCACAGTTTGCCCTGTTCACGTGACTCGTGGTGGTCTCTCTCGGCTCTCCCCCCGTTGGTATTTTGTGCATATAAGATTGTTCACTGTTCTGTTTAAATATTATTTAAATATGTTTAACCTTTCCCCTTCAGTGTTTTACTCAGTGGTATTTTACAACACGCTGTTTTTCTTCCTATTTAAAAGGCTTTTCTCAATTTCCTCTCCAACTCATTCCACTTCAAAAAAAAGAAATTCAATATCTTATACGTCTCCCTCACTACATGGTCTAAATTCACATTCATTCCATCCCTCCTCCATCGTTCTGAATCGGATTGCTAACTTGAAAATCACAACAAACCCAATTTGTTTTCAATGTTCGTCTTTCATTAATCATCCACTTTCTAAACTCCCCTCTTGCCCCTCCCATCCAAATCCCCCCCCCTTGCACCTACACTCCTAAACTCCCCCCTTGCCCCTCCACTCCTGAACTCCCCCCTTGCCCTTCCCCTCCTAAACTCCCCCCTTGCCCCTCCCCTCCAAATCCCCCCCCCTTGCCCCTCCACTCCTGAACTCCCCTCTTGCCCCTTCCCTCCTAAACTCCCCCCTTTCCCCTCCCCTCCAAATCCCCCCCCTCGCCCCTACACTCCTAAACTCCCTCCTTGCCCCTCCCCTCCTAAACTCCCCCCTCACTCCTCCCCTTCAAAACTCCCCCCCCAAAACCCCTCCCATTCAAATCTCCCCCCATACCATTTCTTTCCAATTCTCCCTCCTCCCCACTCCTCCTCAAAGCTGCCTCCTCCCGCCTCCTCCCCCCTCCTCCTCAAAGCTACCTCCTCCCCACTTCGTCTCCCTTCTATCTCATACCTCCACCCCCCCCCCCCCCAACCTTTTACTTTCCTCTGCCACCCCCTCAAACAACCCCTCACTGTGCCTCATCCCTTCACCATCAAACCTTTCATCCTCCTCATCCTTCCCTTTCTTGGAACTCTTCTGCAATCTCTGACACACTATCAACTGCTTTCCCTACCTCCCCCTCTCATCCTTCATCTTACCCTACTCCTCCCCTCCCCTGTCCTGTACCCGATGCTCCCCCTCTCTCTTCATTAACGGTATGGACCTCAAACATCCGGGGCCTTCGCTCAAACCTGACTGATCTCTCCATACAGGTTGCTTCTGACAATCCAGACTTGATCTGCTTAACAGAGACTTTCCTCCTTCAAGATGTCTCTGATTCCTTAATATCTCTTCCTGGTTACTCCCTCCTCCGGTATGATAGACCTGAGCCTCGGCCTGGTGGTGGGGTGGCTATCTTTATCAAAAACTCTCTTCCTCACTCTCCTTGCACTGCCCTCTCTCCTCCTCACCCCCAGGAGTACCTCTGGCTACGGCTTCCTCTCCGCTCCCACCTTTTGTTCATATGTGTTCTGTACCGTCCCCCAAACAGTGATGACTCCATCTACATTTCACTGTCTGACAACATGGACCAACTTCTATCCACTCATCCCAACTCTCTCTTCCTCATATGTGGTGACTTCAACTGTCATCATGCCACCTGCTTGGGTGTGGGTTCTTCTCTCACCAGTCATGGCACCTCAGCAAAGGACTTCTGTGACTCACTGGGATTGACACAATCTGTCAATTTCCCGACCCGGATCTCAGCCAATGGAGTTTCTTCTCTTCTAGACTTGGTTATGACAAACTTCCCTGCTAATGTCTGCTGCTCTTCTTCTGCTCCAATTGGTTCTTCTGATCATGTACTTGTCAAAGTGGACATCTCTCTGGCCATTCTCAGAGAGCCTCCTCAGCGTCGACGAGTCTGGCATTTCACTCAGGCCGACTGGGACGGTTTTCAAGCAGCCATCAATCGTCTGGATTGGTCTCCCATCTCCACTGCCTCTGACATCAATTCTTCCTGGGAATTCTTCCAAAGCAAACTGATCTCTCTCATGCACAGATTTATCCCATCTCGCCTTTAGTTGTCTTACCCTTCCTCCCGTCCATGGTACACTGAATCTTGTGGTGAGGCAGTTGCCCTGAAACAACTTGCCTTTGCCTCTTGGAAGGCTAATCCAACTGAAGGCAATCTCAGTTCCTTCCACCAAGCTCGGAACAAGTGTGTGTCTACCCTCAGGAGTGCCAGGAAGCACTATCTCTCCTCACTCAAGAATGAACTCTCAAACCTGTCTCCTTACCTCAAATGGCCACACAGTTGACATCGCACGTGACAAAGCCGAATGCCTCAACTCTGTGTTTGCCTCAAAATCCTTAGTCCCAAACCCATATCTCTCTGTTCCCACCTTTCCCAGTCGAACCCAACTGCTCCTGGACTCTGTGTCCTTCTCTCCTGACAAGGTGGAGGAGTTTTTGTCAAACCTCGACTCTGATTCTGCAACTGGACCAGACGGCATCAGCCCACGGGTCCTAAAATTCTGCTCTGCCGCTCTATCTCACCCTCTCTCTGTTCTTTTCACCCTCTCTTTTGCTCAAGGTCATCTGCCAGCATCCTGGAAATCAGCAAACATTACCGCTCTCCACAAAAAAGGTGCAAAAACAGATCCTTGCAACTACAGACCAATCAGCCTGCTCCCAATTATCCACAAAGTCATGGAATCCATCATTACTTCGGATATGAAATCTTTCCTCTTCTCCAATGGCTTGATCTCTGATCATCAATTTGGTTTCAGACCAGGTCACTCTACTCTGGACATGCTGCTTCTGCTGTCTCAACAATGGATGGAGGTCCTCAATGCCAAACAGGAAATCAGAGCTGTCTCCCTTGACATATCACGTGCCTTCGATACGGTCTGGCACCCAGCTCTGCTCACCAAACTCCCCTCCTATGGTATCCATGGAAATCTCCATGCATGGCTTGCGGACTTCCTCTCTGGTCGTCGTCAACGTGTGGCCCTGAATGGATTTCCCTCATCTCCCCTTCCTGTTCAGGCTGGAGTTCCCCAAGGCAGTGTGCTGGGCCCTGTGATTTTTCTGGTCTTTATCAATGATCTCTCCGACTCTCTTGAAAATCCTCTCTATCTCTTTGCTGATGACTCCACTCTCTGCCGCTCCATTCCTCTTCCCGCAGATCGGCAGTCTGCAGCCTCCTCACTCTCTGAAGACCTGGACAAAATCACAGACTGGTCAAACAAGTGGAACATGTCTTTCAATCCTGACAAATCTCACACTCTTACTATGTCTCTCCGAAAAGATCGACTGGACAACCCTCCCATCTACTTTCTCAACAATCCTCTCCAAGAAGTTCTGTCGCTCAAGCTTTTGGGTCTCACTATCTGCCATGATCTTTCTTGGGAAAACCACATTTCCAAGCTGGCCTCCAAAGCCAGTCGCCGACTGGGCATCCTCCGTCGTGCGAAGTCCTTCCTAGGCACACCTGAGCTCCTCACCACATACAAGGCTTTCATCCGCAGCTCAATGGAATACTGTTCTCCCCTATGGGCTGGTGCTCCTGCCTCACACCTGGCTCGGCTTCACGCTGTTGAATCCAAAGCTTTCAGAATCATTGGAATCTCCCGCGATGAAGCTATCTCTGAGTGCCTTTCACTCACTCATCGCAGGCAGGTAGGTGGTCTTTCTGTCTTCTACCGACTCCTCTCCGGCCTTGCTCCCCCAGCTCTCTCTGTGCTCTGTCCCCCAAATATTCCTACAGGTCGCACAAGATCTGCCAGCAACCCTCTGATTGTTAAACTGCCGAAATCTCGGCTCTCTGCTCACCTTCACTCTTTCATTCCTCTTTTCTCCCGCCTCTGGAACAAACTCCCACACTCACTTCAATCACACTCCTCCCTCCAGGTCTTTAAAACAGCTGTTCACCACCATCTCTTATCTTCCCCCATCCAAAACCTTGATCTTTTCTACCCCCACTAATTCACCCCAGATCCACCTTGTTTGAAATTCCAACTTCTTTCCTGGAAGTCCTGGCAGTGTCCATATGTTTTATACCTCTCCCACCCCCCCCCCCCCTTCCCATGCCTCCCCCCAAAGCCCTCTCCCTCCCACAGTTCTCTTGATGTCTCCATGTCTCTCGGTCCCTGCTCTCAAATGTTGTGTTTGTGTCCTTCCCCCTCTCTCTAACGCTCCCGATGTTATTTGTTTTATGTGTCTGTTTGTCTTTCTGTGTGATTAATGTTCGCTCTTTCACGAGCCTCGATCTTGTATACAAGAAAAACAAACAAAAAAAAAACATAATTCCAATGAACTTTTGGTTCTAAGACATCTTGAAAAGTAAGTTCACCCCCACAAAAAAATAGTCCATTTGTATATATATATATATATATATATATTTAACACCATTCTGTTGAGTAAGGTCCACTTGTTTTATGTTTGCCTGCGACCGTTTGGTCGACTGTTAGTAAAACAGTTGTTCAAGGTTGACCTGCACATTCTATTCAAGATGTTTGTAAGAGCTGAACTTGTGTGAGTGTGGTCGTGGCAAGAGCAGGCAACTCCTGCGTGAAGGCAATGTCACAGCTCAGTAAAGCATTCTGGTTGTTTCCAAGATTTTGGGGAACAGGGTATCGCGTCCTGGGAGCAGTATTCTTGTGAAAGAAAATGTGAAACCACCTTAAATTTACAGATCAGTTACACAGTTTGAGAATACATATGACTGACTGGCTGGCAGACAGACAGACAGACAGACAGACAGACAGACAGACAGACAGACAGACAGACAGACAGACAGACAGACAGACAGACAGACAGACAGACACACACACACACACACACACACACACACACACACACACACACACACACACACACACACACACACACACACACACACAGGTATTTGAGTAATAGAAGAGTTTTTAAAAGGGACAAAAATCAGAAATGGATGATCAACATTCGTGTGGACAACTGATTTTTTGGACACTCCAGTGAACACTATTGGTGGACAACCGTTGATTTTGGGCATTAGCTGCACCAATGTGCCCGATATCGCAGTAGATCCGTGCATCAGTGTTGGAATTATAAAAGCCTTCTTGAAATCATTAATCAACACGTGAAATTCAATGAAGTGCCAGGTGAGTTCCAAACGAACTGTAGAGTCTAGTTTGCATTTCATCTGGCCATTGTGAGAGAACGTGCAAGGTTATTACAGGGGGGCTGAAGGAGCTGGGGCTCCCACGTCGATCGGAAGAATGGACGCGACAAAAAGCTAGAATTCATCCGAGTTGCTTTAATGAAATCAAACACTCAGGCACTCTGAAAACCCGTTTATCGGGCAGCAATATATATCGATTAACCCAGGGGGTTTGCCCAGGCCCGGCGCCAGGGGGCGTGGCCCAGCGTCCTGGCTGCGGCCTGGCAAGTTGAGGGCGAGCCTGCCCAGGCATGCCCGGGCATCCCGACCGAGGCCTGGCAAGTTGAGCGCGGGCCTGCCCGGGCGTCCTGGACGAGCCCGGCATGGTGATCGCTCCGCGTCCTTGATAGGTGCAAGGCGATTGTGAAAACCCAGCGGCAGCCGCTACACACGTCCCCCCAGAATCGACTTGCACCGGCAGGGTCAATTTGAGGGGGGTCCTGATGACCCGGCCGAAGCGACCCCTGGCAGGTCGTGGGAGGGGGTCCGGTGAGGTGGTGGGCGGTCGAGTGGGGGGCACCGTGGACGGGGGGCGGCCTCGCCGCGGCGGAAGGGCCACCCGTGGTGGGTGGTCGACGTCCACGTGCGCCGGCTTGAGGCGGTCCACTGCAATCCGGTCCGACCTGCCGCCGATGTCGATGACGAACGACTTGTCGTCCCGTCGCAGCACCCGGAAGGGCCCGTCGTACGGCGGCTGGAGTGGCCACCGATGTGCGTCGTGACGCACAAAAACATACTCCGCTGTGCGGAGTGCTGGGGGGACGTAGGACTGGGGGTCACCGTGGTGGGATGTTGGCACGGGGGCAAACCGTCGGGCGGCCTCCTGGAGGTCCGAGCGCTGGTGAGCTGCGGACCAGGGACTGGTAGCGTCGGGCACGAATTCGCCCGGGACGCGTAGCACCTGGCCATAGACAAGCTCGGCGGTGGATGCCTGGAGGTCCTCCTTGGGGGCCGTGCGAAGGCCCAAAAGGACCCACGGCAGCCGGTCGGCCCAACCGCCGTCTTGAAGGCCGGCCATGAGCGCGGCCTTCATGGAGCGGTGGAATCGCTCGCACAACCCGTTTGCTTGGGGGTGGTAGGCCGTAGTACGGTGGAGCTTGACCCCCAGGTTGCGGGCGACCGCGCCCCACAGCTCGGAGGTGAACTGTGGTCCGCGGTCTGACGAGATGTCCGCCGGTGCGCCGAAGCGGGCGACCCAGGTGGCGATGAAAGCCTGCGCCACGTCGGTGGTGGTGGTGGAGACGAGGGGAACGGCCTCCGGCCACCTGGTGGTCCTGTCCACCATGGTGAGCAGGTGTGTGAACCCCCGTGACGGGGGGAGGGGGCCCACCAGATCCACGTTGACGTGGTCGAAACGTCGTTCGGGCACGGTGAAAGGTGCCAGCGGGGCCTGGGTGTGTCGGTGGACCTTGGCCCGTTGGCAGGCCGTGCAGGTGCTGGTCCAATCGCGGACGTCCCGACGAAGGCCGTGCCAGACGAAACGCGCCGACACCAGCTTCTGGGAAGCTTTCCGGCCCGGGTGGGAAAGGCCGTGGAGGGAGGCAAAGATGCGGCGTTGCCAGGTGACGGGCACGATGGGGCGAGGCTGGCCTTGGGAGACGTCGCAGAGCAGGACAGTGTCCGCGCAGGGGATGTCGGCCAGGCGGAGGCCCGTGTCCGCCGCCCGGAGGGCTTGCACCGTGGTGTCGGTGGTTTGGTCCGCCGCCATAAGCGCAAAATCCACGCCCAGGTGGACCGCGTTCGCGCTGGCCCGGGAAAGACAGTCGGCCACGGCGTTGTTTTTGCCGGCGACGTGCCGGATGTCCGTGGTAAACTCCGACACGGCGGAGAGGTGGCGCTGTTGGCGGGCTGACCATGGCTCCGTGACCTTGGCCATGGCGTAAACCAACGGCTTGTGGTCGACGAACGCCGTGAAAGGTCGGCCCTCCAGGAGGTGGCGGAAATGGCGGACGGCCAGGTGTAGACCGAGGAGCTCCCGGTCAAACGTGCTGTATTTGAGCTCGTTCGGCCGGAGCTGCCGGCTGAAAAAAGCGAGTGGCTGCCAAACCCCGTTCACCCATTGCTCATGTACGGCGCCCACCGCGTAGTCGGAGGCATCCGTGGTGAGGGCGATGGGAGCGTTGAGCACCGGGTGAGCGAGCAGTGTTGCGTCGGCGAGGGCCCGCTTTGAGCGTTGGAAGGCCGCATCCATTGCTGCGGACCAGGCGATGTCGTGCTTGGCCGGCTTGCCCCGGAGGGCTTCGTAGAGGGGCCGCATGAGTTGAGCAGCGCGGGGCACGAAGCGGTGATAAAAATTCACCATTCCCAGGAATTCCTGCAGGGCCTTTATGGTGCGGGGACGCGGGAACGTGGTGATGGCCTCGACCTTGGTTGGCAGCGGCACGGCCCCGTTCTTGGTGATGTGGTGGCCCAAAAAATCAACGGCCGTCGTGCCGAAGTGGCATTTGGCCGGGTTGACGATGAGGCCGTGCTCGCTGAGGCGCCCGAACAGTGTTCGGAGGTGGAGGAGGTGCTCGGCCCGGGACGTGCTGGCGACGAGGATGTCGTCCAGGTAAACGAAAAGGAACGGCAGGTCACGCAGCACGCCGTCCATCAAGCGCTGGAACGCCTGAGCCGCGTTCTTGAGACCAAACGGCATCCGCAAGAATTCGAATAAGCCGAACGGCGTGATGACTGCCGTTTTAGGGACGTCGGCCGCCCTGACAGGTACCTGGTGATATCCCCGTATGAGATCAATTTTCGAAAAAATGACCCGTCCCGCCAGACGGGCGGAGAAGTCTTGGATATGCGGGATCGGGTACCTGTCGGGGGTGGTAGCGTCATTGAGACGGCGGTAGTCGCCACACGGGCGCCATCCACCCCCCGGCTTTGGCACGATGTGCAGTGGCGAGGCCCACGCGCTATCGGAGCGCCGCACGATGCCGAGGTGCTCCAACGCGTCGAATTCGGCCTTCGCTACGGCGAGCTTGGCTGGGTCGAGGCGGCGGGCCCTGGCGTAGACCGGCGGGCCCGTGGTTGGTATGTGGTGCTCGATCCCATGCCGTACTGCGACGGCCGAAAACGTCGGCCGCGTGAGGGCCGGGAACTCCGTGAGCAGGCGAGCAAACTCGTTCGCCGCCGGGACGGTGCATGCCAGCTCGGTCGGCGCGGAGCTGCTCAATGTGCATACCAGGGAGCTGAAGGTTTCAGCGTTGATTAAACGACGCCGTTGGACGTCCACCAGCAGTCCGTGTGCGCAGAGGAAGTCGGCGCCTAGCAGAGCCATGGGCACGTTGGCGGTTACAAACGTCCAAGCAAAGCGTTGGCCGCCGAAGCAGAGGGTGACGTTGCGCGGGCCGAAGGTGCGGATAGTCGATCCGTTGGCCGCAACCAAGGAGGGGCCGCAAACCGCGGATTGCCTGTCCTGGTCAGAGGCGGGTATGACGCTCAGTTGGGCGCCGGTGTCGCACAGGAAGCGCCGTCCGGACGCTTTATCCGTGATGAACAGTAAGTTGCCCGTGTGGCCGGCGCTCATGGCTGGTAATGAACGCCGGCCCGGCCGTTTCCCGGCCTGCCGAAGGTGCACGGGGGTCGGCATGTCCGGGCCTTCTGTCCGAACCTGGCATGATAGTAACACCACGCTTGGTCAGGTGGAGGCCTCGGTCGTCGTGCTGGAGGTGGTCGGCTCGGTAGAGCGGCCGCCAATTGCGTCGGCAGTTCGGCCGTCGACCGTGCCGGGTGCTCGGGCGCCATGGGTGTTGCGTCGGACGGCGGTGGGTCCCATGTCGCCGCTGCGATGCGCTGTCCTGCGGCGGAGATCTTGTCGGCTTCTCTGGCAAGGGCCCGGGGATCTGTGATCGTCGTGCTTGCCAGGGCGAGGCGTACCGGGTTAGGCAGCTGACGGAGGAACAGCTCCCGGAACAGGAATGCCGGAGAGTGCTCGCCGAGCAGTGAAAGCATGTAATCCATTCGCTCGGAAGGGCGCGTGTCGCCGAGCTCAGGCAGTTCGAGCAGGCGCCGTGCGCGTTCCGCCGATGGGAGGGCGAAAGCATCGAGGAGCAGCTTCTTAATCACGCCGTATTTGTCAGCGGCTGGCGGGCTTTCGAGGAGGCTCAGGGCGCGGGCCGCGGTAGCCGACCCGAGCGCAGCTACCACATGGTGGAAGCGGGTGTCGTCGGCCGTGACGCCTCGCAGGGCGAACAGGGACTCCGCCTGCGCGAACCAAACCGCCGCGTGAGCCTCCCAGAAGGTAGGCAGTTTAAGGGCGACTGCCGTGTCCATGTCGATAGGTCACCAATGAAGGAGCTGGGGCTCCCACGTCGATCGGAAGAATGGACGCGACAAAAAGCTAGAATTCATCCGAGTTGCTTTAATGAAATCAAACACTCAGGCACTCTGAAAACCCGTTTATCGGGCAGCAATATATATCGATTAACCCAGGGGGTTTGCCCAGGCCCGGCGCCAGGGGGCGTGGCCCAGCGTCCTGGCTGCGGCCTGGCAAGTTGAGGGCGAGCCTGCCCGGGCATGCCCGGGCGTCCCGACCGAGGCCTGGCAAGTTGAGCGCGGGCCTGCCCGGGCGTCCTGGACGAGCCCGGCATGGTGATCGCTCCGCGTCCTTGATAGGTGCAAGGCGATTGTGAAAACCCAGCGGCAGCCGCTACAGGGCGATATTATTATTTTCTTTTTTTGTATACGTGATTGAGGCTCGTGGAAGAGCTAGAGCAGAATGGAATGAAACAAATGGAAAGGGGGAAGCACCAACAGCAGAGTAGAAATGAGAGCGAGATCAAAGAGAGGGGGAGAAGAACATATGGGGGTGAACAAGATGCACACAAACGGAAAGAAACATAACAAGAAGAGGAAGGGGAAAGTAGGGATTAAATGGAAAAGGAACAAACCAACCAACAATATTAACAAACGAAAAGAGATGAGGGAGAGGGGGGAAAATCACAATAACCTGGAAAATGGAAGTGCTTGAGAATGGGGTCATTTGGGGGTAGAATAGATCATGAGTATGGATGTGGGGTAGAATAAACATGAAAAATACACAGGAGTGAGCACTCAGTAAGAAGAACAATTGAAAAAAATCTATATGGCAGCACAGATGAATCCGGAATGATTGCTTAACTTTTTGGAAGCAGATCTCTCGGAGGACCAAGATAAGTGACTACGACCAGTAAAACGGAAGTGGAAGTCCAATTTGAACAAGATTGTATCCCGCGATGAGCAGTCAAGCACGAAATGGAAAAATTCCTCATCTCAACTCCAAAAAAGATTCAAGATACAACCGTTTGCTGTAAAGATGCATTGCAATTGTTCATCGTTTTGAGACGTCCAGGAGTGGAGTTCAAGTGGATTTTCTTGGTTACATGAAACCATCAATGCAAAGTACGAAGAGCGACTCATTAAGCAATGAGGATGAAGAAGCAAAAGACAACCAAAAGCTGGGGTGCTGTCAAACCTGTGACATCATTGGGCCGAATTGATAACTTTATGTGGAGATGGGAAGACTAGTGCTTGACCTCTGCACTCTCTTCTTCCCCCTCCTCCCCGTGATTGCGGAAATAGATAACCGTGTGATTTCCATTTGTTCAGAAACACTCGACGAGCATCTGTGTGGCAAGAACTTTCACATAGATGTCCTGAAATGGCTGCGGGTACATCCCTATGATTTTTGTTCTTCCTGCATTTAAGGTATCACACAAATCGGACAAATGTGTACGACGTGCACTCGAGGAAAACCATTGGAAAAAGAACAAGGTAGATTTTGTTCACTTGACAAATCGAGCAGGTTAACCTTGAACAACCCTTGTACATAATTTTTCTACACCTTGCTGATTAGCTCTCTATGAGCCTTGACATGTGTAAAGAAGCGGCATCGATTTTCCGTACCACAAAAGGCACTTTCATGAGGATAAAATGCCAAAACATAAGGGTAGATGCCAAATTTCAACAAGCGGAAATGAAAATATGACAGATTTCAAAACGGCAAAGGAAATGGATTTTAAAAAAGCGAAAAAGGAATCAATAGAAGGAAGTACTGGAAAACGCAAACGCAGAGAAAGGAAAGTTTGCAATAGTGCAGCCTATGCTCGATAAATGTACAGTGGTAATCATCCAAAGTGCCAAAAAACAAAAACAGAGAGGAATATGTTATGGAGTTCCGCTGTCTTAGCTGTTATGTATTCTAGCTATTCTGCGATCCCTCGACTTTGGAGGCAAAAATAAAATAAAAACTCGAAATACTTGACCAGACTCGGAAGGCTAAATGGTCAAAGTGTCCGCTGTGAGTCTTGGATTTCAGCAGTTCGATTCCAACCATGGCTGAGTCATACTAAAGACTTAAATAATGGTACATGCTACTTCCTCGCTTGACCCTCAACATTTAGAGGATACAGCATGGGCACTGGGTTGGCATCCAATTGGGAGAGGGGGTAGGGTGGGTGGAGGGAGAATATTTTCTGTAATCGTCTTATTGACTGCTGAGAGAAAAAGAGACGTCACAAATATGGCGTCGCCAGCACCCAGAGTGCTCCAGTAAATTACTTCACTCCCCCCCACCCCCAAGGTGACCTGTGGTGTTTGTCTGAAATAAAGCCCGGTGTTGTCCAATGTACCTGTCTGCATGTACGTGCGTGATTTGTGTAACCGCTCCTCCGTGAGCCTTAAAATGTATTTTTTTTAAACAAAGAAACCCATAACCGGAACACTGATTGATAGTGCTGCCACTGCCACACAGTTTGCATTTGGATTCATAACATAAACAGTGGCAAACTCATTTCAAATGCACATTTTAGAATGGACTTCTGCATAGATGGATAAAATGCATACAACTTTAAACGAAAAAAAAGGCTCAAATTGATTTTCAAAGTAAAGATTGTGGGCCAGAAATTATGCTGCTGGCACTAAGAGTTAATTATTCAAATAATTCCATTATAAAAATAAAGAGCACATCATGTGTGAAAAAAAATCTAAATTGTTTCATCTCATTTGAAAACTACAGTCTGAAATAAAATGAGAGCTGGATCACTGGATCATTAGTGGATTGATTTAATGACCCAGTGGGTTATGCTGGTCAGTCAACTTTTTTTTAAACGTCTCGAAGAAGAATGGTTGTACAATAGAGTGCCCATCCTCTAGGTCTGGGGTTCTTAACCTGCAGTATCCATACCCCTTGGGGGTATGGGGACCAAAATCTGGGGGTATGGGCTCAATTTCTGGGTAATAAGTTACCAATTTTCATCCAAAGAAATAGGCAATTAAAGTAAAAACACCCCTCAGAATACACCAGAGCACCTAGAAATGAAAAAAATTATAGGGGGATATGCCCCCAGTCCCCCCTAGCTATGCGCGCGCACCTTCGGTGCGCCTTGGTCAGTGGTCAGTCAACAGTCTGGCGAAGGGGGTATGGGGACATCGTGGGCAATCCGTTGGGGGTCTTGACAGGGAAAAACGTTAAGAACCCCTGCTCTAAGATCTCAGTCCAACATCCTCACCATTAAATCACCATACCACTTGGAATAGCATCAAAACTGGCATGCCTTGGTTGCAAATTATCACTGCATACTTTTTGCAAGCAATGCTGAGGCCGAGGCCTCGGCACGGCTTTCGTTGCAGCTCCACGGTGAACGTGGTAAGTGGCTCCGGGTCTTCGTCCTGTATGACATCCCGAAATACCAGAAGACGAACGAGCGGCGGTGAACGGCGGAGCGCTATTGTGGCCTCTTCGTGCGTGGCTCCACGCAGGTCCAAACCATTCACCTGCTCACAGCCCGAGAACAAATCTTGTTCCATACCATGATGAAATGGTCATTGAGAATACACGGGATGAGCAAACTACAATGAAACAACCATAGTGAAGCTTTATCTTTTGAAGTGTCTGAGGCTAAGGGACGAATTTGCACAGGTAATAAATACATGAGGATAAGTTAGGATACCATAGGATCGGACAAATTCTAACTACAGCTTAATGTTTAACCTCAATTTTAAACTGTCACGGATGATGTCATCACCACTCATTAAAAGAGGGTCGTGGTCTTGGGTTAACTTTAGATCCAATTTACTCATGCAGACGATAAAATACATGAAATTTTATGTCACAATGCCTCCAACATGCCCTCCAAAATATAGCATGGTCTGAGATGGAGCAAGTTTACGGTACTTTATGACACTGAGATCAGGGTGACTTGTTCTCATGAAAACCAAAACTAGGGACACTTGGGCAGGTGCCAAGGGGGTCCCAGGCCTCCTTGTAGGCAGGGTAAAGGGGGCAGCACACCTTGTTCGGATAAGAGGGCAAAGCCACTACAAAGCTATGAGGTTTTAAGTGTTTAAATAAGCTATGATGTTTTGCGTATTTAAATATGCCTGAGATAGCTGCTTGTGCATATTAGTGTGACATTGTGTATGTCGAGGCCAGCTGCGTCATGGCAAATGGCATCATGACCGAAAAAACCAATACTGTATACTGGAATATAGGACAAATAGCATCTCAGGAAGGTGTGAAACTAGTATAAAATGGAACAATCCTGTAAAATACCGAACCGGTCAGTGACCTAGACGGCAGATTTGACACATTAATTGTACGAGGGTTTTGCATGCCAAAACTTCAAGTTGGTTTGTGTGCACGTTGGCAGCGACGCTATAATAAACTATAAACAAACTGATTACATTGTAGAACTAGACCGGCACACGGTAGAGAGTATACCTGTGCCAGGCTCACCAGTTTACGTTTTGTATCACACTGAAAGGCTGGATCTGCATCCAGACTTTAACCAAAAATTAATTGGCTTGTTCTTGTCACCTACCCAACTCATCCACCAAGTTTTGTCTGAATCGTCATTTTTCGAGATTTTGTGCTATACAGTCGGACCCCGCTATTCGTGGGTTTTGCGTATTCCCCGTTGATAAAACGCGACCTGTTTCTCTCTTCGTGGAAAAGTGTCCCGTGAATTCGTGTTTTTTTTTTCTATTCGCGACTGTGTTCCATGAAATCGCGGGTTTCGCATATTCGCGGTTGACAAAATGCGACCTGTTTCTCTATTCGCGGAAAAGTGTCCCGCAAATTTGTGGGTTTTTTTCCTATCGCGGCTGTATCCCATAAATTCGCGGTTTTTTGGGAGTGCAAAAAAAAAATTCACGAGCCGCTAGCTCGCACAAAGCAGCTGTACATACGCAAATCCCCCCCCCCCCCTTTCTATGAGCATGACCTGCTTATACATTCGTGGTGCTGTGCTTTGCATTTTCATGGCTTTCACGCGATATCCCATCATTCACACTGTGAACAGCTTCGCGGGATATTCCACCAGCTGCATAACACTTTATCCCCGTGAGTTACTATACAGAATAAAAACACTCCACAGTATATGTTAGTGCAATTAGCTGTCTCCCTTTTCCCCATTGAAACAATGTGACAGCATACATTCGTGGGATTTTCATTGACCTTCGCGGATTATCATCGACATTCGCAGGATTTGCCTCGCCATTTGCGGAACTTTCACCGACATTTGCAGATTATCGTCGACATTCGTGGGATTTGCCTCGCCATTTGCGGGATTTTCATGGACATTTGCGGATAATTGCCGACATCCACGGGATTTGCCTCACCATTTGCAGATTTTGCCTCGCCATTCACGGTTTGTTCCTTGATATTTGCAGATATTTGCGATTCGGGAACCAACTCCCCCCTTTTTCCATTGAAATAATGCCCCGTCATTCGCAATCTCAGAATTTGCGGCATTTTGCAGGAACGTATCCCCCGCAAATAGTCCAACTGTATATAATTTTGGCTCCATATCTCAATAATGAAGAATCACTTTAAAAACTAGATGGTATTCATAAAATACTTACCCTGCACAGTCAACTTTGTGCGGCCAACTCTTCTGGTTTTTTTAAGGGATCTCGCGAGATCTTGGAGACGGCAGCAGCGATTCTCGAAGCTCCACACGGTCTCCACGTTTTCAAAGTTAAGTCTGTTCACAATTGTATTTTGTCGAAACTGTATTTATCTTTCGGTGTGTGAAGTTATAGGGTGCCCCTTGGAAGTTTCTCGGTGTTTATCGTTCATAAATTAATCGTCTGTTTGCCGCGTCGCGAGCAAGGCCTTTGCCGCGTCGTGAGCGAATTGAAATCGAAGTTAAGTAATTGTTCCCATTTGTATTTTCGTTATAACTGTATTTATTTTATGGTGTGTATGTACGTATATTGTGTCCCGAGGAAGATTTTCGGTGCAAATCTTTCATACCTTTTTTTTTTTTTTTTTTTTTTTTTTTTTTTTTTTTTTTTTTTTTTTTTTTTTTTTTTTTTTTTTTTTTTTTTTTTTTTTTTTTTTTTTTTTTTTTTGTATACAATATCGAGGCTCGTGAAAGAGCGAACATTAATCACATGAACACACAGAAAGACAAACCGACACATAAAACATATAACATAGGGAGCGGTAGACAAGATGGGGAGAGAGGGGGAAGGACACAAACACAACATTTGAGAGCAGGGACCGAGAGACATGGAGACATCGAGAGATCTGAGAGAGGGCGAGGGCTTTGGGGGGGGGGGCGTGGGAAGGGGGCAGTGGGAGAGGTATAAAACATATGGACACTGCCAGGACTTCCAGGAAAGAAGTTGGAATTTCAAACAAGGTGGATCTGGGGTGAATTAGCGGGGGTAGAAAAGATCAAGGTTTTGGATGGGGGAAGATAAGAGATGGTGGTGAACAGCTGTTTTAAAGACCTGGAGGGAGGAGTGGGATTGAAGGGAGTGAGGGAGTTTGTTCCAGAGGCGGGAGAAAAGAGGAATGAAAGAGTGAAGGTGAGCGGAGAGCCGAGATTTCGGCAGTTTAACCATCAGAGGGTTGCTGGCAGATCTTGTGCGACCTGTAGGAATATTTGGGGGACAGAGCACAGAGAGAGCTGGGGGTGCAAGGCCGGAGAGGAGTCGGTAGAAGACAGAAAGACCACCTACCTGCCTGCGGTGAGTGAGTGAAAGGCCCTCAGAGATAGCTTCATCGCGGGAGATTCCAATAATTCTGAAAGCTTTGGTTTCAACAGCGTGAAGCCGAGCTAGGTGTGAGGCAGGAGCACCGGCCCATAGGGGAGAACAGTATTCCATTGAGCTGCGGATGAAAGCCTTGTATGTGGTGAGGAGCTCAGGTGTGCCGAGGAAGGACTTCGCACGACGGAGGATGCCCAGTCGGCGACTGGCTTTGGAGGCCAGCTTGGAAATGTGGTTTTCCCAAGAAAGATCATGGCAGATAGTGAGACCCAAAATCTTGAGCGACAGAACTTCTTGGAGAGGATTGTTGAGAAAGTAGATGGGAGGGTTGTCCAGTCGATCTTTTCGGAGAGACATAGTAAGAGTGTGAGATTTGTCAGGATTGAAAGACATGTTCCACTTGTTTGACCAGTCTGTGATTTTGTCCAGGTCTTCAGAGAGTGAGGAGGCAGCAGACTGCCGATCTGAGGGAAGAGGAATGGAGCGGCAGAGAGTGGAGTCATCAGCAAAGAGATAGAGAGGATTTTCGAGAGAGTCAGAGAGATCATTGATGAAGACCAGAAAAAGCACGGGGCCCAGAACACTGCCTTGGGGAACTCCAGCCTGAACAGGAAGAGGAGATGAGAGAAACCCATTCAGGGCCACACGTTGACGACGACTAGAGAGGAAGTCCGCGAGCCATGCGTGGAGATTTCCATGGATACCAAAGGAGGAGAGTTTGGTGAGCAGAGCGGGGTGCCAGACCGTGTCGAAGGCACGTGATATGTCGAGGGAGACAGCTCTAATTTCCTGTTTGGCATTGAGGACCTCCATCCATTGTTGAGACAGCAGAAGCAGCATGTCCAGAGTAGAGTGACCTGGTCTGAAACCAAATTGATGATCAGAGATCAAGCCATTGGAGAAGAGGAAAGATTTCATATCAGAAGCAATGATGGATTCCATGACTTTGCTGATAATTGGGAGAAGGCTGATTGGTCTGTAGTTGCTAGGATCTGTTTTTGCACCTTTTTTGTGCAAAGCGGTGATGTTGGCTGATTTCCAAGCAGATGGCAGTTGACCTTGAGCAAAAGAGAGGGTGAAGAGAACAGAGAGAGGGTGAGATAGAGCAGCAGAGCAGGATTTTAGGACCCGTGGGCTGATGCCGTCGGGTCCAGTTGCAGAATCAGAGTCGAGGGTTGACAGAAACTTTTCCACCTTGTCAGGAGGAAAGGACACGGAGTCCAGGAGCAGCAGGGTACGACTGGGTATGGTGGGTACAGAGAGGGATGGGTTTGGGACACAAGATTTAGAGGCAAACACAGAGTTGAGGCATTCAGCTTTTTCACGTGCGGAGTCAGCTGTGTAGCCGTTTGAGGTAAGGGAGGGGATGGAGGGGGAACAAACACCAGAAACGGATTTGACCAGACGCCACCAGGATTTGGAAGAGGGAGACAGATAAGAGAGTTCGGTCTTGAGAACGGAGAGATATTGTTTCCTGGCTCTCCTGAGGGTGGACACACACTTGTTTCGGGCTTTGTGAAAGGAAATGAGATTTCCTTCCGTTGGATTTGCTTTCCAGGAGACGAAGGCAAGTTGTTTCTGGGCAACAGCCTCACCACAAGATTCCGTGTACCATGGACGGGAGGAAGGGTATGACAACTGAAGACGAGATGGGATAAATCTGTGCATGAGAGAGAGCAATTTACTTTGGAAGAATTCCCAGGATGAGTTGATGTCAGAGGTGGTAGAGATGGGAGACCAGTCCAGATGATTGATGGCTGCTTGAAGACCGTGCCAGTTGGCCTGAGTGAAATGCCAGACTCGTCGACGCTGAGCAGGCTCCCTGAGGATGGTCAGAGAGATGTCCACTTTAACAAGGACATGATCAGATGATCCGATCGGAGCAGAAGAAGAGCAGCAGACATTTTCAGGGAAGTTAGTCATAACCAAGTCCAGAAGAGAAGATGTTCCGTTGACTGAGATCCGGGTCGGGAAATTGACAGATTGTGTCAGTCCCAGTGAGTCGCAGAAGTCCTTTGCTGAGGAGCCATGGCTGGTGAGAGAGGTACCCACACCCAGCCAACTGGCATGATGACAGTTGAAATCACCACATATGAGGAAGAGAGAGTTGGGATGAGTAGATAGAAGTTGGTCCATATCATCAGACAGCGAGATGTAGATGGAGTCATCACTGTTTGGTGGACGGTACAACACACATATGAACAAGAGGTGGGAGCGAAGGGGAAGCCGTAGCCAGAGGTATTCCTGGGGGTGAGGTGGAGAGAGTGCAGTGCAGGGCGAGTGAGGAAGAGAGTTTTTGATAAAGATAGCAACCCCGCCTCCAGGACGAGGCTCAGGTCTATCATACCGGAGGAGGGAGTAGCCCGGGAGAGATACTATGGAATCAGAGACATCATAAAGGAGGAAAGTTTCTGTTAAGCAGATCACGTCTGGTTTGACAGAAGCAACCTGTATGGAGAGATCAGTTAAGTTTGAACGAAGGCCCCGGATGTTTGAGGTCCATACCGTTAATGAAGAGGAAGGGGGAGCATCAGATACAGAACAGGGGGGAGGAGGGGTAGGGTAAGATGTGGAAGAGGTGGAAGAGGTAGGGAGAGCTGTTGAAGGTGTGTCAGAGATTTCAGAATAGCTCGGAGAAAGGGAAGGATGGGGTGGACAAAAGGTTTGATGGTGATTGGGTGAGCCACAATGAGGTGTTATTTGAGGAGGGGGAAGAGCGAGGCAGAAGGTTGGGGGAGATGGAGGTGAGAGTTTGAAGGGGGAAGAAGCGGGGAGGACGCTTTGAGGAGGGGGAGTGAGCGGGGGGAAATTGAGAAGCAATGAGGGTGGGGAGATTTGAAGGGGAGGGGTGAGGGGGGAGTTTGGGAGGGAAGGGACAAGGGGAGGGATTTGAAAGGGATGGGATATGGGGGAGATTTGGAGGGGAGGGGTGAGGCAGGAGTCTAGGAGGGGAGGGGCGAGGGGGCGTCTTGGCGGGGAGGGGTGAGGGAGTAGTTTAGGAGGGAGGGGGCAAGGGGGGAGATTTGAAAGGGATGGTTGATGGGGAAGATTTGGAGGGGAGGGGTGATGGGGAAGATTTGGAGGGGAGGGGTTATGGGGAAGATTTGGAGGGGAGGGGTGAGATTGGATTTTTGAAAGTGTACGATTTATGGGAAACGAACATTTATTGCAAAATGAGTTTCTTGTGACCTTCGAGTTAAAAATACGTTTAAGGACGCTGGATGGAGGATGGAGTGCAGGAGAGTTTAGGGAATGTAGAACAAAGGCACTATAGGAGATGGATATTTTTTTTGGGATGAATTGATTTGGTGAGCAAGTCGAAAGCAGCCTTTTAAAGAAGAAGAAGAAAAAGGTGTTATAAAATATGACGGAATACATAACTTGAGGGGAAAGTGTAAACATTGAAGGTTAATGAGTGAAAACTATCTGGGGAAATGGGGGAGAAACACGTGGTCGAAGAACGAACGAACGAATAAGAATGAATAAACGAATGAGAACAGAGAAGGAAATGTTGTTTTTTTTTTTGTTTTTTTTTGAGTTGAGATTTACACAAGGAAGTAGGCTATGGGTGAAAAGACTGGGAATACAGAGAACGAAAGTTATTGGATCACAAACGACGGACCACTGAGAGAAAAACAAAGCCTCAAGGTTGTACAGTGCACACTGTACAAGGCCTTGCTCGCGACACGGCAAACAGACGATCAATTTATGAAAGATAAACACCGAGAAACAACCAAAGTTGCACACAATAACTTCACACGCCGAAAGATAAATACAGTTTCGACAAAATACAATTGTGAACAGACTTAACTTCGAAAAACGTAGAGACCGTGTGGAGCTTCGAAAATCCCTGCCGCCGTCTCCAAGATCTCGCCAATACCTGTATTGAAAATCGTGTTAATTAGTGTCGTGTCTTGAGGCCTTGTACAGTGTACACTGTACAACCTTGAGGCTTTGTTTTTCTCTCAGCGGTCCGTCGTTTGTGATCCAATAACTTTCGTTCTCTGTTTTCCCAGTCTTTTCACCCCACAGCCTACTTCATTGTGTAAATCTCAACTCAAAAAAAACAAAAAAAAAACATTTCCTTCTCTGTTCTCATTCGTTTATTCATTCTTATTCGTTCGTTCGTTCTTCGACCACGTGTTTCTCCCCCATTTTCCCAGATAGTTTTCACTGTTATTAACCTTCAATGTTTACACTTTCCCCTCAAGTTATGTATTCCGTCATATATTATAACACCCTTTTCTTCTTCTTCTTTAAAAGGCTGCTTTCAACTTGCTCACCAAATCTATTCATCCCCAAAAAAAATTCCATCTCTTATAGTGCCTTTTTTCTACATTCCCTAACCTCTCCTGCACTCCATCCTCCATCCAGCGTCCTAAAACGTATTTTTGACTCGAAGGTCACAAGAAACTCATTTTGCAATAAATGTTCGTTTCCCATTAATCGTACACTTTCTAAAATCAAATCTCACCCCTCCCCTCCAAATCTTCCCCATCACCCCTCCCCTCCAAATCTTCCCCATCACCCATCCCTTTCAAATCTTCCCCCTTTCCCCTCCCCTCCTAATCCTCCACATCACCCATCCCTTTCAAATCTCCCCCCTTGCCCCCTCCCTCCTAAACTACCCCCTCACCCCTCCCCTCCAAGACTCCCCCTCGCCCCTCCCCTCCGAGACTCCTCCCTCACCCCTCCCCTCCAAATCTCCCCCATATCCCATCCCTTTCAAATCCCTCCCCTTGTCCCTTCCCTCCCAAACTCCCCCCTCGCCCCTCCCCTTCAAATTTCCCCACCCTCATTTCTTCTCAATTTCCCCCCTCTCAATCCTCCTCCTCAAAGCGTCCTCCCCGCTTCTTCCCCCTTCCAACTCTCACCTCCATCTCCCACAACCTTCTGCCTCGCTCTTCCCCCTCCTCAAATAACACCTCGTTGTGCCTCACCCAATCACCATCAAACCTTTTGTCCGCCCCATCCTTCCCTTTCTCCGAGCTATTCTGAAATCTCTGACACACCTTCAACAGCTCTCCCTACCTCTTCCACCTCTTCCACATCTTACACTGCGCCTCCTCCCCCCTGTTCTGTATCCGATGCTCCCCCTTCCTCTTCATTAACGGTATGGACCTCAAACATCCAGGGCCTTCGTTCAAACTTAACTGATCTCTCCATACAGGTTGCTTCTGTCAAACCAGACGTGATCTGCTTAACAGAAACTTTCCTCCTTCATGATGTCTCTGATTCCTTAGTATCTCTCCCGGGTTACTCCCTCCTCCGGTATGATAGACCTGAGCCTCGTCCTGGAGGTGGGGTTGCTATCTTTATCAAAAACTCTCTTCCTCACTCGCCCTGCACTGTACTCTCTCCACCTCACCCCCAGGAATACCTCTGGCTACGGCTTCCCCTTCGCTCCCACCTCTTGTTCATATGTGTGTTGTACCGTCCACCAAACAGTGATGACTCCATCTACATCTCGCTGTCTGATAATATGGACCAACTTCTATCTACTCATCCCAACTCTCTCTTCCTCACATGTGGTGATTTCAACTGTCATCATGCCAGTTGGCTGGGTGTGGGTACCGCCCTCACCAGCCATGGCTCCTCAGCAAAGGACTTCTGCGACTCACTGGGACTGACGCAATCTGTCAATTTCCCGACCCGGATCTCAGTCAACGGAGCATCTTCTCTTCTGGACTTGGTTATGACTAACTTCCCTGAAAATGTCTGCTGCTCTTCTTCTGCGCCAATCGGATCATCTGATCATGTCCTTGTTAAAGTGGACATCTCTCTGACAATTCTCAGGGAGCCTGCTCAGCGTCGACGAGTCTGGCATTTCACTCAGGCCAACTGGCACAGTCTTCAAGCAGCCATCAATCATCTGGACTGGTCTCCCATCTCTACCACCTCTGACATCAACTCATCCTGGGAATTCTTCCAAAGTAAATTGCTCTCTCTCATGCACAGATTTATCCCATCTCGTCTTCAGTTGTCATACCCTTCCTCCCGTCCATGGTACACGGAATCTTGTGGTGAGGCTGTTGCCGAGAAACAACTTGCCTTCGTCTCCTGGAAAGCAAATCCAACGTAAGGAAATCTCATTTCCTTTCACAAAGCCCGAAACAAGTGTGTGTCCACCCTCAGGAGAGCCAGGAAACAATATCTCTCCGTTCTCAAGACCGAACTCTCTTATCTGTCTCCCTCTTCCAAATCCTGGTGGCGTCTGGTCAAATCCGTTTCTGGTGTTTGTTCCCCCTCCATCCCCTCCCTTACCTCAAACGGCTACACAACTGACTCCGCACATGAAAAAGCTGAATGCCTCAACTCTGTGTTTGCCTCTAAATCTTGTGTCCCAAACCCATCCCTCTCTGTACCCACCATACCCAGTCGTACCCAGCTGCTCCTGGACTCCGTGTCCTTTCCTCCTGACAAGGTGGAAAAGTTTCTGTCAACCCTCGACTCTGATTCTGCAACTGGACCCGACGGCATCAGCCCATGGGTCCTAAAATCCGGCTCTGCCGCTCTATCTCACCCTCTCTCTGTTCTCTTCACCCTCTCTTTTGCTCAAAGTCAACTGCCATCTGCTTGGAAATCAGCCAACATCACCACTTTGCACAAAAAAGGTGCAAAAACAGATCCTAGCAACTACAGACCAATCAGCCTTCTCCCAATTATCAGCAAAGTCATGGAAACCATCATTGCTTCGGATATGAAATCTTTCCTCTTCTCCAATGGCTTGATCTCTGAGCATCAATTTGGTTTCAGACCAGGTCACTCTACTCTGGACATGCTGCTTCTGCTGTCTCAACAATGGATGGAGGTCCTCAATGCCAAACAGGAAATTAGAGCTGTCTCCCTCGACATATCACGTGCCTTCGATACGGTCTGGCACCCCGCTCTGCTCACCAAACTCTCCTCCTTTGGTATCCATGGAAATCTCCATGCATGGCTGGCTGACTTCCTCTCTAGTCGTCGTCAACGTGTGGCCCTGAATGGGGTTCTCTCATCTCCTCTTCCTGTTCAGGCTGGAGTTTCCCAAGGCAGTGTTCTGGGCCCTGTGCTTTTTCGGGTCTGCATCAATGATCTCTCTGACTCTCTTGAAAATCCTCTCTATCTCTTTGCTGATGACTCCACTCTCTGCCGCTCCATTCCTCTTCCCTCAGATCGGCAGTCTGCAGCCTCCTCACTCTCTGAAGACTTGGACAAAATCACAGACTGGTCAAACAAGTGGAACATGTCTTTCAATCCTGACAAATCTCACACTCTTACTATGTCTCTCCGAAAAGATCGACTGGACAACCCTCCCATCTACTTTCTCAACAATCCTCTCCAAGAAGTTCTGTCGCTCAAGCTTTTGGGTCTCACTATCTGCCATGATCTTTCTTGGGAAAACCACATTTCCAAGCTGGCCTCCAAAGCCAGTCGCCGACTGGGCATCCTCCGTCGTGCGAAGTCCTTCCTCGGCACACCTGAGCTCCTCACCACATACAAGGCTTTCATCCGCAGCTCAATGGAATACTGTTCTCCCCTATGGGCCGGTGCTCGTGCCTCACACCTAGCTCGGCTTCACGCTGTTGAAACCAAAGCTTTCAGAATTATTGGAATCTCCCGCGATGAAGCTATCTCTGAGGGCCTTTCACTCACTCACCGCAGGCAGGTAGGTGGTCTTTCTGTCTTCTACCGACTCCTCTCCGGCCTTGCACCCCCAGCTCTCTCTGTGCTCTGTCCCCCAAATATTCCTACAGGTCGCACAAGATCTGCCAGCAACCCTCTGATGGTTAAACTGCCGAAATCTCGGCTCTCTGCTCAACTTCTCTTTCATTCCTCTTTTCTCCCACCTCTGGAACAAACTCCCTCACTCCCTTCAATCCCACTCCTCCCTCCAGGTCTTTAAAACAGCTGTTCACCATCATCTCTTATCTTCCCCCATTCAAAACCTTGATCTTTTCTACCCCCGCTAATTCACTCCAGATCCACCTTGTTTGAAATTCCAACTTCTTTCCTGGAAGTCCTGGCCGTGTCCATATGTTTTATACGTCTCCCACCCCCCCCCTTCCCATGCCCCGTCCCCCAAAGCCCTCGCCCTCTCTCAGATCTCTCGATGTCTCCATGTCTCTCGGTCCCTGCTCTCAAATGTTGTGTTTGTGTCCTTCCCCCTCTCTCCCCATCTTGTCTACCGCTCCCGATGTTGTATGTTTTTGTGTCGGTTTGTCTTTCTGTGTGATTAATGTTCGCTCTTTCACGAGCCTCGATGTTGTATACAAAAAAAAAAGAAAAAAAAAAAGGGGGGATTTCTTTCTTTGATCCAATATGGCTGCCAGACCATGTGACCGATGACATCATAAATTTACATTCTCCAATATAATTGTTATGTCGATCACACTCTATTTCAAACTGATCGGACAAAGCGTTGTACTTGTCGAATCATGATGTCACCAATTATGTAATGATAAAAAACAAAAAAACAAAACAAAACAAAACACCTTTAGAGGCCATCATGTGATAATTAATAACACTTATTCCCCATGCAGAGTTCTTTACACGGAGCCATTTCAATTTTCTCCATGGAGTGGTTTCAGAGATATAGAGGTGCAACTTTTTTTGGTTTTTCCAAGATGCCGCCTGTACCACGTGACCTATGACATCATAATTATCATTAAAATATTCTACAGGATGAGAAGCTCCTATGGTGAACATTTCAATGGTTGCAGTGAAATTTTTTTTATACTGATCGGATTAAGCATTGTACTTGTCGAATTATGACATCATAATGAAAGCGTAACATCATTAAAATGACATTAATTGGATTAACCGATGACATCATTAAAACATATTATTTCCCTTGGGGGAGTATTGACAATGAACCATGTTTAAAATTTTTCCATTGATAGGTTTCGGAGATATAAAGGTGCAACGTTTTTCCAAGATGGCGTCCATACCATGTAACGTATGGCCTCATAATTATCAGTAAAATATTCTACAGGAGGAGGTGCTTCCATGCTGCAAAATTCGTGTTAATCAGACCAATCGGACCTGAGAAAATGAATTTTTAAAACAAGACCGATAGTCTAACAACAGCGTAGCCGGGCTTGTTTGATACATTAGATTAAGAGGATAGTATGACCTGGGTGGGGATATCAGTTACCAGATACTGCAAGTATTAAAAAAATTTGATTTCACGCATTGACAGCAGATTCGTGAAGAACTTGGACAAAAAAACATACCCAGTCTGAATGTTGCGACATACAGTCAATCTCGAAACTGCAAATGGTGAATCCACGAATGTCACGGATGAAAGCCCTTACGTCATCATTTCCTCATTCAGTTTTAAACTCAATATCTCTATATTTTTATTCCAAACAGCATGATTCATCATTCCAATTACAAATTAATACTATTAGCAACGGTACCCGCCATAAGGGTGGGGCTTCAATTGGGAGGCCCAAATGAAAAGGCAAAATATCAGAAATTGAAGGCTTTTTAAAATTTATTTTGAACGATTTATGTAAACATCCGTTAAATCATATCACACGCAAATCATCAAAATCTAAACAGTATTTGTCGAATTTCAATAAAAGCCACATCACTGTTCATATCGGTAAATATTATTCCATCGTGTTTGGAAAAACTGGAAAATTGGAAAATTGGGGAGAAAATTGGCAACACAATATAGCATATTTTAATTTTACTCCAGGGGGTCCCAGGATTACCCACCCAAAATTTCGTTGCGATCGGTTCAGCCGTTTTTGCGGTACCTGGGAACGGACGGACATTTGGTGAATTATAGTAAGATGCAGGCACGTACGCACGCAGCCGATCGCTCAAGCCCGCTTTTCGCTTCGCTCGGGGCAGGGTATTTATCGGATCCAGATCCAATTCTTTAAAAAATCGAATCGATTCATCCATGTCACACACCCAACCTGCCCACCAAATTCCGTCCAAATCCATCCATAACGTTTTTTTAGATATCGTGCTCCCATGAAGATAGACAGACAAACAGCTAGGGGTGAAAACATAACCTCCGTCCACCAGTTAGAAAGCGACAAGCCACCGATAGCAGTAATTATGATAAATAGGGAAAAATTGATACGTAAAGCAACAACTGCAACTATAGTAGAGGGTGGTGAATAAAGCAAAGCGAATGAAAAAAATTCCACTAACACCAAATGGCAAGAAGGTGAAAAATCATCGACTTGGGCATACATATTTAACAATAAACAACTCTTGCCTTTAGAATCTGATCTCCAGGCCAAAGTCGGCTATCTTTCGCTGCTGCGCCCTCTTCATACACTTCATGTATCACAATGGCACCCTGGGGGGACACTTTGGTTGAGATCACATTTAATCATTCCTGAAAGACACTGATGGGAGCGAGTGTGCGCATTTCACAAGCGACTGCACGGCCATCGACAATGCCAGTATAGCTGCATCTCTCTCCAGTTAGAGCAAGATCTGGTTTCAGACATTACGCTGCTGTGATTAATCACTCCAGAGGGAGACACATCGCTTTCTGCAAGCTCCGATCCGTGCCCAGCATGGTTGAGAATGCTGCGGTATGGAACGCACTGCCAAAATGCAACAGTGTACTGTATTTCCAATTTGTAAAATCTTTACATGCCGCCATTTGTCTATCACACCGAATGGTGATGAGAATGCCCACGCAAGAGGAGCCAAATAATCCAGAACACTCTTTCCCAATAAGGCTAATTTGAATGCAATACGCAGCAATGAGACATTCCTTCAAGCATTGATTTTCCAATAAACCGGCACTGCTTTAAATATATATTATGTGTGCTGGTCATATGGATGCTCGGCTCATTAGTACGAGGTAAAAAGTAAAGCATCGACACAGATCAAACTCGTAAGGGCGATACAAAATTAATGCCAAAAGGGATTTTCCCACAACAACAAAGCGCATCAAAAGGTTCAGAAAACAGACTGAAGATTCATGAAAGAAATTCACCAAGTACATCGACAATGATAACATATCGAGTGACCATGAGGAACCACCTTTAGAGGCCATTTTTCTCCGCAGAGCAGGGGTTGGCCTTTTTCGGGCACCGTGGTCCCCTTTTTGAAGCAATGTTTTATGTTCGGGTGCCCTTCCTGCCGCCAACCCTGTTGGTCGCCTTTTGCGACACACAGGGAATTACCAGTGAATTGGTACTCAATTTGCCGACCTCGGAAGGATGACAGGCTGAGTCAACCCCATTGGCGTTAATTCAGCAATCGACCGGGATTCGAACCCAGGATCCTAAGATCCCAAGCCGGCACCCAAACCGCTAAGCCAACACCTGGCTGAGTGACCATGAGGATTGGGACCAAATCTACAGGGTGGATTGAAAGTCACTTTAGCCACGCTAAATGTCTCACACCTCCTTACCTCTCTTCCCCCCTCTGCCCTGATATGTGGCAACACTGACTCGTTGATGCGGGCGTCAGTAGGAAGGTAGACAGCATGGCGGATACAAATTGTTGCAGTGTTAAAAAAGCAGTTGGTTGCTTGTGTTTGGGTGCAGGAAAGGGCGGGCACACAAAGGCCGAACAACTGTTCAAGTGCGGACAGCTTTCGGGTAACTCTTTGGATAGCCTTTTCCACCGAAGCTCCTCTAACGTGGCCACCAATGTAGTCCAGATCTAACCACTCCAGGCACCTATTTGTGCGGCTTCATAATGGAGAAAATATCGACAAACAGGTATAGGACGATTGAATAAATGTGCGCTGCAGTCATCACCTCTTTCGCACAACAGGTGACTCCACAAATACGTCTAAAAGGACTTGGCAACGGATTCAGTGGTGCAAGCAGAATAATGGAGCGCATAAATATACAATGACTGATTCATCATTGTAAGTACTGCACAATAAAACCAATATTATTAAGAGTTTTGAGTGAATTCTTTACTGGGAGGGGAAACGCAACTTTCAGGCCACCCTGTAGATTTGAATAGAGACTTGAATGAAATGTAGTTTCTGGCCTACTAACATTGTGAGCTCTTCCACAAAATATATTTCTCAGAAACAAATACGACGAATGTAAAATTCAAACAATATTTAGCAAAAAGAAGAGCCATCATGGTTACCTTACCAGAGGTGTGTCTGAGCCACCGACGACACTGAGGCCGAGACCAGTACGGCCTTTGCAAATCTCAATCATCGTTTCTCGCCCCGAAAACACGGGACAGGTGGCTGGCTTGGAGAGCAGGGAAGGTAAGGGGGTTGCCGTTACTGCAAAGAGACATGCAACGAACAAAAATAAATAAAATAAAAACATTATTATAATCGGGATCTGTTATAACAAGGTCTCACATGTTAGGAGCACTGTTATAACAAGGTCTCACATGTTAGGAGTACTGTTATAACAAGGTCTCACATGTTAGGAGCACTGTTATAACAAGGTCTCACATGTTAGGAGCACTGTTATAACAAGGTCTCACATGTTAGGAGCACTGTTATAACAAGGACTCACATGTTAGGAGCACTGTTATAACAAGGTCTCACATGTTAGGAGCACTGTTATAACAAGGTCTCACATGTTAGGAGCACTGTTATAACAAGGTCTCACATGTTAGGAGCACTGTTATAACAAGGTCTCACATGTTAGGAGCACTGTTATAACAAGGACTCACATGTTAGGAGCACTGTTATAACAAGGACTCACATGTTAGGAGCACTGTTATAACAAGGACTCACATGTTAGGAGCACTGTTATAACAAGGTCTCACATGTTAGGAGCACTGTTATAACAAGGTCTCACATGTTAGAAGCACTGTTATAACAAGGACTCACATGTTAGGAGCACTGTTATAACAAGGTCTCACGTGTTAGGAGCACTGTTATAACAAGGTCTCACATGTTAGGAGCACTGATATAACAAGGCATCTCCTCAGTGAAAGACACATGAAAGCCCGCTTGGAGTTTGCAAAAAAAGCACCTAAAGGACTCTCAGACTGTGAGAAACAAGATTCTGTGGGCTTTCATGTGTCTTTCACTGAGGAGAGGCTTCCGTCTGGCCACTCTCCCATAAAGCCCAGATCGGTGGAATGTTGCAGTGATGGTTGTCCTTCTGGAAGTTTCTCCCATCTCCACACAGGATCTCTGGAACTCAGCCAGAGTGACCATTGGGTTCTTGGTCACCTCTCTTACCAAGGCCCTTCTCCCCCGATTGCTCAGTTTGGCCGGGCGGCCCAACTCGAGGAAGAGTCCTGGTTGTTCCAAACTTCTTCCATTTAAGAATTATGGAGGCCACTGTGCTCTTGGGAACCTTCATTGCAGCAGAGATTTTTTTGTAGGCTTCCCCAGATCTGTGCCTCGACACAATCCTGTCTCTGAGCTCTGCAGGCAGTTCCTTCGACGTCATGGCTTGGTTTTTTCTCTAATATGCATTGTCAGCTGTGAGACCTTATATATACAAGTGTGTGCCTTTCCAAACCATGTCCAATCAATTGAATTTATCACAGGTTAACTCCAAACAAGGTGTAGAAACATCTCAAAGATGATCAAGAGAAATGGGAGGCACCTGAGCTAAATTTCAAGTGTCATAGCAAAGGGTCTGAATACTTACGTAAATGTGATATTTCATTTGTTTCTTTTTAATATATTTGCAAAACTTTCTAAAATCCTGTTTTCTCTTTGTCATTATGGTTGATTGAGTGTAGATTGATGAGGGAAAAATGAATTTAAACGATTTCAGCATAAGGCTGCAACATAACAAAATGTGAAAAAAGTGAAGGGGTCTGAATACTTTCTGAATGCACTGTAATCATCAATTCTCCCTTTTTGACATGCTGTGCCTGGATGTTGTAAGGAATTACAGCAAATGATGGATGATGACGATTAACTCCCATTTTATATTCCGTGGATGTTGAGGGACCAGGAACCATGTGCCGCATGATCATGCATTTGCTTAATTATATTATTGGAAACAATTTTCCATAATGACATGCCACTGGAATTCCAAACATCATTTTTCATCTTTTAATGCAGTTTTTCTTAAAAGTTGTTTCCCTTTATTAGGCATTATTTGTACTCTGAATGATAAATCCCTGCGTACTAAGCTCTTCCTCTGCTTGGTGCGATCGAGGCAGTCTGCACACATCACTCATAGGGTTACTTCCATACACACAAGAAGCAGAAAAGAAAATTAATGAGAAGCCAGGAGTCGCAACGGCCAATGCTCTAAAGAGTCGCCTTTGTGGAGAAGGAGGAACACATTAGAAAGGACAATAGTGAAGATATTCAATGCAATTGGAACACCAACTGCAATGCATGGGTCATCCATCTGCACCTGCAGAATAACAGAGAAGAAAAACGACATTCCTTCGAAATGCACTTGTTGAGTGGCTTACTAAACATACAATGAGATGATGCTGCAAGAAATGGAGACATCAGAGAAAGACAAACTGGAGAGTTCATAGAGCACCTGCGCACAGTGTTCAAATGTATAGTGAGTGTGAGAATACGTTGATCAAGAGTGAAGTGGTTTGCCCATTTTTTTAAAGAACGACCAGACTCGGTGGTGTACTGGTTAGAGACTCTGTTCCGAGTCTGGGAGATCGGCGGATCAAACCCCTGACCGAATCACACCAAAGACTAAAAATGGTACATGCTTCTTCCTTGCTTGATGCTCAGAATTAAAAATGATAAGAACACTGATAATCCCCATCGGCTGGCATCCATGGGGAGGAGGAAATGCCTCTTTAGGAAATGTCCTGCCGAGTGCGGTGAGAAAGGCGGTGCCATTGTTGTGGTGTTCCTGGTACCCAGAGTTCTCGGGGAAGTGATGGCACTTCTCCCAAGCCCAGTGGCTGTGTTTGTCTCGTCTAACAGGCCTGTGTTGTGTCTCTTGTATTCGTCTATATCCATCTGTGTAAGATGAGTATGTGGAATCTCCACTACGAGCATTAAATCCTGTTATAACAAGACCAGAAGTCTAACAGTGGCGTAGCCGGGCTTGTAAAATATTATAAACCACAAACACATATTAAATGCTATTTATAACATTAAACAAAGAAAGTTGGAGGAATTCCGAAATCCATGAGCTAAGTTTTACTTACAGAACTGAGCGAAGATCTACTGTAATCTATATACCACACAGCCACAACGGTTGGAGGTGTAATAATTGGAGGTGGTTGGAGGTGGTTGGAGGTGTTGGAGGTGTAATCTATATACCCCACAGCCACAAGAGTTGGAGGTGTGATCCTTTACCAAGCAGCTAGCTAGCGCTTGCCAAGCCAGCCGTTCCTTAACGGTTTTGAATGGAGTGCTTGTTCAAATGCTTAAACCACTTGGCGATCTCTTCACAACAAGCTTGGTAAATGAACACACACCCAATGTTCTTGAGACCCAACCATAGATCGACTGTAATCTAGATACCCCAAAGAGGAATGACCCTTCCTGCCCCATCCATAGTGAGCGGGTGTACTCGTCATACTAAAATGAAAAACTATGGTTATCTTAAATTGCCCAATGCTGACAGAAGTCCAGTAAAAATTTTTTTTTCAAATTGGCTGTCATGAGAAGCAAAATCCACCAAAAAAAAAAACAAGCCTCCAAAACAAGATTATGATCTGAAAACATGGTTTGGCGACAACATTTCGAGGTGCCAGCGAACCTGCTCATTTCATCGTGTCACATGATGCTGTTCATCAACTAGAGAGATGAAAGGTTTGTGTGCAGTAGGTTTGCCTTAGTATTCCATGAACATAATTACTGCTGACAAACTGCACTTAAGAATAACCTTCTGAATATCTCATCATTAAGTCCCGTCTTACTCGCATCTCCCCAAATTATTTACCGTCCCGAATGTGCCCAATCTTAGACGCCAGAGGTAAACCCATGAACTCAGCTGACTTTCCAACCTCCAGAATTTATTTTCCTGTATGATTTTGACATCGTTGTGCAGTGCACAAAATTATCGCAGGAAGTTCATGTTATCGCCAACACGCCCAGAATTGTGAAATTGGCAAATCGACACCACAAGAAGCTTGGTAAATGAACACACACCCAATGTTCTTGAGACCAGACCATATATCGACTGTAATCTATATACCCCAAAGAGGAATGACCCTTCCTGCCATTCACAACTGCCACCACATTAATATATATAAGATATATATTTAACCTCCAGTAACGTTGCAGTCACTATTAAAGGGATTAGTGTTATGATTAGATTTACTATAATAATATTACGTTATTATTACAAAAATTATATTATTTTTTAAAAACCGAGGTGAATTCCTTACTTCCGTGGTTACACCGCTTCAATCCATCAACTTTCCATTCACGACATTGGGATTAAAGTGTTATGGTTATATTTACTATAATATTATTATTATTATTACGAAAAGAATACCACTGTATTAATAAACCTGGGCTTAATTTGTCCAAAGCGGACGGTGAGTCATAACGCTTAAGGCCTATAAGTACCGTATTGTTGGAAGAGACGTAACGCCGATGCTTTCTATATTTGATGGTCATTTAAACAATCGGTATGTTTATGTTTCACACTGAATGAAAAACGTAAAGGTTGAGCATGGCGATTGTGCTATACGACAGGTTTGACGATATGTTCGGCATGAACGGCATATAAATCAAAATGGCGGTGTGTGGAGTCAGCCGCCTTATGCCGTAATGACATCAGACGTAATCACATCACCCTGTCATGTGATCAGATACTCAGCTCTGATTGGTATACGTTTCAGGGGACATACATACATACATGCATACATACAGACGGACAAACACTGTTCTAGACGGCTCTGCCCGATGGGCTACGCCGTAAAAATATCGAAGAGGAAAGACAAACATAGGAGCAATACCCCTGGTGCTCACCTGGTAGAATAAACAGTATACTGAATGAATGAATGATCGTTTTAAGGCCATTTTTCCTCCCTAGAGCAGGGATTAGCCAATAAACAGTATACTATACTGAATAAAGGTATTTTAAACTAATTTGAATGATTTCTAGAAGACAGTGCAGGATGTAGAATCATGCTAACATAATCATAAGACTTTAAACAAACAAACAAAAAATATATATATTTTGGGGGGCAACCCCTACTCCCCACCCGTCCCATCCTGTATACCTCCTCAGACCCCAATTTTTTCTGATGCCTTGAACAAACATTGGTAAATCACGGGTGATGAAGGTTGTGGTGAAGTTTCATTGCAATTGTGTATGTAGTTTCAGAGAAAAGAGCAAACACCTATTTTGGGGGGCAACCCCCCCATACACTCCCTCAGGGCCCGATTTTTTTAATGCCGTGAACAAACTTTGGTACATCACGGGTGATTCAGGTTGTGGTCAAGTTTCATATAAATCGTGTGTGCACTTTCAGAGAAGAAAGCAAATTCCTATTTTGGGGGGTCAAACCTGGATCCACTTTGACCCCCGGTAGACCCCCTTTGCCCCGATTTCTATAATGCCATGAACAAACTTTAGTCACAACACAAAAAATATCATTTGTTCCATGTTTGGTGACAATCCCTTCAGCGGTTTCGGAGAAGAAGTTTCAAGTGTTTACGGACAGACGGACTGACGGACGACGCGCCATCTCATAAGCTTCCCTGAACTTCCGGGTGAGCTAATAATACACCAAAGCAGAATGAACGGTAGAATGCAAGAAGAGAGACTAAGAAGCAAATGTAAGCAAACGGTGAAGGATATAATGGAAGCTCCAATTACTAGAGAAGAAGCATAGCATTCTTCAGAGAATGAAAAGGGCGGAGAAGCCGTGGTTCTGGCCTTGTGCTGAATCGCAGCAGGAAGAAAAAAGATGAAGGATAATGCAAGCAGTGTTTGACTACAATTTGTTCATAAAGTGCAGTTTTGAGCTCCTGCACCCATCAGAAATGACTCGTCTTGGTCAAGCTCTATTTCTGAGCTGGTTTCAATGTTTTACTACCTTTTAGCATCTTTTCAAGTTCTTCCACAAACTCCCTTCATCAACATCTCCAATACCATATTTTACTGTTTATCACTTTCGGAGATTATGGAGGTGCAAAGATTTTTGGCTTTTCCAAGATGGCGGCCGTACCACGTGGCCTGTGCCGTCATAATTATTTTTAAAAACTACAGGAGGAGGCGCACCTACGGTGAAACTTTCCTGTCAATCGGACCAATGGTTGCAGAGAAAATCAGTTTTATTCTGTGTGGACAAACATACAGACAGACAGACAAACAAACAAACAAACAAACAGACTCAAATGCAATACCCTCTCCTCTGGTGAGGGTAACAATCGTATAACTGACGACACCATTGAGTGCGAACAATGGATACTTCTGGCAACTGCACTCTGCACCCCTCCCACTTCCTTCCCCGGCACCCCACAAGAGATAAGATATACAAATTACCAGCAACGGGAGATCTTGGCAGATGGGATGAGGGCGGCTGTGGCAGTGACACCACTCGGCTGTTTGGTCTCTCATTGTAACCAACCTTGAGCTTCACTGAATGTTCAGCACTCTCTATCAGCTCCAGCACCTGCACAGTAGTTAAGTGTTACTCTGCATTGCTCATTCATTCAGAACACGCCATCACCTATTGTTAGAAAAACTTATCCAAGTATTAGGAATGGGGAGAAGGGAAGATTTGCACAGATATTGCAGAGAAATAATGCTGAACATATTTAAGATTAGACTTCCGATTAAGACTTTTATGATTAGCCTTTTCTTGACTTGTGGTTCTTGGACTGTGCATGTTGGACGTCAGATCGAGCAGTTCCTACTTCCAGTTAATCAAAGCGAAGTTTTCCAGACCACATCATAATATATTCCTCTCATTTATTATTCTTCTTCACCAGGCTTATTTTCCAAACCTGTCTCACTCCAAAACACTTGGTCCATCGTCCATTTTCCCCAACGGCAGTGCCACTTTGCTCCGTGCCTTCAACAACCGTTAATTCCACCTCATGATGTCTGTCTCCGTATATCCAGATTGGAAATCTCGAGCAGTCCAGTTGGCAGACGTTTTCTGCACATGACGATCAAATCCCCTTCATGTCCATTAATGGTGTGAAACCACTCCTTGTCAGTACTCTCCACCACATGGCCACATCTTTCCAACCCCAACTCTTCTGTGTATCCCCCCTCTTCAGCATCTTTCCACAACATGTCCCCTCTTTCTGCAACCCACTCAACAAAACCCTCTTATCTTCCTCCTCCAATCACCTTCTTCCATCTTCTCCCACCTTCCCCATACCCGACACTTCTCCCATCTTGCCAATCGTCCTATCCTCTCCCATTCTTGATATAGGACAAGTTCCCTATATTTCTGGTGCCCCTGATTTTAACTCATGGAATTCTTCCACATACATCTGCTTTCGCGTATGCACAGATCCATCCCATCTCATCTTCAGTTATCATACCCTTCTTCACACCCATGATATACTGAATCCTGTGGTGAGGCATTTGCCTTGAAACAACTTACCTTCTCTTCATGGAAGGCAAATCCAAGTGAAAGAAATCTCATATCATTCCACAATGCCAGCAACAAGTGTGTGTTGACTCTTCGGAGAGCCAGAAAATAACATCTGGCCCACCTCAAGATTGAACTTTCAGATTGGTTTCCCTCCTCTAAAAACTGGTGGTGCCTTGTTAAATCCATTTCTGGTGTATGCTCCCCCTCCATCACTTCCCGCTCTTCAAATGGCACCACAGCCGACTCCACCCCTGAGAAGGTTGAATGCTTCAATTCTGTTTGCTTCCAAATCTTGTGTCCCCAACCCCTCGCCCTCTGTACCCACCCTATGCAGTCACACATAACGGCTCCTGGACTCTGTCATTTGCACCTGAAAAAGTGGAGAGGTTTCTGGCAACCCTCGACTGATTCTGAAACTGGACCGGACAGCATATGTAAGCTCACGCGTCATAAAAGCCTGTTCTAGCATATGTAAGCTCACGCGTCATAAAAGCCTGTTCTGGCACATCCCCTTTCAGCTCTGTTCACCTTATCATTTGCCCGAGGCCATCCTTCATCTGCCTGGAAGTCACCCAACATCACCGAATTACATGCATTAGGTACAAAAACCGATCCTCTTTAGCTACCGACATATCAGCTTGTGCAACTAATCACCAAGGTTAAGGAATCCATCATCACAGCTGACATCAAATCTTTCCTTTTCTTCAATGGTCTGGTCTCATGTTCTCAGCTCATCAATTTGGATTCAGACCATGTCACACAACCTTGGATAGGCTGATTCTGCTCTTACAACAATGGATGGAGGTCCTTCATGTCAGACATGAGATCAGGGATGTCCCTCCAGACACATCTCGAGCATTTGATACCATCTCGCAAGCCACGTTGCTCTCCAAACTCTCTGCCTTTGGTATCCAAAGCCACTTGGCTTACTGACTTCCTCTACTCTCTAAGCCAACACGTGGCTCTCAATGGAATCGTGCCTCACACCTTGCTCAGATTGATGCCGTGGAAATTAAGGCATTCAAGGTTATTTGAATTTCCCAAGATGAAGCAGAGTATATGGGCTTATCACTTTCACATCGCAAACAGGTCAGTGGTCTCTGTCTTCCACCAAATCCTTTCTGGTCTTCCCACATCTCATTCTCTCCTTTCCCCCCTCTGTATCTCTCTCCTTTCCCCCCTCTGTATCTCTCTCCTTTCCCCCCTCTGTATCTCTCTCCTTTCCCCCCTCTGTATCTCTCTCCTTTCCCCCCTCTGTATCTCTCTCCTTTCCCCCCTCTGTATCTCTCTCCTTTCCCCCCTCTGTATCTCTCTCCTTTCCCCCCTCTGTATCTCTCTCCTTTCCCCCCTCTGTATCTCTCTCCTTCCCCCCCTCTGTATCTCTCTCCTTTCCCCCCTCTGTATCTCTCTCCTTTCCCCCCTCTGTATCTCTCTCCTTTCCCCCCTCTGTATCTCTCTCCTTTCCCCCCTCTGTTTCTCACACCTTTCCCCCCTCTGTTTCTCTCTCCTTTCCCCCCTCTGTTTCTCTCTCCTTTCCCCCTTCGGTTTCTCTCTCCTTTCCCCCCTCGGTTTCTCTCTCCTTTTCCCCCTCTGTTTCTCTCTCCTTTCCCCCTCTGTTTCTCTCTCCTTTCCCCCTTCGGTTTCTCTCTCCTTTCCCCCTTCGGTTTCTCTCTCCTTTCCCCCCTCGGTTTCTCTCTCCTTTTCCCCCTCTGTTTCTCTCTCCTTTCCCCCCTCTGTTTCTCTCTCCTTCCCCCCCTCTGTATCTCTCTCCTTTCCCCCCTCTGTATCTCTCTCCTTTCCCCCCTCTGTATCTCTCTCCTTCCCCCCCTCTGTATCTCTCTCCTTTCCCCCCTCTGTATCTCTCTCCTTTCCCCCCTCTGTATCTCTCTCCTTTCCCCCCTCTGTATCTCTCTCCTTTCCCCCCTCTGTTTCTCACACCTTTCCCCCCTCTGTTTCTCTCTCCTTTCCCCCCTCTGTTTCTCTCTCCTTTCCCCCTTCGGTTTCTCTCTCCTTTCCCCCCTCGGTTTCTCTCTCCTTTTCCCCCTCTGTTTCTCTCTCCTTTCCCCCTCTGTTTCTCTCTCCTTTCCCCCTTCGGTTTCTCTCTCCTTTCCCCCTTCGGTTTCTCTCTCCTTTCCCCCCTCGGTTTCTCTCTCCTTTTCCCCCTCTGTTTCTCTCTCCTTTCCCCCCTCTGTTTCTCTCTCCTTTCCCCCCTCGGTTTCTCTCTCCTTTCCCCCCTCTGTTTCTCTCTCCTTTCCCCCCTCGGTTTCTCTCTCCTTTCCCCCCCTCTGTTTCTCTCTCCTTTCCCCCCTCTGTTTCTCTCTCCTTTCCCCCCTCTGTTTCTCTCTCCTTTCCCCCCTCTGTTTCTCTCTCCTTTCCCCCCTCTGTTTCTCTCTCCTTTCCCCCCTCGGTTTCTCACTCCTTTCCCCCCTCGGTTTCTCTCTCCTTTACCCCCTCGGTTTCTCTCTCCTTTCCCCCCCTCTGTTTCCCTCTCCTTTCCCCCCTCTGTTTCTCTCTCCTTTCCCCCCTCTGTTTCTCTCTCCTTTCCCCCCTCGGTTTCTCTCTCCTTCCCCCCCTCGGTTTCTCTCTCCTTCCCCCCCTCGGTTTCTCTCTCCTTTCCCCCCCCTCTGTTTCTCTCTCCTTTCCCCCCTCTGTTTCTCTCTCCTTTCCCCCCTCTGTTTCTCTCTCCTTCCCCCCTCGGTTTCTCTCTCCTTTCCCCCCTCGGTTTCTCACTCCTTTCCCCCCTCGGTTTCTCTCTCCTTTACCCCCTCGGTTTCTCTCTCCTTTACCCCCTCGGTTTCTCTCTCCTTTCCCCCCTCGGTTTCTCTCTCCTTTCCCCCCTCGGTTTCTCTCTCCTTTCCCCCCTCGGTTTCTCTCTCCTTTCCCCCCTCGGTTTCTCTCTCCTTTCCCCCCTCGGTTTCTCTCTCCTTTCCCCCCTCGGTTTCTCTCTCCTTTCCCCCCTCGGGTTCTCTCTCCTTTCCCCCCTCGGTTTCTCTCTCCTTTCCCCCCTCGGTTTCTCTCTCCTTTCCCCCCTCGGTTTCTCTCTCCTTTCCCCCCTCTGTTTCTCTCTCCTTTCCCCCCTCTGTTTCTCTCTCCTTTCCCCCCTCTGTTTCTCTCTCCTTTCCCCCCTCTGTTTCTCTCTCCTTTCCCCCCTCTGTTTCTCTCTCCTTTCCCCCCTCTGTTTCTCTCTCCTTTCCCCCCTCTGTTTCTCTCTCCTTTCCCCCCTCTGTTTCTCTCTCCTTTCCCCCCTCTGTTTCTCTCTCCTTTCCCCCCTCTGTTTCTCTCTCCTTTCCCCCCTCTGTTTCTCTCTCCTTTCCCCCCTCTGTTTCTCTCTCCTTTCCCCCCTCTGTTTCTCTCTCCTTTCCCCCCTCTGTTTCTCTCTCCTTTCCCCCCTCTGTTTCTCTCTCCTTTCCCCCCTCTGTTTCTCTCTCCTTTCCCCCCTCTGTTTCTCTCTCCTTTCCCCCCTCTGTTTCTCTCTCCTTTCCCCCCTCTGTTTCTCTCTCCTTTCCCCCCTCTGTTTCTCTCTCCTTTCCCCCCTCTGTTTCTCTCTCCTTTCCCCCCTCTGTTTCTCTCTCCTTTCCCCCCTCTGTTTCTCTCTCCTTTCCCCCCTCTGTTTCTCTCTTCTTTCCCCCCTCTGTTTCTCTCTCCTTTCCCCCCTCTGTTTCTCTCTCCTTTCCCCCCTCTGTTTCTCTCTCCTTTCCCCCCTCTGTTTCTGTCTCCTTTCCCCCCTCTGTTTCTGTCTCCTTTCCCCCCTCTGTTTCTCTCTCCTTTCCCCCCTCTGTTTCTCTCTCCTTTCCCCCCTCTGTTTCTCTCTCCTTTCCCCCCTCTGTTTCTCTCTCCTTTCCCCCCTCTGTTTCTCTCTCCTTTCCCCCCTCTGTTTCTCTCTCCTTTCCCCCCTCTGTTTCTCTCTCCTTTCCCCCCTCTGTTTCTCTCTCCTTTCCCCCCTCTGTTTCTCTCTCCTTTCCCCCCTCTGTTTCTCTCTCCTTTCCCCCCTCTGTTTCTCTCTCCTTTCCCCCCTCTGTTTCTCTCTCCTTTCCCCCCTCTGTTTCTGTCTCCTTTCCCCCCCCTGTTTCTGTCTCCTTTCCCCCCTCTGTTTCTCTCTCCTTTCCCCCCTCTGTTTCTCTCTCCTTTCCCCCCTCTGTTTCTCTCTCCTTTCCCCCCTCTGTTTCTCTCTCCTTTCCCCCCTCTGTTTCTCTCTCCTTTCCCCCCTCTGTTTCTCTCTCCTTTCCCCCCTCTGTTTCTCTCTCCTTTCCCCCCTCTGTTTCTCTCTCCTTTCCCCCCTCTGTTTCTCTCTCCTTTCCCCCCTCTGTTTCTCTCTCCTTTCCCCCCTCTGTTTCTCTCTCCTTTCCCCCCTCTGTTTCTCTCTCCTTTCCCCCCTCTGTTTCTCTCTCCTTTCCCCCCTCTGTTTCTCTCTCCTTTCCCCCCTCTGTTTCTCTCTCCTTTCCCCCCTCTGTTTCTCTCTCCTTTCCCCCCTCTGTTTCTCTCTCCTTTCCCCCCTCTGTTTCTGTCTCCTTTCCCCCCTCTGTTTCTGTCTCCTTTCCCCCCTCTGTTTCTCTCTCCTTTCCCCCCTCTGTTTCTCTCTCCTTTCCCCCCTCTGTTTCTCTCTCCTTTCCCCCCTCTGTTTCTCTCTCCTTTCCCCCCTCTGTTTCTGTCTCCTTTCCCCCCTCTGTTTCTGTCTCCTTTCCCCCCTCTGTTTCTCTCTCCTTTCCCCCCTCTGTTTCTCTCTCCTTTCCCCCCTCTGTTTCTCTCTCCTTTCCCCCCTCTGTTTCTCTCTCCTTTACCCCTCTGTTTCTCTCTCCTTCCCCCCCTCTGTCTCTGTCCTTCCACTTCTCTTCCCCCTTCTCTCTCCATTCATTCATCAATTCCATTGACATCTCTTGTCCCGCTGTCAGTTCATACCCTTTATCACCTCACTCTTCCATGAGCCTTAATGTTATGAATAAAATAAATATATGTACATGCTCCCCCCAACCCCCATCCAAAAAAAAGAACAGCGGAAACCAATATTGATACATTCAGCAGTTTTAAAGACATAATATCTTGACGGAGGAAATATTCAACTGCACACATTCACTTTAGGCGTTTGACATGCAGATTGCCAATTGTCAAATGGTTTATTTTCTACCACTCCACAATGAAAGCAAGAACATGTATCTTACCCTGGATGCAGGAACACTGACGACTGTTTCATCTCCTAATGCCAAGATGCGATCGCCAATCTTGATGTGACCATCCTAGTCAAGAACCAAAAAAGAACCAGTATGGAGCAGATCAACAGCCAAATGATAACTCCAGAGGGACAAGTTACACCAAAAACGATCTCCAGTTTCCACGCATGTTTTTTTTTTTCCAGTACAAGTTCAAGTGAAAAACAATCATTCTCTTTGTAACCTCCTCAATCTGCATCAATCATGCAACAGCTGGTGAGGCAGTCTGAAACTGAAAGCCTCGAAATCAATTTTTTTTCTGCCACAAGTCCATCTTTGTCCAGGCAACCTACAGTTATGGAGAACTCTCTCCCTCTCATCCTCCCTCGCTGTCCTTCTCATCCCTCCCTCCCTCCTCCCACAGCCACCCCCATTCTTTGGATATTTCACTTGTGCACGACTAAGACTCTTAGAGTCTAAGACCAATCTTTCAGTCTCCCATTTCCCCATTTTTTGTCTCCCGACAATCTCAAGAACCTTTATTTACATGGCTTATAGATACATGGAAGAGGAAACTTTATGGGTGCTTGTAAATATATCTTTACAACTGGTGTTTAGGACTACAGTACAGGTTTAAATTGAAAGGTAGTAGGTAGAGCGCACACCTCTGCCACGCTGAACAGTTTAGATTTTGTATCCCACTGCTAGGCCGGATCTGCATCAGGACCGGAACCAACGTCTAATCACCTCGTTCTCGTCACCGACCCAACTCCTCCACCAAGTTTTGTCACAGCTCGTCCACAACTTTTCGAAATATCGTGCAACATCTTTCTTTAAATCTTTAAATATTTAAATGGTGAAGAATCACTTAAAATAAATTTAAAACTTCTCGAATCCGGATTTGGATCTTCACAAAAATCGAACCAGATTGTTCTTGTCCCACACCTGACCTGTCCACCAATTTCATCTGAATCCATCCATAACTTTGAGATATCGTGTGATGTATTGTTTTTAGCCCAATCGCTCAATGGTGAAGATTGACTTAAATAATTATCGGATCCAGATCTAGATCTCCAACCGGATCTTCAAGCAATTCTTCTTTATCACAAAACAAACTTGTCCACCCAGTTCCATCCGAATCCGTCACAACGTTTTGAGATATCGTGTTATATATTGTTTTTTAGCCCAATCTCTCAATGGTGAAGAATCAAATAAAAATTATAATATCCAGATCCGGATCATCACGAAAATGTAACCAAAACCAATTTGTCCTTGTCACACATCCAACCAGTTCACTAAACTTCATCGAAATCTGTCCACAACGTTTTGAGATATCCTGCTCACAGATAAACAAACAAGAAGACGTCATGCGGAGCACGATACTTGCAAAATCCGCCCCCCACCCCCAAGAAAAAAAAATTCCATTCATACAGCAAATTGTCCATTTCATCAAGATTAAAATTGACAATCTTGATCAAAGCTCGGGCCAACAGGAAGAAAAGTGACGATTTTTCAGATGAAAAAGGATTTTTTTTAAAGGTTGACCTTGAGTTGACCTTTGACCTTAAAAATATTTCGTTTCCCTATTTAGTGACTCAATGTGCAAATGCTGTTCAATTTTCAAGTCAATCGGATGAAAATTGAGGATTTTAAAAACTTGGCCTATGTTGACCTTTTGGCCTATGTTGACCTCAAATATACTTGATGGTTGAATTCAGTGACCAGATATGCAAGTTCTCTTCAAATTTCAAATCAATCGGATGAAAATTGAGGATTTTAGAAATTTGGCAAATTTGGTGACCTTTGGCCTATGTTGACCTTTTGACCCCAAAAACAATAGGCTTCTCAATTGGGACGACTTATACAGCTTGGTGAAGTTTCGTGACGATCGGTTTCGAATTGTGACCTGTAGGCCGGTGACAAACAGACAGACAGACAGAACCGCAAACTCAACCTACCAATATACTTGAAAAAATCTTCGATTTTGCAAGTAACAAACAGCCAGTGGTAAAAACATAACCTCAGTCAACCTTAGGTGGTGGAGGTAATAAATTATTCCAAACATCATGATGGAAAAGCAAAATGAGTTATTTGGTCACATTTCTCTAATCAAAGCACAACGGGATTTCCTGAAAACTGGCCTTGTCCGCTGGCCCGCCGAACGCGATGCCTTTGACAAAAACACCTTCCCTCCCTCCCAGGTCCATCAAAGCCAACCCGATGCTGCCATTTTCCTGTGAGAGACAGCAGAAAGCAAGCAACATTTATGCTGAGGTTCCATTCTCCATTCTAGGAATGAGCAGCTAACGATTATGTCCCGTGTTTCTGTACCTTAGGCAGCTCAACGTCTCGGACATTCGAAATGTCTGGAAGTTTGGACTCTTGCTCGAAATGTGTGGTCTCTGCTGCTGGTACTGGAACATTCTGGCTCTGTGCACATATACGTTATGAGAAGAGAAAATAAAAAGTGGCCATTTGGTGTTTTGTGATCAACAATTCAAAACAAGACATCATAACATAGAACTCATTCTTTGGCAAATGTACAATGACATTCTATCCCTTGAAGGCATTTTCATTGATTCCCAAAGTTTTGAGAAGGACATCTGTTGCACAAGGAATAATGAGTGGAAGCAAGCTATGCATCGTCTAATGGAATTGTAAATTACCATTGCTACCAAAGTCTGTCTCAACCTTGTGGCGTGCGCTATCAAGTCTTTTCTTGTGATATGATCGACTTACAGTTGACAATAAAAATGAAAACTGAGACAAGAATACTCATCTGTCTGTACCACAGCCATACCATAACCACACCTACAACCTCAACCAACGAGTTGTCCACCACGATGCAGCAAGGGTAGTTTCTCTCAGGCAAAGCCTAATGTGGGAACGTGTATATATATATATATATATATATATATATATATATATATATATATATATATATATATATATATATATATATATATATATATATATATATATATATATATAACTGTAAGAAATAGTAGAAACTCCAAAGTACGAGCAGGGCGTCTCATTTGTATTGAATATATAATCGTTAGATTAAATAAGACGCGGACGTAGCTTCAGGACGTCGATCTTTAATTGTCATCCGAGTGCGACAATTAAAGATCGACGTCCTGAAGCTACGTCCGCGTCTTATTTAATCTAACGATTATATATATATATATATATACAGACTTGGCATTTAATATGGATTTTTTTTTTCTTGACTTGGGTTTACTTTCTGAACTCGGTATATCAATCTGGTGAGTTTCTTTTACACTTCGGTGATTTCTTTGTTAAAAGAACCATGTCACTGATTGTCGCAGCAAGAAGTCAATAACAGGATTATATCACAAGTGGCGTGACAAAATGTACGGACAGGTACATTTGACGATTGGCTTCACAATCGGGTATATAAGGGTTGTTGCGTTCTGTATTAGTGGAAAACAACTGCTGCACATCTACAAAAGTTATTGCCGCTTCCCCTGGAGATGGTCCGTCAACTCGACAATGCTGTTTGTCATTTAGTGGTGGCTTTATGAAATTCCGGCATGAAACAGCGTGCTATTGCTCGGCAGTATGGCATCACTCAAGGTCAGGTGTCAAAGATCCTGAAACGAAATGCTCAGAGGGGTGTCCCTACTCCAATACCGAGGTCAGGACGTCCCCGCAGAACCACAAGGAGGGATGATCACCAGCTGCACCGGTTAGTCCGCAATGGCCGTACCAAGTCAGCTAATCGGCTTAGGGCTGAGTGGCAGCAACTGACAAATGTGCCTGTATCCAGAAGGCTAGTCAACCAACGACTAGTTCAAGCAGGCTATCGTGCCAGGCGTCCCCTGAGAAAGCCACGTCTGACCAGACAACACCGCCAGCGCCGATTGCAGTGGGCCAGTGAGCACCGTCAATGACAGCCAGGACACTGGAATCACGTGATCTTCAGTGACAAGTCGAGATTTCTGGTCTATCGTCAATATGGCCGCATCCGAGTGCGCAGACAAGTGCATGAAGCCTACAACGAAGATTGTATCGTGCAAAGAGTCCAAGCTGGAGGTGGTGGGGTGACCATTTGGGCTGCTTTTCATGCAGGGGGCAAAACTGACATGGTTGTTCTGAATGGAAACCTGAACCAGTTCAAGCACAGGGCCATTCTGGAAGAAACATTGCTTCCATTTGTTCGTGCAGCCTTTCGAGGAAACTTTGTCTTCCAAGATGACAATGCACGGCCTCATCGTGCTCGCATGATCCAACACTTTCTTGCTGACCGTGGTGTAGAGCATTTGGAGTGGCCTGCCATGTCCCCGGATATGAATCCGATAGAGAACTTGTGGGCAGAATTAACGCGTCAAATCGACCACTTGGACCAGCAGCCGACCTCTGTGCGTGAATTGCAGCAGGCTATTGTCACTGCATGGCAAGCGATTCCTGTCCAAACCTTGGCAAACCTGGTGAACAGCATGCCTCAACGTGTATGTGCTCTCCTGAATGCTCGTGGGGGTTACACGAAGTACTGAACTGTAATTTTACTGTCCGTATTCCAAGTCGTAATTTAACTTTTGTTTTTGTTAAAAAAAATTTTGGCTAATGTGCAAAATAAAGAGATACTTCTGGAAAATGTGCAGAAGTTCAACACAGTACTGTCCATGAATTGAGTTCGATTTCTGGTCTATCACTTTCTATCAGTTTACATCACTTTCAAAGATGAATTTATTTGTTTCGAAATGTCAAATGTGGTTTTTGTTTCTTTTAAAGGTCTCATTAACAAAATCTAGAATAATTTCAACATAATTCCAATGAACTTTTGGTTCTAAGTCATCTTGAAAAGTAAGTTCACCCCCACAAAAAAAATATTCCATATTAAATGCCAAGTCTGTATATATATATATATATATATATATATATATATATATATATATATATATATATATATATATATATATATATATATATATATATACATATACATATATATATATATATACATATATGTACATATATATATATACATATATATATAAATAAATATAAATATATAATTAAATCTAAATATATATAAAAATATATATATTAAAAAAAAAATATATATATATATATATGCATATATAAATAAATATAAATATATATATATATATGTATATAAATAAATAAATATGTAAATAAATACATATATATATATATATATAAATAAATAAATATACACAGGACTTTACTTCCTGTTTCTTAAATTGTTGGATGAGTTCATCTTCAATGCACTTTCACACACTTACAGACATACATACACTCACATCCGGGGTCTGCCTAGCAAGCACGTAAGACATCGGCCATTATAAAGCTCGCAGTGTTGGTGTGAGAGATCTCTGAGGATATCCCAGAGACTCAATGGCTCAGTGGGCTGTCACCTCGTAAGTGATGAGGTTCCTCGGTTTGAGTCCCGGGTTGAGTCAGAATTTTTTCACACCAGCCCCACACAGGAATTTACTTCCTGTTTCTTAAATATACAGTGTCCGGCTGGGAGGTGTGACGATTTTCAGAAAACTCGTACACAGTTATTTTTAGTCGAATTTCAATTTTTTTTTTTTTAAAGACTACATATATAATGCCATTTAATACACTGTAACAAAGACATTTTAAAAATGTAATTCATGTTTGAATTGGGTATAACAATGCAAGTGGGGGGTCTAGCGCATGCGTGATGGCTGTTGGTTACTCGTTGTTAGGCGCCATTTCAGTAGTCATGGAGCTGTGGACGATTGAACATCGCGTCTTTGTTGTTGAGACGTTTATTCAAACGGGTAGTTCGGTGGTGCTTACACAGCGCAGATTTCGTACTCACTTCAATGTTGGTCGACGTGGCGCCGTTCCGTCTCGAAACACAATATTGAAGTGGGTAAAAAACTTCAGGACAACTGGATCTGTGAGGCCGGGAGCAGCTCGGGGAGGTGATCGAACCGTTAGGACCCCGGAAAACATCGAAAGGGTTCGACAAGCTGTGGAGGCCAGCTCTCATCGGTCAGCGGTACGGCTTTACGATTAGCTTTGGCTAATTCGCCCATCACGGACCCTCGCGCCCTGGCCAAGGAGGCCGATAAATTTTCCTCGGCCAGGCGACACGTCGGAGCGGCTGCCTGGAACCCTGGGCCGACCAAGGCAATGCCCGCGCCACGACCGGTGCCACCACCGGCCGAGTTAGCGCCATTGGCCCCATCGACCGAACCCGACGCGACCGCCGGAGCCTCCACCAGAGCGGACCATGTGCTACTACCACGCCAGGTTCGGGCAGAAGGCCAGAACGTGCCGCCCACCGTGCACTTTCGGCAGGTCGGGAAACGACCAGGCCGGCACTCGCTGCCTGCATTGAGCGTCGGCCATTCAGGCAGCCTTCTGTTTATTACGGACACAGCGTCCGGGCGGCGTCTTTTCTGCGACACCGGCGCTCAGCTGAGCGTGATACCCGCCTCGGTGCAAGACAAACAGGCCGCGCTTTGCGGCCCCGCCTTGGTCGCCGCAAACGGCTCCTCCATCCGCACCTTCGGTTCGTGCAGCGTCGCATTCTGCTTCGGGGGCCAGCGCTTCAGGTGGGACTTCATCACGCGAACGTGCCCATGGCCTTGCTGGGTGCAGATTTTCTGTGCGCGCATGGGCTTTTGGTGGACGTCAAATGGCGTCGGCTCATCAACGCGGAGACATTCAGCTCGCTCGCCTGCTCATTGAGTGGCTCCGCACCAACCAAGCTAGCCTGCGCGCTCCCGGCCGCGGACGATTTCACCCACCTGCTCGCCGAGTTTCCCGCCCTCACGCAGCCGACGTTTTTGGCTGTCGCCGTCAAACACGGCGTCGAACACCACATCCCGACCACAGGTCCACCGGTCTACGCCAGCGCTCGTCGCCGAGACCCGACCAAACACGCCGTGGCGAAGGCGGAATTCGACGCGCTGGAGCGATTGGGCATTGTGCTGCACTCGAATAGCACGTGGGCCTTGCCCCTGCAGATCGTGCCCAAACCGGGTGGCGGATGGCGACCATGTGGCGATTACCGCCGCTTTAACGACGCCACCACCCACGACCGGTACCCGATACCACACATACAGGACTTTTCCGCCCATTTGGCGGGGTGGGTGATCTTTTCCAAGGTCGACCTCATTCGGGGCTACCACCAGGTACCCGTCCGGCCGGCCGACGTGCCGAAGACAGCGGTAATTACACCTTTTGGCCTCTTCAAGTTCCTTCGCATGCCGTTCGGCTTTAAGAACGCGGCCCAGGCCTTCCAGCGGCTGATGCACAGCGTGCTGCGTGACTTCACCTTCCTTTTCGTCTACTTGGACGACATTCTCGTCGCCAGCACTTCCCGGGCGGAGCACCTCATCCACCTGCGCACGCTTTTTGAGCACCTCGGCCAGCACGGCCTCATCATCAACCCGGCGAAATGCCAGTTTGGCGTAACGGCCGTCGACTTCCTGGGGCACCGTATCACGAAGCGTGGGGACATCCCGCTGCCTACCAAGGTAGAGGCAGTCACAAGTTTCCCACGCCCCCGCTCCATCAAGGCCCTACATTATTTTTTGGGGATGGTAAATTTCTACCACCGGTTCATGCCTCGCGTCGCCCAACTCATGCGCCCCCTGCACGAAGCCCTCCGGGGCAAGCCGGCCAAGCACGATGTCACCTGGACCAAAGAGATGGACGCGGCGTTCACGGGCGCTAAGCTGGCCCTCACCAACGCGACCATGCTGGCGTACCCGGCGCTCGACGCACCCATCGCCCTCACCATGGACGCTTCCGACTACGCGGTGGGCGCCGTGCATGAACAGTGGGTGAATGGGGCTTGGCAACCGCTGGCCTTCTTCAGCCGGCAGCTTCGCCCTAACGAGCGCAAGTATAGTGCTTTCGACCGCGAGCACCTCGGCTTTTACCTGGCCGTTTGCCACTTCCGCCATCTTTTAGAGGGCCGCCCGTTCACGGCGTTTGTGGATCACAAACCCCTGCTCTTCGCCATGGCCAAGGTTGCAGAGCCGTGGTCGGCCCGCCAGCAGCGCCACCTCTCCGCCGTGTCCGAATTTATGACGGACATCCGGCACGTTGCGGGCAAGGACAACGCTGTGGCCGATTGCCTCTCCCGGTCCGGCGCGAACGCCGTCCACCTCGGTGTGGACTTCGCCCGCATGGCGGCCGACCAGACCGCCGACCCCACGGTGCAAGCCCTCCGGACAGCGGACACAGGCCTGCGGTTGGCCGACGTCCCCTTCGAGGACACAGGCACAGTTCTCCTGTGCGACGATTCCCTGGGCCAAACTCGCCCCATCGTGCCCACCGGATAGCAGCGGCACATTTTTGACGCCCTCCACGGCCTTTCCCACCCGGGCCGGAAAGCGTCGCAGAAGCTCGTGGCAGCAAAGTTCGTCTGGCACGGGCTCCGTAAGTACGCCCGCGACTGGGCCAACGCCTGTGTCGCCTGCCAGCGCACGAAGGTCCACCGGCACACCCAGGCCCCATTGGCACAATTCGACGTGCCCGCGTGGCGCTTCGACCACGTCAATGTGGACCTGGTGGGACCCATTCCCTCCTCGCGGGGCTTCACCCACCTCCTCACGATGGTGGACAGGACCACCAGGTGGCCGGAGGCTGTCCCGCTGGCATCAACAACATCCGCCGACGTGGCGCAGGCCTTCATTGGCACCTGGATTGCCCGTTTCGGCGCCCCCTCGGACATCTCCTCCGACAGAGGCCCGCAATTCACCTCCGAGCTTTGGGGTGTGGTCGCCCAGGCATTGGGGGTCAAGCAACACCACACCATGGCCTACCACCCCCAAGCCAACGGCTTGTGCGAGCGGTTCCACCACTCGATGAAGGCCGCTCTCAGGGCCAGCCTCCAGGACGACGGTTGGGCCGACAGGCTCCCGGGGGTCCTATTGGGCCTCCAAACGGCCCCTAAAGAGGACCTCCAGGCTTCCACCACCGAGCTGGTCTACGGCCAGCCACTGCGCGTGCCGGGCGAGTTCATCCCCGACACCACCGGCCCCTGGTCCGCGGCTAGCCAACGCTCGGTCCTCCAAGAGGCCGCCAGGAGATTTGCCCCCGTGCCCACGTCCCACCACGGCTGCCCCTAACCCCACGTCCCCCCAGCAATTCGCACTGCGGAGTACGTTTTTATCCGGAACGACGCACACCGGGGACCGCTCCGGCCACCGTACGATGGACCTTTCAGGGTCCTGAAGAGGGACGACAAGTCGTTCATCATTGACATCGGCGGCAAACCAGATCGCATCTCCGTGGACCGCCTCAAGCCGGCCCATTTGGACCTCGACCAACCTCCACGGTTGGCCCTTCCTCCACGACAGGGCCGTCCCCCGTCAACCAAGCCCCCCGCCCGACCATCCACCGCCACGCCACCTACCACCTCCACACGAATTGCCAGGGGTTGTTTTGGCCGGGTCATCAAGACCCCCCTCAAACTGACTCTCCCGGTGCAAGTTAATTCTGGGGGGGCGCATGTAGCGGTTACCGGAAGCATGACACAATCACCTTGCACCGGCCGATGACATAACCGGCGGGCGGTTACTTGCCCGGACGTGTCCGGACTTGCCTTGCCCGGGCTGACTCTCGATTTGCATACCACGCCCCGTTGAGAGGCGTGGCTGACTTATTTGCATAGCATGCCCCGCCTGAGAGGCGTGGCTTTTGTGTGGTGTACTTTTGATATAAATTGCCGCCCATGTTAACGGGCTATTGAGTGCTTTTGAGTTCTTTCGAGTTGAGCTAGAATAAATAGCTCAGTGAAACTTAGTTCCTGGTGTCGTCCATTTTGTCCGGCTTTATCGTGCGAGCATAGCTCCACAATGTCATTGAATTATGTGACCATGCTCCTGAATTTCATTTTGTCTGACTGTTGTCTACTCGCCTCTTTATATGCCAATACAGCGCACCTTTGCGCATCTCTCTTTGTGGTGATCAGTCTTTGACATCTCCCCAGAAGAAATCCTGGAGAAATATCTCCTCGCCACCACCACCCCATCCTATTCCCAGATGTCAGCCCATGAGGGTTTATCTATGCTCTATCCTGTGGTGCTGCGCGCACACGACTCGATTGCCAGAGAGGTAGGCCACAACGCGTTGGTGTAACAAAGAGTCTTTATTCCAAGCTCGCACTTCAGCACTGGGCGAGAGCCCGCATATATGTCCCGAGGCCACGCCTTGCCCCCGGGCGTGGCCGATCGGCCGATAGGTGGCGCATGCATTACAGTTCCCCGCCTGGACGTTCGCGTCACCTGCTGGTGCGCTGAATTATTGTCCCTTGTGTCCGCCACACGCGCCCCCCCAGAATTCCCGCGCACCTGAAGGGTGAGTTTGCGGGGAAGCCAGATGACCCGGCCGAAACGCCCCCTGGCAATGGGTGCAGGGCTGGGGGGTAGCGGGACGGCGGGGCTGGGGCGTGCCGGGGGTCCGACCGCCGGGGGGCGGCCTCGACGCGGAGGCAGAGCTGCTTGCGGGGGGTGGTCCGGATCGAGGTGGGCCGGCTTGAGGCGGTCCACGGAGATGCGATCCGGGGCACCGCCGATGTCGATGGTGAAAAATTTGTCCCCGGTCTCCAGCACGCGGAAGGGCCCGTCGTACGGGGGCCGTAGCAGTGCCCGGTGGGCATCGTGCCAGACGAAGATGTACTTTGCCATGCGAAGCTCCGGGGCGACGTGGGAAGGCGGGCAACCGTGGTGTGCCGTCGGCACCGGGGCGAACCTCCGGGCGGTCTCCTGAAGGGCGGAGCGCTGTTGCGCTGCGGACCAAGGAGCCGTGGAGTCGGGGATAAATTCACCCGGTACCCGCAGTGGTTGCCCGAAGACCAGCTACGCTGAGGACGTGTGCAGGTCGTCCTTGGGCACTTTCCTGAGGCCCAGCAGGACCCAGGGGAGTCTGTCGACCCAGCCGCCGTCGCGGAGGCTGGCCCGGAGCGCGGCCTTCATTGAGCGATGAAAGCGCTCGCACAGGCCATTGGCCTGGGGGTGGTAGGCCGTGGTGCGATGTAGTTTCACCCCGAGCCCTTGTGCCACCGCGGCCCAGAGCTCCGAGGTGAACTGGGGGCCGCGGTCGGACGAGATGTCCGAGGGGGCACCGAACCAGGCAACCCAAGTGGCGATGAAGGCTTGCGCCACATCAGCTGCAGACGTCGCCGCCAATGGGATGGCCTCCGGCCACCATGTGGTGCGGTCCACCATGGTGAGGAGGTGGGTGAACCCCCGCGAGGGGGGCAGATGTCCCACCAAGTCGACGTGCACGTGGTCGAACTGATGCTCTGGCACCGCAAACAGGGCCAACGGGGCCTGGGTGTGGCGGTGGACCTTTGCGCGCTGGCACGCGAGGCACGTCCTGGCCCAGTCGCGGACGTCCTTCCGGAGGCCATGCCAGACGAACTTCGCCGCGACGAGCTTCTGGGATGCCTTCGTGCCCAGGTGGGACAGGCCGTGGATGGCGTCGAAAACTGGGCGCCGCCAGCCAGCGGGCATGATGGGGCGAGGCCGGCCGAGGGAGACATCGCATAGGAGGGCCGCGCCCTTGGCGTCGAACGGCACCTCGGTGACGCGCAGGCCAGTGACGGCGGTCCGCAAGGCCTGGATGCTGGGGTCGGCGGTCTGGTCCTCCGCCATCCGGGTATAGTCGACCCCGAGGTGGACCGCGTGCACGACGGATCGGGAAAGGCAATCCGCCACCGGGTTGTCTTTACCCGCCACGTGACGGATGTCCGTCGTGTACTCAGACACGGCAGAGAGGTGACGCTGCTGCCGTGCCGACCATGGCTCGGCGACCTTGGCCATTGCGAACACAAGGGGCTTGTGGTCGACAAAAGCCGTGAACGGGCGGCCCTCCAGCAGATGGCAGAAGTGTCGGACCGCCAGGTGGAGCCCGAGCAGCTCGCGGTCGAAGGTGCTATAGCGGCGTTCGTGCGGGCGAGGCTGCCGGCTAAAAAACGCCAGCGGTTGCCAAGCACCACGCACCCACTGCTCGTGCACCGCGCCCACTGCGTAGTCCGACGCGTCGGTGGTGAGGGCGATCGGTGCATCGGGCGCCGGGTGCGCCAGCATGGTGGCGTCGGCCAGGGCCAGCTTTGCGCCTGCAAACGCCGCGGCCATCGGCTACGACCAGGCGATGTCACCTTTGCCCGGCTTGCCCTGGAGGGCCTCGTGCAAGGGGCGGAGGAGCTGGGCGACGTGGGGCACGAAGCGGTGGTAAAAATTTACCATGCCCAGGAACTCCTGGAGCCCCTTGATCGTGCGGGGCCGCGGGAAATCCCTGACCGCCTCCACCTTGGCCGGTAAAGGGACGGCCCCGTGCCTGGTGATGCGGTGCCCCAAGAAGTCGATGGTGGCGACGCCGAAACGGCACTTGGCGGGGTTGATGATTAGGCCATGCTGGCCCAGGCGTTCGAAAAGCATGCGGAGGTGGAGCAGGTGCTCCTCCCGGGACGCGCCCGTGACTAGGATGTCGTCCAGGTAGACAAAGAGGAAAGGCAAGTCACGCAAGACGCTGTCCTTAAGCCGTTGGAACGCATGGGCCGCATTCTTCAACCCGAAAGACATTCTCAGGAACTCGAAGAGGCCGAAAGGGGTGATGACGGCCGTCTTCGGGGACATCGTCCGGTTGGACGGGGACCTGGTGGTAGCCCCGGATGAGGTCCACCTTGGAAAACACGGTCGTGTTTGCCAACCGGGCGGAAAAGTCCTGGATATGCCGGACCGGGTAGCGGTCTGGGGTGGTGGCATCATTGAGCCGGCGGTAGTCCCCGCACGGCCGCCATCCTCTGCCGGGCTTCGGCACAATGTGCAGAGGAGAGGCCCAAGCGCTGTTGGAGCGCCGTACGATCCCCAGCCGCTCCAGCGTAGCGAACTCCGCTTTCGCCACGGCGAGCTTCGTGGGTTCGAGTCGGCGTGCCCGGGCATAGACCGGCGGCCCGACCGTGGGTATATGGTGCTCCACCCCATGTTTAACGGCCACCGCTGAGAAGGTGGGCCGTGTGAGGGCCGGGAAACTGGCGAGGAGGCGGGTAAAGTCGTCCGCTGCCAGAACGTGCAAACTAAACTCGCCGGGACAGAACCTTCCAGCAAGCCACTTGGCAAGCCGCTCGGTGAGCCGCTCAGTGAGCCGCTCAACGAGCCGCACAGCGAACAAGCGAGCGAGCTGAAGGTTTCGGCCTGGATGAGCCGTCTGCGCTTCACGTCGACCAACAGCCCATTCGCGCATAGGAAGTCCGCACCGAGCAGTGCCATTGGCACGCTGGCGGTCATGAACGACCATTGAAAGTGCTGCCCTCCGAACCACAGTGAGAGGCAAAGCTTCCCGAATGTGCGGATGGGTGTACCATTGGTGGCAAGCAAAGCGGGGCCCCGGCCCGCGGTTTGCTTGTCGGACGTGGAGGCGGGGAGGACGCTTACCTGCGGTCCTGTGTCACAAAGGAAACGGCGCCCGGACAAGGTGTCCGTGATGAAAAGGAGGCTGCCGGAATGGCCGACGCTCATGACTGCAAGTGAGCGCCGGTCGTTTCCCGACCTGTCAAAAGAGCACGGCGGGCGACACGTTTTAGCCTGGCGGCCGAACCTGGCATGGTAGTAGCACCAGGTTTGCGGCGGTAACGGCCGCGGCGGCCGTGCCGGCGGCGGTGGTGGTGACGGCGGCGGTAGTGGACGGGGCGTAGCAGCGGCCACGAGGGAAGTCGGGAGCGCTGGAGCCTCCGCGCCGGGATCCACTACGGCAGCACCGTACACCGACCGCGTGTCGCAGGCCACAAAATACTTGTCGGCCTCTCTAGCCAGGGCGCGGGGTTCCTTTATTTTGGAACCAGCCAGCGCGAGGCGTACCTGTGCATGTAGCTGGCGTAGGAAAAGCGCCCGGAATAAGAAATCCGGGGGCTGGTCTCCAAGCAGGGACAGCATGGAATCCATCTGGACGGATGGTCGTGTGTCGCCGAGGGCGGGAAGGTCCAGGAGGCGGTCGGCCCGTTCGATCTCCGTGAGCCCGAACGTGGCGATGAGGAGACGTTTGAGCGCCTCGTACTTGTTGTCGCCCGGCGGGCGCCAAAGGATGGACACGACTCAGGCGGCAGTGCCGGGCCCGAGGGCGGCGACCACGTGGTAGTACCGGGTCTCGTCCGCCGTTATGCCTCGGAGTTGGAATTGAGCTTCGGCTTGCAAAAACCAAACATCGGCTTGCGCTTCCCAAAACTCCGGGAGTTTGACTGCGACGGCGTTGGTAGCCATGGCGCGTTCGGTGGTCAGCAACGGCTGAACCAATCGGGGTCACCAGTGTGGTGCTGCGCACACACGACTCGATTGCCAGAGAGGTAGGCCACAACGCGTTGGTATAACAAATAATCTTTATTCCAAGCTCGCACTTCAGCACTGGGCGGGCTTAAGCTTAGAGCCCGCATATATGTCCCGAGGCCACGCCTTGCCCCCGGGCGTGGCCGATCAGCCGATAGGCGGGGCAGCATTACAGTTCCCCGCCTGGACGTTCGCGCCACCTGCTGGTGCGCTGAATTATTGTCCCTTGTGTCCGCCACAATCCTCTAAATGCTGAACATCGAGTGATGAAGCAGCAAATATGCTCCCCACCCAGACTCGGAGCTGACGCTCCAACCAAAGCCAACAAATCACGTGACCATAAATGAGTGTAATGTTCAACATGAGGATATCCAAGTATATTACCTTCCATCACCATTCAAATTGTGCAACTGTCCGCTTTCACAATATCAATAAAAGCTATTAAATTACAAGTGAGAAAATTATAGCATTTGCATTCATCCTGGAGGTTAAACACGATGTAAAAAAACAAAACAAGAAAAAGTTACCTCTTTGTGAACAGAAACAGGCAGGAGGGAGATGGCATGTGGACTTGTGATTGGAGAAACCGCCATGTGCTCGATGGCATCTTGCTTTCTGTTTCATGTCGATGAGGTGTGGGACATTCAGCAGATAAACAGCGACTCAGAATCCCACAAAGTTGACGCAGCATTAAAACGACAATGGGGGATCTTCAGAATGCTCACCTTATCAGCACTAGTTTGATGCTGGACGGTGTACTTTTGATAATGGCGGAAGCATTTTGATGACTCTTTCCATAAAGCATCTGCCCGTTGATCTGTGGAAGGTGCCAGAATGGCACGTACAGGGAGTGCAAATCCACAACCTAATATGGAGATTTGAAATCAATCATTACACTGTTCTCCAGAAACGACCTCACCTCCAGGAGCTCATCGCCCACCCGTATGCACCCATTTTGCGCAGCTGGGCCCCCGGGGGTGACGCCCACCACAAAGATGCTGAGACGTGACCGATTTTTGTTTCCAGCAAGGCTGAGGCCCAGCTCACCATTCTTCTTCCAAGTTAACCTGGAGGAGATCTCCAGGCAGTTCGCCAAATTGCTGCCACATTATATCAGCTGCAGAAGAGGACAAAGTGAATCCTTTACTGGCCATCCACATATTGCATATGCAAAATGATGATCATGACTTCCGATCCACCTCCAAACTCATATTGCATGCACGAATTTAGAACAATATAACCCTCCCGCTACCCCCGACCTTCAACTTGATATGTGCTGTATCGATCGACTTGGCCAATGGAGATTCATGCCAGGTTTTTGGTTTGGCGTCCGCCTTTCCAGATTGTGTAAAGCAATTGCGCTTGGCATACATAAAGTCATTAGCGTCGACTGTAATTTGTACATTTTCTCATGTCTTTAACCCACTCCCCAGAAGACACAGAAGATGCAATAGCATGAAATCTTCCTCTCAACCCATGCACATATATTATGTGAACACATGTGTGTTTGCTGTCTGCCAATTTGGGCAGGGTGGGAGTGAGGGGGATTCCTGGGACATCTTACAACAAATGTAAAGACCATATAGTGATATGGGATAGCTAAGGTAATCGAGGGTTAAAACAAATGATATTTTGGCTCAAAAATTGACGTGTACAAATTACATACCCCGAAAAGACAATTTTTTTTACAATCCGTGCAACACTGTTTTTATAGTGTACTAGCAGAAGTACCTGGCGTTGCCGGGTGGGGGGGGGGGAGAGGGGAGGGGGGGAAGGGGGAAGGGAGGGGGTGATGGGGGGGAGAGGGGAGGGGGGAAAGGGGGGGAGAGGGGAGGGGGGAAAGGGGAGGGGACGGGGGACAGGGGGGAGGGGGGAAGGGGCAGAAGGGGGAGTAGGGGGAAGGGGAGGGGAAAAAATGAATGGCAAAAGAGAGAGAGAGAGAGAGGGGAGGGAGGGGAGGGAGGATGGGAGAGGCGGGGAAGGGGAGGGGAGGAGGGGAGGGGGAGAGATGGGGGAAGCTGGGGGGGTTAAAGGGGGAGGGGAGGGGAGAAGGGGTGGGGGAAGGGGAGAAGGGGTGGGGGAAGGGGAGGGGGGAGGGGGGAGGCAAGAGAGGAAGGGGGTTCATATATATGCTGGTGGGTGAATGTGGCGTTCATCACGTTTCTGAGTTAAGTGTGACGCTGATCAGGAAGAAGAAGAAGCCTTACTACCAACTCATACACTTCCGGAATTGTTTGATTTATGTGTGTTCAAATGTCTGGTGATTGTTTTGTATTTATTAATGCGAATGTGTAATTGTATACAACTGTCATTAATTTCAAAAAAGGCTGAGGCACTATAGAGCGATTTTTTTTTTTTAACTCGAAAAAAACGATCGTTTTTTTTTTCTTCAAAAATGGGTTTTGGGGGTTTTTTCCCCCCTAATACACTCCCAGGCACTCACTGATGAACCTCTGAAAGTTTGACGAAGATCCGTTTAGCCATCTCTGAGAAAAATGGCGACACACACACACACACACACACACACACACACACACACACACACACACACACACACACACACACACACACACACACACACACACACACACACACACACACACACACACACACACCTCTCTTATATAGTAGATATGGCACATGCATGAGCATGCATATTCTACATATTGTGCACATTGTCTACTGATGTGATAGGTTGTACAAGACAATTGACAAATCAATGCTACGAATGGAATACGAACCTGTAGCCACAGCATCGTGAGCCGAGTGTTCAGATGGGACTACCAAACTGGCCGCATTATTAAATACATAATACGGATGGAGACCGCACACGCCACACGCAAGACCGCATATGCTCGGACAATTGGGAATAAAGATATTAGTAATCAAAGAACAAATTATTGACAATTTTTAAACCGATGGAGCCAAAGGGTCATGAGGCAGGTATTCCGCAATACCAACCACGTGACCTCCCCCAAATGGGGACCTTTCTGTAGCCGCTCAAATGCTGCAGAAAGCACTTCAGGACCTCAGCTAGCATTCCCAAACAATAGAACGCTTCCACTTATTTCCCCTTTAGAATCTCCTTCAGCCAATAAGCTCGAAAAAGGGTTAAAAATAGCATCGGAAAAGCATTTAGCAATGTGGCACAAAAAAAAAGGAATGACGTTTAACAAGGGCCGTTCCATTTCTCGCTTTGCAGAAACCACCCATTGCTATCGTTGATGCATGGGTCGTGGCGGATCAAAACAAAACACCGTTTGCACCAGAGATTACACTCTCGGACGAAGGAAATCAAAACAAAGGAGCTTCATCTGAACAAGCCGAAGCCCTCAGCATGGTGGAGCCGGGCTCATGGTCCTGGAAACACGTTCGGAGTCCTGCTCGGTGAAACGATGCACAATCTAAATTTAGTTTTCTTTCCAAACAGATCCAAATGCCCCCAATCCATTGTTGCTTCCACAAAAGCGCACGATGCAATCCCTCGACTTGTTTTGTGGAACGGTCAGCAGAAGACAATTGCACGCGCGGAGGAGATTAAAGGAGCCCGGAAGCGTGGGCTTCTGGACAGCCGTGCGGAAAATATGGGCGCGCACACACACCAGCAAAAATGGCCACCAATTAATCTCAAGGAGATGGAAGACTCATCCCACATTATATGGCTTCCTGACAACTTGGCGAAAAATATTTCCCATTTCACAAAGCAGTGAATCATGCACGCTGACACGGCAATGGATGGCCTCAAGGTTGTTAATTAATTGAAAGACAGGGTTCCTAGAATCAAAAACGTTTTTTTGTTGTTGTTGTTCCTCATGACCAAATCTGACAAAGGATCGACACGTGAAGTGGATGAAAAGGTCTTCGAACGTACACGCACAATATACTGCTCATTGGTCTATGGCGAGGCTTATTAACAGAAAGGCTTCTTTCCCTCTTGAAAAGGACACAAATATCTAAAAATGCATAAATGAGGCAGCTCTGGCACAGGGTGGCACATGATGGCATACTCCATGATGCAGCCACATGATGAACAATCATCTGTCTGGTTTAACTCCAGCACAATCCATACCCAGAGGTTAGTAGGACAGCAATGGTAGTAATGATCTCTGAGCCCCAAATTAGAAAGTTCAAGGTGGGGAGGTGGGGTCGGAGGGGGATAGGGGAAGAGAGGTGGTATATAGAATTACCTTCTGCTGCAACAAAGTAAAATATAGACCAACCTTTTGATATCACACCAGATACTTGATAACTATTAGCCCAATATAAATAAATAGCACCGCAAAGCGGATGTAACCCCTCAGCCCATGCATGGTGGAAACCAATTTCAAGATGGCTGCAGTGGCGGCCATATTGAAAATCGCAGCGCGCCCATTTTCGAAAGCAGCCTTCCTCTACTCAACCCCAACACACACTGCAAAAATGGATTTAATCGGACAAGCCATTTTGCTTGAAATTGACGGAACCAATTTCAAGATGGCTGCCGTGGCGGCCATATTGAAAATCGCAGCGCACCCATTTTCGAAAGCAGTCTTTCTCTACTCAACCCCAACACACACTGCAAAAATGGATTTAATCGGACAAGCCATTCTGCTCGACATTGATGGAAACCAATTTCAAGATGGCTGCCGTGGCGGCCATATTGAAAGTCGCAGCGCGCCCATTTTCGAAAGGAACCTTCCTCTACTCAACCCCAACACACTGCAAAAATGGATTTAATCGGACAAGCCATTCTGCTTGAAATTGACGGAACCAATTTCAAGATGGCTGCCGTGGCGTCAATATTGAAAATCGCAGCGCACCCATTTTCGAAAGCAGCCTTCCTCTACTCAACCCCAACACACACTGCAAAAATGGATTTAATCGGACAAGCCATTCTGCTCGATATTGATGGAAACCAATTTCAAGATGGCTGCCGTGGCGGCCATATTGAAAGTCGCAGCGCGCCCATTTTGGAAAGGAACCTTCCTCCACTCAACCCCAACACACACTGCAAAAATGGATTTAATCGGACAAGCCATTCTGCTCGAAATTGACGGAACCAATTTCAAGATGGCTGCCGTGGCGTCAATATTGAAAATCGCAGCGCACCCATTTTCGAAAGCAGCCTTCCTCTACTCAACCCCAACACACACTGCAAAAATGGATTTAATCGGACAAGCCATTCTGCTCGATATTGATGGAAACCAATTTCAAGATGGCTGCCGTGGCGGCCATATTGAAAGTCGCAGCGCGCCCATTTTGGAAAGGAACCTTCCTCCACTCAACCCCAACACACACTGCAAAAATGGATTTAATCGGACAAGCCATTCTGCTCGAAATTGACGGAAACCAAAAGTTGACGGATGCCCGGACGACAATACCCCTTAGCCCAATTTGGGCTGAGGGGTGAAAAGCGACGTTGACGATCTCCATCCCACCCGTCCCATTTCAAATAAAAGGTTTCCGAGAAATAAAAATATTAACTCCATTGACATTCTGCACCATTGAGAATTGTAAATAATGAGGGAAAGGAAGATCTTTCTCTGGAAGACGCCATGTCACGAGTACGGCATCGTGCAGTGTCAGAGATGCGCCGCTCCAAGACCTTTCCCCACCACGCTCCCCATCCCAGCAGAAACTGTCGCTAGGTGACCGTTGACGGAGCAAGCATGGAAACCACATGGTCCAATCCTGCAGTAACTGATCCAGAGGGTAATTAACATTCCCACAAGGGGAGTTTCTGCAGGAAAATATCTCCCCTCACAGCCTCAACAAAACGTCCATCACGTCGGGTACGACAAGATCCTGCGATCCAGAACCCAGGTCCATAACCCTCGAGACTGGTGTGAGAGATCAGGGTTCGACTGCTGGTGTGAGTGTACACAGAGGGTGCTGGGAGCCGTGCTCATAAGAGGGCATAGTGGGGCACGCACCCGGTTAGGAATGATTTGCACATGAAAAATAAATAAATAAATAAATAAACAGCCCGACACAAGCCAGATAACAATCAGAGAGGAGAAGCAATGCTGGAGAGGCAGAGACAGCAATGCAAATTTGGAGCCCTGCTGAACACTTGGTCTCCGGGTACGTTTTCGACATTTTTATAGGCGTGGACAGGAACGAGAGAATAAAATGATACATAAAAAGCACATCTATGTGTAAAATGCAAGTTCCAAAGCTCAGCATGAGACCAGCCGGTGATAAAGACTGTAAACCACAGGGTTTTCAATCAGAAAATGCTGACATTGATCTAATACGGCCAAAGCACTGAAATACCGGCGTAGGAGGGTGTGAACCATGTCGGCATAGGGGCCTACTCTAAATGAGGAGCTGGTGCTTCCTCCAAAATCAATGACAATGCATGGCTCTTATGGATAATTAGACCATCTCTGCATTTTATGAAGTTGGTTTTGGAGAGAGAGAAAGACAGAGTGAGATAGAGATAGAGACAGAGAGACAGAGAGAGACAGAGAGAGACAGAGAGAGACAGAGAGAGAGAGAGAGAGAGAGACAGAGAGACAGAGAGACAGACAGAGAGACAGAGAGAGAGACAGAGAGAGAGACAGAGAGAGAGACAGAGAGACAGAGAGACAGAGAGAGAGAGAGAGAGAGAGAGAGAGAGAGAGAGAGAGAGAGAGGCAGCGAGAGAGAGAGAGAGAGAGAGCGAGGCAGACAGCGAGAGAGACAGACAGACAGACAGCGAAAGAGACAGAGAGAGAGACAGAGACAGAGACAGACAGCAAAGGGGAGAGGGGAGGAGGGAGAGAGAGACAGAGACAGATAGCAAAGGAGAGAGGGGGTGAGGGGAGAGGTGGAGAGGGAGAGAGAGAAGAGAGAGAGGGAGAGAGGGAGAGAGAGCGACAGACAGACAGCAAAGGAGAGAGGGGGGTTGAGAGAGAGAGAGAGAGGGAGGGAGAGGGGGAGAGAGGGAGAGAGCGACAGACAGCAAAGGAGAGAGGGGGGTTGAGAGAGAGAGAGAGAGAGAGAGAGAGAGAGAGAGGGAGGGAGAGGGGGAGAGAGGGAGAGAGGGGGAGAGGGGGAGAGGGAGAGAGGGAGAGAGGGTCAGAGGGAGAGAGGGTCAGAGGGTCAGAGGGTGAGAGGGTGAGAGGATGAGAGGGTGAGAGGGAGAGTGGGAGAGAGAGAGAGAGGGGGAGAGGGAGAGAGAGACAGACAGACAGGAAAGGAGAGAGCGAGAGAGAGAGACAGACAGACAGGAAAGGAGAGAGAGAGAGACAGACAGACAGACAGACAGAGAGAGAGAGAGAGAGAGAGAGAGAGAGACAGAGACAGAGACAGAGACAGACAGTGTACGTACACACAACGGCAACTCGAGTGAAGGAAAATAGCTGTGTATTAAAGGTCTTCCACGTGCTCGTCAAGCGGTGTCTTCCCGTGTTTGGGAGCTGTGGTTTCACCAACGTGGTGGTGGTGGTGGTGGTGGTGCCAAATGTGTTGTGTTGAGAAAACACGTGCACTTGAGGATCATTACTTGCACACTCTCTCCATTACGTCACCATCTCACAAAACCAATGAAAAACAAAAATTGACCATTCATCGATCATCAAGCAAACGTCCAAACAATGACAATCAAGGTAAAGGTGGTAGTGGTGGTTCGGTCGCGACGTTGGCAAGGTATGGCGGGATTGGCAGTGTAGGAGGGATTGCAAAACTGCGACCAATGCCATTTCTGGCAGAAGTACACTTTGGTAAACAGGAGGAGGGATATTAAAAGTTTCCCAAAGCGTTACAGAGGAAATAGTAAACTATGGATATTTTAGCGATTTTTGGGGGTGGGGGAAAGTAACAGGTTTGGGAAGATTTTGAGGGAAACAAGAAAATTCAAATCACACTTCATTCTCCCAGGTCATTCCCAGCCCAGCATGAAACACCTGCGGTCGAGGAGCGATGAACATATGCCGATTCAGTTCATCTGAGAGTGTCAAAATAAAAATTAATAAATTCATCAATCAACGGGAATTGCTGAAGTGTTGACTGGGAGTGGAGAATGAAAATCGGACAATTTCCATCCCTCTCTCCACCCTTGGAATGCCGTGGAGAACTTGGAATTTCTGCATCTCAAATGGAGGGGACATTGATGTGAGAACCGAGAACAGGTTATAATATCAATCAATGTGCTTCCAGAATCCCATCACTTCCCAGAACAACAAAATAAATAAATAAAAATATAGATTTTCAATAAAACGATTTGGTGTTTTTTTTTCAAAATTGGGAACATGGAAGCACGAAACTCACCTGGCTGCCCCCACCCCTTGCGTTATCACGCCCTCCATCGGTGTGCACGATCTGCAGCAGCACTCTCAGCACGAATAACCGGCATGAGGCTCGGAGTACGAGGGGTATGCGCCGCATTGCACACGCCGGGAGTGCCGAATATTCCTGCTCCCTGCGAGATAATCCAGGGTGTCTCCGCAACGCGGCCTCCCCGCGCAACCTCCTCGCCCCAGCCAGCCAATGAAGTGGATAAGACAGCAGCAGGAAAGGGGAAAGGTGGCGACAGCTGGAGAGACGGCCAGTGTCGCGTCAAGGCAGCGAAATGTAAACAACTAAATGAGCAGGCGGAAGGCTGATGGGTGGCACAATCGCAAACGCGGGGATGACGGGCGGCAGGAGCTCCCTGCGGGGCCGACTGGTAGACGGGGCTCCTCGCGCGGCCCGCATGCGGCCTGGGCTCCTCGCGGGGCCAACCTGAGCTACTCACGGGGGGGCCGCATGGCCGACTGGGACCCCTCGCATGGCCATTGGGGCCAACTGGTGGCTGGGGCCACTCACGTGGCCGTCGTGGCCGACGGGTAGTCGGGGCCCCTAGCTGGGTGGATGGGTGGCCAGGGCTATACTCAGGGCCAACAAGGCTCCTTTCGGGTCTGACAAGCGACTGGGGCTCCTTTCGAGGCCGCACAGGTGACCGGAGCACGTTATATAGCTGACTGTCAGACTGTGATCTGCTTGGAGCTGAAGGGGCTCCTTGTGGGGCCAATGGGTGGCCGGGGCTCCTCGTAGGACCGACGGGTGGCCAGGGCTCTTACCCGGTTTGATAGGTGGCCGAGGGTTCTACTGGGGCCAAAAAGAGGCCTGGGCTCCTCGCAGGGCCGACGGGTGACCTGGTGGGGCTGATGTGGGACCTGAAGTCCACGCGTACCTACGGGGCTCCCTGCGGAGACTGACGGGTGGCTGTGTGCAGTTGAGGAGGCCGACGGGGGTCATTAAGGGGGACGACGGGCAAACTGGCCTCCTTGGGGGGCTGATGGGTGGCCCGGCCAATACCCGGGGCCGATGGGTGGCTGGGGTTCATCGCGGGGCCGATGGGTGGCCGGGGCTCCTTGCAGGACCGACGGGTGGCCGGGGCTCCTTGCTGAACCGATGGGTGGCTGGGGGGCACTTCCCGGGGTTGATAGGTGGCCGAGGGTTCTACTGCGGCCATCAACAGGCCTGGGCTCCTCGCAGGGCCGACGGGTGACCTGGTGGGGCTGATGGGGGACCAGAAGTCCATGCGTGCCTACAGGGCTCCTTGCAGAGACTGTCGGGTGGCTGGGTGTATTTGAGGGGGCCGACGGGGGTCATTAAAGGGGACGACGGGCAACTTGGCCTCCTTGGGGGCTGATGGGTGACCCGGCCAACACCCGGGGCCGATGGGTGGCTGGGGCTCATCGCGGGGCTGATGGGTGGCCTGGGCTCTTCCCAGGGTTGATAGGTGGCCGAGGGTTCTACTGCGGCCAACAAGAGGCCTGGGCTCCTCACAGGGCCGACTGGTGACCTGATGGGGCTGATGGGCAACCAGAGGTCCACGCGTGCCTACGGGGCTCCTTGCGGAGACTGACAGGTGGCTGGGTGTAGTTGAGGTGGCCGAGGGGGTCTTTAAGGGGGACGATGGGCAACCTTGCCTCCTTGTCGGCCCCGCTGATGGGTGGCCCGGCCTCCATCTGGGCCGAAGGGTGTCTGGGGCTCATCGAGGGGCCGACGGGTGGCATGGGCTCATCGCAGGGCCAATGGTTGATTCGGGGCTTCTCAAGGGGCCTATGGGTGGCAGGGGCTCCTTGCTGGGCCTACAGGCGGCCGGGGCTCATCGCGGGGCCAACTGGGAATCTTTGCATGGCCGACGAGGCTCCTAGAGGAGCCAATGGGTGGCCTGGACTCCTGGCGGGGGCTGATGGGCGGCCGCAGCTCCACGCATGCCTACGGGATCCTTGCAAACACTGATGGGTGGCCAGGACTACTTGAGGATGCAGACAGGGGTCATCGACAGGGCTCTTCATGGTGGTTGCAGGGCTCCTCGCGGAGCCAACAAGGGATCTTTGCATGGCCAACCTGTGGCCGGGACTCCTAGCAGGGCCAACGGGTGGCCACGGTTCCTGGCGGGGCCAACGGGTGGCCTGGCCTCCTGGTGGGGGCTGATGGGTGTCCGGAGCCCAATGCATGCCGACAGGATCCTCGCGGACACGGACGAGCAGCCGGGACTACTCGTAGGGGCTGATGGGTGGCCAGGGCTAGCCGAGGAGGCCAAAAGGGGTCCTGGAGGGGGTTGACTGGTGGCTGAGGCTACTCGCCAGAGCTGACGGGGCTCCTCACGGTGGTTGCCGGAGCTCCTTACGGGGGCCGGCAGAGCTCCCTGCATGACCGATGGGAGGCCGGGGTTCGTCACGGCGGCTGACCTGGGCTACTTGTGGGGGGTAACTGATTGTCGGTGCTACTCGTGGGGGGAAACTGATGATCGGGGATACTCATGGGGTGCTGGGCGTGCAAACCACGCTGGGGGACGACGGGCAGGTAGGGGGCGTTGAGGGGTGACAGAGTGGGAGAGTTGAGGTATCCTCACACACCCACTGAAATGACAAGATCCTGACAACTCTCCCACTCCCACTGCTAATGAGCAAGTTACCTTTGCTAAACCACCATCCCCAATCCTCATCTTGTGTTAATGGTTTTGTCACATCAGGCCAAACTGTACCTCCACGCTAAAGCCAATGAGCTCATATGTACCACGCACTGTTGCCACCGACAGAAAACCCCATTCTCTTAGTGCAAATAATTAACACTGTGACCCATTGCAAGACCTCAATCACGTTTGCTAACAAGAGACTGATGCAGGTGGTTTGCTTGCTGAGAAAACAAACCATCAATCTCGTTTGCTTGACAATGCAATCACTGAAGCCCTGGGTAATACGGGAATACAGAGCAATGATATAAAGCCCCCGCTGCAGTCCCAACCTTCTTCATAACCCAAACCCTTTTCTCCACACTCACGTGTGATCAACTATAAGACCCCTCCTCAGTCCCCCCCTCCAACCCCCAATATGCATAAATGAAGTAAGTAATGTGTTTGAGGCCATGTCCAATCCACTCTGGTGGATTGATTTCGACGTCTGGCTGAGATTTGAACACCGAGCCATTGTGACCACAAGCATTACAGGTAAAAACTGGCACTACACATTCATGGCATACTGAAACCAAGGGAGGCAGACACAAAGTTATTAGACAAGGGAAAGACAACAGACACTGTTAATGTGTGATGTTTATTATTCAGTTCTCCACACAGCGTATTGATAAATTTCTGCTTTTCAGCATCAACCAAGTATCTCATCCACATTATTTCCAACAGGATGCCCAGAAGTTCATTTAGGCAAGACACAAACTGGTTGTTTTTGTATCTTTAAAGATCGGCGGATACATTGCTGGTTATTAAACGTTAAGAGCAAAGAGCGTGCACCCACAGATCGACACAGTCTTTCAAAAGTGGAGAGACGCGCTGCCAAGCCTTGGGCACAAACTGTGCACATGTGAGGAAGCAAAACAGCTTTCCGTTTCAACACCGAGCTCACCCCATCATCGACACACCCGTGCAGAAGACATTCGGTTGTGGCTGTGAAGAGGAGCCGTTTAAAATTGAGCCATCGCAATTAGCAGCACGTCGTATCCCACAACGCTCGTGTGCCGGAATCAAATTGGGACATCATTTGCCGCAGCCGCATACACAGTGTAACCATAGTAATGCTCAAAGTACAGTATAACCTCGAGAAAAAAATATGCTGCAGGTGTCCTCCAATCCCTTTTCCCACCACCAAATGTATACAAGTCAGCAATAAAAAAAAAAGGATGGTAAAGAAAAATACATTAACCTAAATTCAACATAAATCAGCGATTTATACAAACAAAATAGTGGAAGAAATTCCGCTCAATTACAAATGAATGGAAATTTACGTTTTCACTTTGGTTCCTCTTGCGGACGCCATTTTAAAAGCATCCCGTCCGGCCAGAACAATACACCATGAAAACGTCCAGTCCAGAACATCCAGCCTAACCCTGAGAATGTGAAACATCTTAAAAAAGCTTCTCGTACTGTTCCGACCAATCTGGTACAAAAGATTAAAACGGGGATCCGTTTAAGGCAATTTAAGTATTTTAAACAAATAACTTCCTCAAAAGGCAGACTTACCCTGAAACCTAATATCTCCTTCCATTTCATATTCTTGGCTTTGCTTACGGCACACCACCGTGCTGCTTCCCTGCTTCGGGTTTGCGGCAAAGCCAGCCAGGTGCATGCTGCCATTACTGGAAGATAAACCGGAGCGGTCGTCGTCTTTCATGCCATCGGTGTCCTCGTGATCTTCCTCGGCTGCTCCCTGAGGTAGAAATGAAAATGAAACTTCAAAACACATCAGCAAAACAGCACATGTAACAATTGATCATTTCTGGAAACATTCCACAACTTTACGCAAATCAAATTCTTCCTGACTGTGGTGACCGTTCTAGAGAGAATGGAACGTTTTGTGGAACCACTTCAAACACCACCCAGCAAAGGGCCACATATTGAACTAGTGTTGGGTATGGATGCTAAATATATAAAATTAGTGTTGAGAAAAGGAATACAAAAAGTAATTGGAAGTGGGATTGGAAGAGGGGTGAATATTCCACCATATTTATGTACAAAATAAATTGATGGACCTTGCCATTGCTACGTAAGCCACCTGCCATCGTCAATCAAACTGATCAAGTATGAGAGGGGCTGATTGTCGCATTTAAAATGGGAAAGACGACAGGTTTGCAGGAAAAGTATAAAAGTAAAAGTTCAAACGCTTATTAAATTTTAAAGCCTTCCGAGTGAGGTGAATCCTCCCGCAGGTTTTAATATGAAACGCACACCCCATGGGCATTCCGGCAGTCTTTCGGCAAATAAACAGTCAGAACAGATTGGTAAGGTGATGAATGACAGGGAAAGGAGGGAGGATGATGCCGAAAGAGAAAACAAATGCCGGAGGTAACATGCTTCATGCTGGAATAACCAATATGGATAAACAAATCAACGAAATACATTATTGCAGGATTTGGGGGGAAAAGGTGAAGGGAGGAAGATTGAAAAACCAAGCTAAATCTTGCTCCTTTCTCTCTAACAATAAGTAATTACATAATCTGCACCACTTCAAATCCAAGGGATTGATACATTGGTTTAGTTAAATATGCGGCCCATTTGTCTCTCTTAAAGCAAGACTCACATTTATTAATTTCTCCACCAAACTTGATAGAAAAAAGTCACATGAAAAAGTAAATACACCCCATGTAAAGTTTTGACTTTTTCAACATATTTCAACATACAGCTATTTGATCTTCATTTCAACAATATTGATAGATAAAGGTGATATAATATAACAAATATCATGAAACATTTACATTTTGTAGACCATTGTATAATTTAAATAAACACAAATGCAAATTTCGCATGTGGAAAAAGTAAGTACACCCCTAAATTTATCACCACTTGAAATACCTAAAATTAGAACCAGGTGCACCAGCTCAGGTGCAAACGATTAGAACATCGTTAGAGAGGATCTTGGAGGAACCTGTCTTATTTAAACCTCAGACATTTAGTTTGGTTTGCTCTTTGTTGTTGAAGTGTGCGGCGTCACCATGCCAAGATCAAAAGAGCTCTCTGAGGCCTTCAGAGAGAAGGTTATAGATGCCTACGAGTCTGGGAAGGGATTTAAAAAGATCTCCAAACAATTTGAAAAAAATCATTCGACTGTCCACAAGATCATCTACAAGTGGAGAAGATTCCAAACAGCTGCCAACTTGTTCAGGCCAGGCCGCCCCAGCAAGTTCAGCCCGAGAGCAGACCGCAAGATGCTGAAAGAAGTCTCTAAGAACCCCAGAATGTCATCATGGGACCTACAGGTAGCTCTTGCCACTGTTGATGTCAAAGTGCACGAGTCTACCATTAGAAAGAGGCTGCACAAATTTGATCTACATGGGAGGTGTGCCAGGAGGAAACCTTTGCTGTCCAGAAAGAACATCAGGGCAAGACTAAAGTTTGCCAATGAACACCTCGGCAAAGACCAGCACTTCTGGAACAATGTGCTCTGGACAGATGAGTCAATGGTTGAGCTATTTGGCCACAGTACCAGAATACATGTTTGGCGAAAACCAAAGACAGCATTTGACCACAAGAACGTGATACCAACTGTAAAGCATGGAGGTGGAAATATTATGGTTTGGGGCAGCTTTGCTGCATCAGGGCCTGGGCAGCTCACCATCATAGAATCCACTATGAATTCTTCATTGTACCAGAGGGTGCTTGAGGATAATGTGAGGCCATCTGTCGGAAAGTTGAAGCTCAACCGAAGGTGGACCTTGCAACATGACAATGACCCTAAACATACCAGTAAATCCACCAAGAAATGGCTGAAAATAAAGAAATGGAGGGTTCTGGAATGGCCAAGTCAAAGCCAGGATCTAAATCCCATCGAGATGTTGTGGGGGGATTTGAAACGAGCTGTGCATGCAAGAAACCCCTCAAACATCGCACAGCTGAAAGAATTCTGCATGGAGGAGTGGGCAAAAATTTCTCCCAGTCGATGTCAGACTGGTAGACAGTTATAAGAAACGCCTACTTGAGGTTGTTTCTGCCAAAGGGGGCAATACCACCTATTGGAGCCAAGGGTGTACTTACTTTTTCCACATGCGAAATTTGCATTCAAGTTTATTTAAATTATACAATGGACTACAAAATGTAAAGGTTTCATGATATTTGTTATATTATATCACCTTTATCTATCAATATTGTCGAAATGAAGATCAAATAGCTGTATGTTGAAATAGTCAAAACTTTACATGGGGTGTACTTACTTTTTCACGTGACTGTACATTTATATATATATATATATATATATATATATATATATATATATATATATATATATATATATATATATATATATATATATATTGTTGTGGATATGAGGACTGTATATATATTTTTTTTATTGTGTGCTGTATGATTATTATTATTGTTGTTGTGCTGTGCCTCCTGCCTCCGGAGCTGTGTAAGATCAAAAGGGCGTCCCATAGTCCACAAGCATACACGTCAGCCAATCATAGGATATTCATGTTCGATAGTTATATCTTATTCTGTGTTTTAGGATAAGGCTGTGTCTCCCATTAATTGAAGTACTCCATTGCACCAGTGAAAGAGAATAGATCCCCTTCCATTCCCATCCCCAAAAAACCCCCATTTCCTTCACATCCCCCTTTCGTGATTGCCGACCCTCGATTGCCATATTACATCCCCTCTCGTCACTGCTGAGCCCTCGATTCCCAATCACCTCCCCTCCAATAACCGCCATTGACCACAAGGCTCGAGTCAGGGAAGAAAGGCGTGTCTCCACCTCGTCAGAGGAGGGGAGGGGCGCGCCCGCCCGTCGTCGTCCGGGGCGGAGCCCGAGGGTCGTGCGACCAGCCAGGGCCGAGGTGAGCGCCCCGATGGGCGTGTCCAAAGCGCCGGGGGCGTGATCGCTGGGGGCGCTATAAAAGGGCGCAACCGGAAGTGGAGCGGAGGAGAAGAAGAAAGGGAGATGCACTCTGGGTTGGTCGGAGAAAGAGAGAGAGAGGAGGAGTTGGTTGCACCGAGAGAGAAAGAGAGAGAGAAGAGTTGGTCTGAGTCGGGTGCCAAAAAGGAGGGTCAGTGGTCACAGTTGGTTGCGGTGGTGAGAAGTCGGTGGTGAGAAGCGAGTAAGACAAGGCCTGGCAAGGCAACTGCAGGCCGCCGCAGCAGCGACACCCGGCAACCGCAAAAGGGGGCAGGAACGGCGGCTGCTGAACGCGCCGGTTGTGCGGCGGGACCCCCCCCTTGGACCTCTCCCTCTCCCTCCAGCCATCCACATCCTGCGATTCCTGCAATTCCCCGTGTGAGTCGTCTTTGTTTGTTCTGTCCTGGGTAATAAGTTAAGTCTGTAGATAAGCTAAATTTGCACTGTGTCACCTGCGTCTTGTACTTGTAAATAAACGTGACATCTGTCTTTTTGCTTGTGTGTAAATAGTAGGAATAAATGTAGTAGTATTTCCAACCTTTTTTTGTCTCCGTTTTCCTCTTGCATTGCGTCGCTTTTGTCTTTTCCCTCATTGAGCAGCTAGGGTGCGATACAACCAACGTTCGGGTGGAATCGGGTGAGTTTTGTTAGGTCGCGGTTTTAAACCACCGCTCGGTCTATAACATCCTAACCGCGATCTATAACAATTGGTGTCGGGGAGTGAGATCGACCCGGAGCGCGCTTCACGCGCTCAAAATTATAAAGTACGAAATTTGTTTTGTTTTAAAGGAAAAGCCCGAATTTTGAAATCGCGCCATGGCTGTCCAAGGCGACGGGATGCCGGTGGGAGAGATAGAGGGGTTGGAAGTAACCCAGGACTTCGGGGAAGAAAGGGAGGAGGAAAATGGCAATGTGGTTGCGGGAATATCAGGCGCGCAAAATGGCGCGCTCGCTCACGTGGTTGAAGGGTCCCAAAATAGCGGCGCCGCGGAGGGCGAGCCTGCGGTGGCGGCTGGGGACGCTGGGCAAACCGGGTTTGACCTCAGATTATTCTTGACCCAACTGAATGCAAAAATGGATAGGATGGAGGGCCAAATGGGGGTAATGAGGGACGAAGCAAGGGGTACCGTTGAGGGGTTAGACAATAATTTTAAGGGGTTAGACAATAATTTTAAGGAGTTAGACAAGAAATTTGACGGGTTAGACAATGGGATAGAAGGGGTGAAACATAGGTTAACGGGGGTGGAAAATAGAATGGCTGCCCAGGAGAATCAGTTAGAGGGGGTGAAAAATGGGTTAATGGGGTTAGAAGATAGGATGGAGGACAAATTGCGGGAAATAGGGGAACAATCCGCCCGGGAAATCGAACAGATGGGGAACCAGATGGAGGAAATACGACGAGGGGTGAGTGAGGAGGTCTCGGGGCTACGCGAGGAGGTAAAGCGAGGCGAAAAGCGTATAGAGAAAGAAGTGAGGAATAATACGGCTAAGTTACAAGGGGGAATAGAAGATCTGACGGAGGAGGTGGAGCAGCTGACAGAGGGACAAACTAAGTTAGTGGAGCAGGTTCAAAAGAACACTGCGGTACTAGGAGGGTTAAAGGCGACACAAAAAGAAATTAAAAACGAATTAATAGCGACGCAGAGGCAATGTCAGATGGTACGGGAGGAACTGACAATGAGGGTGGAGGAGGTGACAGAGATAATGGAGACAAAGGACCGGCAGGTGAGGATGCACATAGAGACGGTCACGGTAGCCTTAGAGGACGAACTTGAGGGGACGCACCGAGAAATAAAAGAGGTTAAACAAAAACTAGAGGAAGTGGGAGAAGAGGTGAGTGAAATTAAGAAGGGACGGACAGAAACTAAGAGGGAGATAAAGGAGGAAGTCATGGAATATGTACAAGGTCTGTGTTCAAATCATGATGTGATGCTCACTAACCAAATAAAGAGTTTGCAGGTGGCAAAGGAGGTGCGGGGACGAGGTGCCAAGGTGAGTGGCAATGTACATGATGTGAGGAAAGCTTCAGTCGGCTTGGGGATTGGTTTGGATCCGGGTGTTCGTGAGAGGCCGTTGGTGAAGTGTGCGACAGGTCTGGTGTGCGAAAAAAGAGGTGTGCGAGAATGTCCGACCATGGGGTGTGTGAGGAAAAAGTGCACGCCGAGGAGTGAGTGTGCCGTCAAGAGTGAGTTGGTCGAAGCGCGTGTGCGAGGGAGCACAGGGAAGCGCGGTGTGGTGAGTGTTACGGAGGAAGTAACGAAAAAGTGTGCGCGGGAGGACGCGCGAGAAAGGTGTGTAACGGACGGGTGCATGAGGAAAGAGTGTGCTGTCGAGAGTAAGGGTGAGTGCGCGACCGAGAGTGGAGGTGAGAGTAGTGAGAGTGAAACGGAGCGTGAGTTGGTTGTGACAGGTGAGCGAGGATGTACACCTGGAATGGAAGGAAGCACACCTGGGATGGTAGAGCGTGTGTGGGAAGGCACATTTGAGTTGGTAGTGAGGCATGTGAATGGGTGTGCGAATGAGAGCACACCTGTGATTGTCACAGAGGAAGTGACCGAGGAGGGGGCGTGAAGAGGTGTGTTAGTGAGGTGTGCGAGCGACGAATGTGTGCCAAAGTGTTCGGTGGTCAGGTGTGTGACCAAGTCGGTGAGCGGAGTGAGTGTACCGAGGTGTGAAAGAAAAGGTACGAGGAGAATGGGAACGGCTGCATGTATGAGCAAGAAAGAGGTAGCGTATGCATGTAAGCCTGCAGGTGAAGCGTCGACGGTAACCGGGTTAAAGGTTAGGTCGACTTTTAGCCGGATCGGGCCCTCGGTGCGTGCCGGGCTTCGCGTGCCACGAGAACCAGCGGAGATCCGAGCCATGGCGGGTTCGAAAGGACCGCCGTGCGCGATCCACGCTGGGCCTCGCGTGGAGCGGCCGCGTCCGGGCTCCACTAGGCGGAGCGGGCAGCCCGATAGGAAGGGTCGTCATGGCGACCACTTTCTATTGAGACGTGCCGGCAGGTCGAGATCGGGACATTGGATGGCTCCACGCCGAGGTGGTGCATGGGATCTCGGCCCGGGTAAGCCTCCGTCCCTGCCCCGAATGCGGGACGTATCCAGCCGCTGGCACAAAAGAACCCGCGTTCATTGCTCGGCTGTACGAAGCCGGGCTGTAGATGTGAATTGGTGCACCGAGAGGACCTAATAAGTAGACGGGTGATGGTGATAGTGATAGTAGTGATTTGATACAAAATTTAGAAAAGTGAATAGAATTGGCAGTAAATGGAAAATTTTTGATTTGTTGGAAATCTGGACGAACAAAATTGATAGTGAGAGACCCCCGATGTGGTGGGATGGCAAATCCACCATCCCTCACAGACGTGGGGGCAAAGGAGCACTAGATTATGGGGTGTATGGCAGTGAAAACTAGCCCGGGTGGGTTAGGTTATATTGATAGGGCCCTAGAAGATGACATTAGGTGACGTTAAGGTTAGCTAGTGACTGATACCTGTAGTGGGGACGCAGGTAGTTTAGTGTGGATGATAATGACGTGGGAGCGCAATAGTTTAAAGGGACGACTGGGAAGCGCAAGTTTCAGAAGGGAGTAGTTAGCTGAGATGATGCCGTGTGTGTGAGGATTGAACAGGTGAGAATTGAACAGGTGTGATTGCACAGGTGTGCAACTGAACAGGTGAATGGAGCAGTGTATGAGGGAGTAGTGGTGATTGCGTGTTGTGTTGACCAAATGGTCCAGGAAGAGGAGGAGGGTGCAGGTGGCACCAGGTAGGATTGCACAGGTGTGCAACGACAGGTGAATGAAAGACAGGTGTATGGAATAAATGGTCTGGAGGATTGGAATGGATGGTCGTGGAGTGAGAATGGTGGAAATTGTGGAGTGGAGTGGATGGTGCGAAGGTGTGAATGGGGGAAGAGTGGACCCCCCATCATGGATACCCGGGGCGGGTAGTGTAAGAGTTAGGTAGAGGGTACAGGTAAATTGTGGTTGGATATTGGCATCTGTGGTGCGGTTGGAAGAATGATGTTTGGATGGGTGCATTAGTGTTGTGGAAATGGCTGGGCGTGTAGCCTGTTAGTGTGTGTAGTTGGTTTGGGCACTCCACCACTGTAAGGATGTCGGCCAGGTGAGGCCGCAGGTGGGCTCTGGGAGCCGGTAGTAGTTGTTGTGGATGGGGCCCGAGGATCCGGAGGACGGACCCGGGTAGCCCAGTGCCAGAGGGCACCATGGGGTGACAGAGCCAGGAGAGGGGCTGTCCCCAGTTAGTTAGGTTAGGGTGAGGAGCTAGGTAAGCTCGGGTGGCAACTACAGTGGTGGAGGTGTGCAGGTGGGTAGACCTGTTGGGAGAGGTACACGTCGCAGCCCAGAAATTGTGCTAGAGCACCGGGAGATGAATCGGGGGAGTGAGACCCCAAATTGAGAAGCACCACAGTTTGGCCAAGGGGAATTGGTTATTAGAACCCCTAGTGTAAGAGGGCCAATGGTTTGGCCAGAGAAAGACCCCGGGTAGTGTAAAGTGTGTTAAAATCATTTAGAGGATAGTTAGGATGAAGGATCTCCTCGCACCATCTGCATCCACTCACCTGAGGTGACAGGTACTCCGCACCATGCCATGTTTAATTATTTTTGATGCAAATGTTTTGGATTGTGAGACGCATCATGACGTGGGTGTGACATTGTGCTTTGATGTTCCATCTCTGCCTCCTTATGAGGATTGATGATGAATTGATGATGGCAAATTTTTGAAGTAGAGGGATTGTGGTGACGAATTTGATATAGGGGAAATATGGGGAAGACGTGACAGTAGTGACGAATTGGTAATGTGTAGGTTTTGTACATATGGGGTAAGGGCAAGGGTGGGCTAGGTAACAGGGGGGTGACGTACGGTAGGGACGAGCTTTCTCACTGCGCCCTCCGTACGCATTTCGCCTTGCATTGCCTTTTTGATGTGTACCCTTGAGACCTTACCCCTCGCTCATTTGTCTTGTCCCCCTTTTGTCTCCCACATGACCTGTGCGCCGTTGGGCGCCGAGGGGAGCGTGCGTGGGTCGGCCATTGTGCGCCCGAAATTCCCAGAACCAGCTGTCTGCATCGATGCACCACATTATGGACCACATGTCAGTGGCCGAGCACCACTTATGGACCCCATGGGTTGGGGCATGGCCCCTCTGCTGGAACCGGCCATGAGGGCCCGAAATCTTGCTGGCGGACCTTGGCCACAGGGCACCAATGCCCCACAGGTGAACCATACACATAGTCGGCCTGGTGGGCCATAAATAAATAAAAAGGACACATTGGGTGCAAGTTTTATTGAAAATAGGCCGCCAGTAAGCAAAGCAAAGGAAATGACAACATCTGGAAGAGAAATATTAATAACCAGCAGAGGGAGCCGAAGAGCCAGAGACACCTGCAGGGTTAGGGGTTGTTGGTTTTATTTTATTCATTGAACAATGGTGACTGCACCGATTGGTGCTTGGGTGTGTATTGGTGCGTTTTTGGGTGCTTTAATGGTGCATTGATGCAGAGCAGACTGTCCTCCCCCCAGAAAGAACAATTACAGGTCCTGGGTTAGTTTTGTAAATAAAAGCAGAGTCATTGTAAATAATGCTCCCCACCGTCAGTGTATAGTTTGAAGACCATTCCGCAATTCGGTTAACTGTGGGCGAAAGTCTGTTAGGCAGGGTGCAATGGAGCAGCGGGACACATTTATTTATGTTTAAACTGTCGCACTCAGGGTCAGGTTAAAAATAGAGGGAACTACACCTACGTGTCACGCTAAAGCTAAAAGTTGTAGGCCCGGGACGTGCCTAAGAGGAGGAGAGTGCAGTGTTGTGGATATGAGGACTGTATATATATATTTTTTATTGTGTGCTGTATGATTATTATTATTGTTGTTGTGCTGTGCCTCCTGCCTCCGGAGCTGTGTAAGATCAAAAGGGCGTCCCATAGTCCACAAGCATACACGTCAGCCAATCATAGGATATTCATGTTCAATAGTTATATCTTATTCTGTGTTTTAGGATAAGGCTGTGTCTCCCATTAATTGAAGTACTCCATTGCACCAGTGAAAGAGAATAGATCCCCTTCCATTCCCATCCCCAAAAAACCCCCATTTCCTTCACATCCCCCTTTCGTGATTGCCGACCCTCGATTGCCATATTACATCCCCTCTCGTCACTGCTGAGCCCTCGATTCCCAATCACCTCCCCTCCAATAACCGCCATTGACCACGAGGCTCGAGTCAGGGAAGAAAGGCGTGTCTCCACCTCGTCAGAGGAGGGGAGGGGCGCGCCCGCCCGTCGTCGTCCGGGGCGGAGCCCGAGGGTCGTGCGACCAGCCAGGGCCGAGGTGAGCGCCCCGATGGGCGTGTCCAAAGCGCCGGGGGCGTGATCGCTGGGGGCGCTATAAAAGGGCGCAACCGGAAGTGGAGCAGAGGAGAAGAAGAAAGGGAGATGCACTCTGGGTTGGTCGGAGAAAGAGAGAGAGAGGAGGAGTTGGTTGCACCGAGAGAGAAAGAGAGAGAGAAGAGTTGGTCTGAGTCGGGTGCCAAAAAGGAGGGTCAGTGGTCACAGTTGGTTGCGGTGGTGAGAAGTCGGTGGTGAGAAGCGAGTAAGACAAGGCCTGGCAAGGCAACTGCAGGCCGCCGCAGCAGCGACACCCAGCAACCGCAAAAGGGGGCAGGAACGGCGGCTGCTGAACGCGCCGGTTGTGCGGCGGGACCCCCCCCTTGGACCTCTCCCTCTCCCTCCAGCCATCCACATCCTGCGATTCCTGCAATTCCCCGTGTGAGTCGTCTTTGTTTGTTCTGTCCTGGGTAATAAGTTAAGTCTGTAGATAAGCTAAATTTGCACTGTGTCACCTGCGTCTTGTACTTGTAAATAAACGTGACATCTGTCTTTTTGCTTGTGTGTAAATAGTAGGAATAAATGTAGTAGTATTTCAAACCTTTTTTTGTCTCCGTTTTCCTCTTGCATTGCGTCGCTTTTGTCTTTTCCCTCATTGAGCAGCTAGGGTGCGATACAACCAACGTTCGGGTGGAATCGGGTGAGTTTTGTTAGGTCGCGGTTTTAAACCACCGCTCGGTCTATAACATCCTAACCGCGATCTATAACAATATATATATATATATATATATATATATATATATATATATAGGAGTGTGCGCTGGATCATCACGTCGCTGTGTCCTTGGACGACTCCTCAGCACCATCCCAACACACACCACTGTGTGCGATACGGAATGAGGTGTTTTTACGGCGGCCAGAGCGCAAATCCTGCTACCAAGCGCCTTGAGAGAGACACAGCACCCTGGTACTCATTTCGCCGACCTCAGAAGGATGACAGGCTGAGTCAACCCCACCTGTGAGAAATTCAACAGCTGAATGGGATTCGAACTCAGGACCTTCGGATCCCAAGCCCACTGCCCTAACCATTAGTCAACACCAGGTATCCAAATCTAGAACGTGCTCGTTTTCCAAATCCCACCCTTTCATTCAAGAAGAACCTGCTTCACTGATTCACAACCTTTGACCCATTACTGGTTTGTGACAAAGTGCTCGATTCAAGTTACATAATTAAATAACCTTCAACTCATCCTTAAAAGATCATCTCATCAAGACCACTCATCCCTCATTCAAGATCAATCCTCTCTCATGTGATCACTCATCCCAGACCTTCAGACAACCAATTTCAAATTGCGTATAAATCTCCTTATTTTTGGTCTCAATGTGCATCTGAAGGCAGAAGTTGTGCAAAGTTTATGAAAATACTTTATCAAGAAATTTAAAAATAATATTTTCAAATTTTTGTTCTCCATGTGAGCAACTCGCATGTAACAAAAATGCATGAATATATTGCAGTTGGCAAAAGTGAGGGGTAAGGTGGGGGGTAAGGTGGGGGAAGGGGATGGGAGGTTGGTCGAGTCGAGTCAATCAGGATATTATGGAAGCTCAACTGCATTAAAAAAAACTAGAACAATTTGTTTGTCGCCAATATGCCTCCACATAGTCCCACAATGGGTAGATGCCATCACTGCGTATGTATGAGTAGGGGATCATGTTTGTGAAGTTTCGTGTTGATCGTATAAGGTTCCTTTTTCTATCCAAGATGGCTGCCAAACCACGTGACCTATGACATCATTTTCAAACGATATGCAACAGTGCTGTTAGATGATATTTGTAAGATTTCGCATCGATAGGGTGAGTGGTTTCAGAGATATAATTATTTTATATTTTCCTTCAATCCAATATGGCTGCCAAACCATGTGACCTATGATGTCATAAATGTAATATTTCAATACAAATGGGTCATAGATCATGTGCATGCAATTTCAGATTTTTAGGATAAGGAATTCGATTGAAACATTTTTGGCTGGTATACCACTTCACCTATGATGTCATCATTATCATGTTTTTGTTCCCCATTGGGAGTACTCGACAATGTGCGAAGTTTCAAATTTTTCCATTTAGCGGTTTCCGAGAAATAAATTTTAAATTATTTGCTTTTAATCCAAGATGGCTGCCATACCACGTGACCTATGACGTCACAATTATCATAAAAACATTGGGCATGGGTGTCCCTCCTACCCTGAAAGTTTCGTCTCAATCGGACATATAGTTGCTGAGAAAAACGAGGTTTAGCCCGTACGGACGGACAGACAACCCGAAAACATAATGCCTCCGGCGATAAAGGGCATAAAAAACCCTTTAAAACTCACTGTGGAAGCAGTAGACACGGGTTCAACGGTGAACACAACAGGATTTGAAGACTCTCGCAGTATCTCCGCAACCTCAGCTTGCGTCATATCTCGTAGACTTTCACCATTGACCTGCATTCAAAAACAATCATCGTGCTTGTGAGGCCCTGTGCATCAGACAAAACGTCGTTTATTCCCATCCCAGTAAGGTGCCCCCAAACTCCAGGACTACTGCTCACCTCAACTAATTTGTTCCCCTTTTCGTTTGTTACTTGCTTTGTTCCTTTTCTCTTTCATCCACGCTTCCCCCTTCCTCTTATTCCTGTGTTTCATCTCGCGTGGAGCTTGTTCACCACCATGTGTCAACCCCCCCCCCCCCCCCCCAGCCCCCTTCCCTCGACCTCACACTCACTTATACTCTGTGGTTGGTGTTTCCTCCTTTCCATTTTGTTCCCTTGTATGTGCTTTAGCTCACTGGTAATTGGGGCACTGCATCAGCGGCACAAACGTGCTTCCAGAGAAATTATGCAAACCAGCAGCCACAGGCTGCATACGAAAACAACAACAACTGCCCACCCTCAACCCTACATACCAACTGCTTCCCCTTCCACGTTACCACGTGCCAATTTATTGCATGTCTGGACGTCAGTCTGATCTGTTTTGCTCGTCATTGAACATTTCGACACAACAATCCTTTCGACCTTTACCAAATACTCATATAATGAGATTTCCGTTACCTTGATTGCACAAGAGCGCAAGTTCAAATACAACCACAGCCGCACCGCTATTCATCGCTGTTCAGATCGAGCAGGGGTGCAAAGTAAGAGGAATGCTTTAATTAATTAACAATGGTTGCACCCAGAAGGTTTTCCTTCATTCGAAGATCTCTAGCTGCCGGGAATGGTTCGATATTGCGATTAGAATAAATCGGTACAAAACTTTTTATTTTTATACAAAGTCGAGGCTCATGTACTGTAAGGGCTAACATATAACACACAAAAGCATAAACATAAACAGAAGCACAGATGAAACATAATAAAAGTAGTGGGAGACAAGAAGGGGAGAGAAGGGGAAGCACAACAGTGGAGAACGGGGACATCGGGAGATCTGTGGGAGGGAGGGGGCTGGGACAATGCACGTACACGGGATAAACAAGATGGACACTACAAAGACTTTCAGGAAAGAAAACAGAATTTGTAAAAAGTGTATCTGGGGTGAATTAACGGAGGGGAAAAGATCAAGGTTTTGGATGGGGGAAGATAAGAGATGGTGGTGAACAGCTGTTTTAAAGACCTGGAGGGAGGAGTGGGATTGAAGAGAGTGAGGGAGTTTGTTCCAGAGGAGGGAGCAAAGAGGAATGAAAGAGTGAAGGTGAGCAGAGAGTCTTGATTTCGGCAGTTTAACCATAAGAGGGTTGCAGGCAGATCTTGTGCGACCTGTAGGAATATTTGGGGAACAGAGCCCAGAGAGAGCTGGGGGAGCAAGGCCGGAGAGGAGTCGGGAGAAGACAGAAAGACCACCTACCTGTCTTTATTCATTTTTCCATAGTTTTGGCGTGTGGTATAAATCGTCTTTGTCCACTCGTCCAAGTGCGATTGGTTGCACCGGCCGTAGAGGGGTTGGTAAGGTTGATCGCAATTTCAGACTCTTCATCATATTTTAAGGCTGGTGTTACACAGGTTACAAATGGCTACCATGCCCATCCGCTATCAGAGGATAGGTCCACATCATTTTATGTTTAACTTTTCCGTGCTCACTCACGTGTCCATTTAATGTCTTTATCAAAAGGTCCAGGACCCTTTTTTCATGGATTAGGATGTCTGGGGAATTCACACATCAGAGGTTGTGCTTGATGACTGAGTAATTACAACGCAGAACACTCTCATGTTCAGTCTACAATGTACAGGAAATATATTCTTCAGAGAGATTTAGATTAGGCGTACAAATTTCCAAGTGGAAATCCCTCTGAATGCAACACAGCGTGTTAATACACCATACGCTCCTGGATTCGAACTGGTCAATTTTTAATGAGGCCAAGCCTCAAAATAAACTATTCGGGTGAGCAAGAGGAGGAAAAATAAAATCATATAACTATATTAAAAAAAAAAAACCCACCTTTAGAGGCCATTTTTCCCCGCAAGCGGGGGTTGGCCTTTTTCGGGAACTGTGGTTGTTGTTGTTTTTCGGTCCCCTTTTTGAAGCAATGTTTTACGGCCGGATGCCCTTCCTGCCGCCAACCCTTTTTGCCGCCTTTAACGACAAACAGGGAATTACCAGTGAACTGGTACTCAATTTGCCGACCTCGGAAGGATAACAGGCTGAGTCAACCCCCCTGGCGTTAATTCAGCGATTGACCGGGATTCGAACCCAGGATCCTAGGATCCTTAGCCGGCACCCTAGCCACTAGCCCAACACCAGGGATAAAATCATATAACTATATGACATTAAAAAAAGAGTATTGGAAGGCAAAAAACGAGACATTACCGCCAGAATATGATCTCCGGTGTGGAGGTTTCCGGCTTTCCATGCCGGACTTCCCTCCAAAACCTTCTTCACATAAATTCCACCTGGCAAGCTATTCTGTTCACCCTTGCCACGGACAATGCTGATGCCAAGAGAGGTCCCAATAGGCCGTGATATTGACACCCTGCAATACAGAAAAGTGGGAAGAGGAACAAAGAAAAGAACAAAATAATGAACTAAGCAATTCCACCTGGGACAGCTGGAGTTAATAGTAAACGGAAACCATTCGAAACTGCAACTACACCCAATTTTTCCTTCGTTTCTCGGTGCCAACTGAAGTAAGGTCCAGAAAAAGCTATTCTGCCGGTTGAGTGGCTGGCCCTCCGGTGAGTGGTGAGGTTAGCCAGGTGAGGTTAGCCAAGGTAAGCTTTGAAAATCAGCCCTTTGAGGACAAGCACATAGGGGTTTGTCCGTGTGAGATCAATGTGGGGTTCTTAACAAAAAAGTATGGACAACAGCAGAAACAAAGCTGTTAACTACATTAATAGAACATCAAAAACAGCCACAACATACAGGGTGTGCAAGCGCGTTGCTGTGCAGCATTGCGGAAGATTTTGATAAAGGACGGTAGATGCAAAGGAAAAACAAATGGTTAAAAAAGGAAACTATCTGACGTTTGCTTTGCTGTACAAACAAATTACAATAGGTTAATAAACATTACATATAACATGGAAGTCACAAAGATGAGACAAAGTAAATAAGGAAAACGGTAGACTGGAATGACAGAAGAAATGGAAACAAAACAAATCGTCAAAATATAGTCAACTAGAATGGTACTCGGTAGAGCGCATACCTACGCCAGGCCGAACAGTCTATGTTTTGTATCCCACCGATAGGCCGGATCTGGATTCGGACCTGAACCAACATCTAATCGCTTGTTCTTGTCACCGAACCAACTCATCCCCCAGGTTTAGTCATAACTCGTCCGCAACGTTTTGAGATTTTTTTTTTTTTTTTTGGATACTGAATCGAGGCTCGTGAAAGAGCTGACATTTACTTCACAAACAAATCAACCAGACAAACAAAATACCCAAAAAGAGGGAGCAGAAGACAAGATGGGGAAGCACACAAACACTTCAGAGCACACAACATTTGAGAGCAGGGAGATGTGTGGGAGGGAAAGGGCTTGGGGGGAAGAGGCGTGGGAAGGGGGGGGGGGGGGGTGGGAGAAGTATAAAACACAAGGACACCAAGGACTTCCAGGACAGAAGTTGGTATTTCAAAAAAGTGGAATTGGGGTGAAATTAGCAGGGGTAGAAAAGATCAAGGTTTTGGATGGGGGAAGATAAGAGATGGTGGTGAACAGCTGTTTTAAAGACCTGGAGGGTGGAGTGGGATTGAAGAGAGTGAGGGAGTTTGTTCCAGAGGCGGGAGAAAAGAGGAATGAAGGAGTGAAGGTGAGCAGAGAGTCTTGATTTTGGCAGTTTAACCATAAGAGGGTTGCAGGCAGATCTTGTGCGACCTGTAGGAATATTTGCGGGACAGAGCCCAGAGAGAGCTGGGGGGGCACGGCCAGAGAGGAGTCGGTAGAAGACGGAAAGACCACCAACCTGCCTGCGGTGAGTGAGTGAGAGGCCCTTGGAGTTAGCTTCATCGCGGGAGATTCCAATGATTCTGAATGCTTCGGTTTCAACAGCGTGAAGACGAGCTAGGTGTGAGGCAGGAGCACCAGCCCAGAGGGGAGAGCAGTATTCCATTGAGCTGCGGATGAAAGCCTTGTATGTGGTGAGGAGCTCAGGTGTGCCAAGGAAGGACTTTGCACGACGGAGGATGCCCAGTCGGCGACTGGCTTTGGAGGCCAGATTTGAAATGTGGTTTTCCCAGGAAAGATCATGGCAGATAGTGAGACCCAAAAGCTTGAGTGACAGAACTTCTTGGAGAGGATTATTCAGAAAGTGGATGGGAGGGTTGGCCAGTCGGTCTTTTCGGAGAGACATCGTAAGAGTGTGAGATTTGTCAGGATTGAAAGACATGTTCCACTTGTTTGCCCAGTCTGTGATTTTGTCCAGGTCTGCAGAGAGTGAGGAGGCTGCAGACTGCCAATCTGAGGGATGAAGAATGGAGCGACAGAGAGTAGAGTCATCAGCAAAGAGATAGAGAGAATTTTCAAGAGAGTCAGAGAGATCATTGATGAAGACCAGAAAAAGCACAGGGCCCAGAACACTGCCTTGGGGAACTCCAGCCTGTACAGGAAGAGGAGATGAGAGAAACCCATTCAGGGCCACACGTTGACTACGACTAGAGAGGAAGTCCGCCAGCCATGCGTGGAGATTTCCATGGATACCAAAAGAGGAGAGTTTGGTGAGCAGAGCGGAGTGCCAGACCGTATCAAAGGCACGTGATATGTCAAGGGAGACAGCTCTAATTTCCTGTTTGGCATTGAGGACCTCCATCCATTGTTGAGAAAGCAGAAGCAGCATGTCCAGAGTAGAGTGACCAGGTCTGAAACCAAATTGATGATCAGAGATCAAGCCATTGGAGAAGAGGAAAGATTTCATATCTGAAGCAATGATGGATTCCATGACATGGCTGATAATTGGGAGAAGGCTGATTGGTCTGTAGTTGCTGGGATCTGTTTTTGCACCTTTTTTGTGCAAAGCGGTGATGTTGGCAGATTTCCAAGCAGATGGCAGATGACCTTGAGGAAAAGAGAGGGTGAACAGAACAGAGAGAGAGGGAGTGAAAGAGCGGAAGAACAGGATTTTAGGACCCGTTGGCTGATGCCGTCAGGTCCAGTTGCAGAATCAGAGTCGAGGGTTGACAGAAACTTTTCCACCTTGTCAGGAGGAAAGTACACAGAGTCCAGGAGCAGCTGGGTACGACTGGGTACGGTGGGTACAGAGAGGGATGGGTTTGGGACACAAGATTTAGAAGCAAACACAGAGTTGAGGCATTCAGCTTTTTCACGTGCGGAGTCAGCCGTGTGGCCGTTTGAGGTGAGGGAGGGGATGGAGGGGGAACAAACACCAGAAACAGATTTGACCAGACGCCACCAGGATTTGGAAGAGGGAGACAGATAAGAGAGTTCTGTCCTGAGAACGGAGAGATATTGTTTCCTGGCTCTCCTGAGGGAGGACACAGATATTGTTTCCTCTCCTGAGGGCAGATATCCTGCTATGGGTCGTTTTTGGCCCGATTTCTCAATGGTGAAGAATCACTTTTAAAACAAATAATTCTCGTATCCGAATCCATATTCAGATCTTCACCAAAATCGAATCGAATTGGTCTTGTCAAACACCCAACCTGTCCACCAAGTTTCACCCGAATCCGTCCACAATGTTTTGAGATATCGTGCCATATATCCGTTTTAACCCTTTCACTCAATGGTAAAGAAACATTTTAAACATTCTCTGATCCGGATCCCGATATTGACCAAAAATGAACCAATTCTTCGTCACATACACAACCTGTGTACCAAGTTTCGTCCAAATCCATCCACAACTTTTTGACATATCCTGCAATATATCATTTGTTTCCCTCATCTAAAATGGTAAAGAGTTGCCTGATGTTGGCTTAGCGGTTAGGGTGCCGGCTTGGGATCCGAGGATCCTGAGTTCGAATTCCAGTCGATCGTTCAATTAACACCAGGGGGGTTGACTCAGCCAGTCATCGTTCCGAGGTCGGCAAATTGAGTACCAGCTCTCTGGTAATTGGGGCACTGCATCAGCGGCACAACCGCGCTTCCAGATAAATGATGAAACCAGCATCCACAGGCTGCATACGAAACAACAGCTACCCTGCCAGCCCTTGGTCATATGGCAATGCAGACAATGGCAAGAAAGTACCAAGATTTTTTTTACCAGCCAATACCCAAATCTGACATGGAAGTTGTAAAGGACTGTACTAAGCCAAGCACCTTCACATGTTCCCCATACGGAAGTCATGGTCATGTTGAATGAATGAATGAATGATCGTTTTTAAGGCCATTTTCCCCGCTAAGGCAGGGGTTAGCCTTGCGGGCCCCATGACAATCATGGTCCCCTGTTTGAGGCAAAAAAAAATTAATGGCCGGATGCCATTCCTGACGCCAACCCTTGGTCGCCTCTTACGATGCGCAGGGATACGGTGTACCTATTCTAAATCGGGGTACACACCGTGATAATTCATCCCAGCAAGCTGGTACTCAATTTGCCGACCTCGGAAGGATGACAAGCTGAGTCAACCCCCCTGGCGTTAATTCAACGATCGATCGGGATTCGAACCCAGGATCCTAGGATCCCAAGCCGGCACCCTAACCGCTAAGCCAACACCAGGCTAATGTTGAATTAGCATCAAATTGATGACAACATTGCACAGCAGTCACACCGATGAAACTAACAAACTAAAGAACGGCAGTGGTTTTGGGGGCACCTTAGGGATGGAAGCAGCATACAATTCTTATATTAAAAAAAAATGTGGTGGAATTGAAACTAGGAGGTTTAAAATTTTTTTTAAATCAAAACAATTGAAAGCTCATTTTATGGTTAGACATTCAATTTAAACCGACGATTGATGGCTTTTTTCATCCCTTAGACTCCCACACCAACCTCCCTCCCACCAATATTCCAGATAGATATGCCGTGCTGTACTGTAGCAAACAATGTATGGGAATTGACTATAGCTCGACAAAGATGTATTCACTTGTCAAAACTCAAAACAATAAGCCTTTGAGAGATGCCATGTGGGATCATACAATGTTTGATTTATTTAATGCTCCGTGCACATGCCGCCAGACTAATATCCCTCAATTGCAACATTATGTAGCCATTCAATGTCCATTAGAGACTGTACAAAAATCCTTACTGCTGCTGAAGCCCCCAGTGGCAGGCAACATGTGGCACAGAACGACCATCCTCAACCACTCCTGCTGGCTCCAATAACATGGCACTGTGCAACAGAAACAACAACAAAAGCCATCAGAATTACACCATAATGCTTCAGAAATTTTCCTCCAGCAGGTTATTCCACAAGCAACTCCTCTCTTGCTCTTTTGAAGGTCAAACAAGAGCGGTACAAAGGCGACGCGTGTTTATTCCGAGAGGTTGCGAGCCCTCCCCCAAAAAAGAAAGAGAGCATCTTCAGCATCAACGAGATGGCATGACTGACGTGCAATTAATGAAGATGCATCGTAGCATCACTATTTCGCTGCAAGGCATTCACACAGTCGGTTTCCCAGGCATATCAGGATCTGCACGCACTTTTCAACTCCGGTGAATTTATCTCGAATTGATGAATCAAAAGCTCATTATGGTTGAATGGAAAGAAAAACAAAGATTTAATATTGTGACAGTTTTTTTTCCAAGGGGGAAAGAAAAGATGCTAACGGTGTCACACCACCGCCCAGAGCACAAGTTCATCCTGGAAAAAAGAAATGGGGCGAACACAAAAATTCCAGAGCATCTCCAGTGAATAAACAACGATTTAAATATTAATGCTGCCTGGAAGGCTGATATTTGAGACAGCCAGATATGGTTGAGCCTGAAAACCCTTTTTCATGCCAATGGTATTCAACCTTTGTGGTAGTGCAATTATAGCGCCCATTACATAACCAAGGGGTAGCCTTTATTTAAAAATAAAAACAGTAACAACTAGAACGGCACTCGGTAGAGCGCATACCTCCGAGAGCTAAACAATCTATGTTTTGTATCCCACTGATAGGCCGGATCTGGATTCAGACCTGAACCAAAATCTAACCGGCTTGTTCTCGTCACCAAACCAACTCATCCACCAAGTTTAGTCATAACTCGACCATAACTTTTTAAAATATCATATTATTTATTGCTTTTTACCCGATCTCATTTAACATCCATTTTATTTTAGTCATCATTTTTACCTCATCGACTTCCGCTTCCGGTTCCTCGGGCGAGGAAGCGTCCTTCGAGCTCTCTACGTCATCAAAGTTTAAGTATTTTCCCATCCATGTCTTTGTCAAATTTCCACTGCTTATTTTACTGTATATGTGTTACTGTGTGTTTCTAGTTAGGCTTTGGTTTGTAATTCGTGCAAACTTATGTGTAATTAATCATTTAATGTGGGTACCGCGTGCGCAGCCTGGTCCCTCTCGGCTCCTTCCCCCAGTCAGTGTTTTGTGAATTTAAATTCTTTCCTTCGCTGTATTGTTTTTTTTTCTTAGATTTTCTTTTCTTCCCCAAACTCCTCCGAATATTTTACCCTTTTGTTCAACGTTTTAAATACAAAAAAAAATTACTTAGTATTTCCTTATCTCCTCACGGACCACGTGCTTGTTCTCTCGCCCGCACCCTTTATCTCATTTTTCTTCCACCTCTCCAGTCAATACTCTCCTTTCCAACTCTAGTTTCCACCATACTCATTCAACCCTTCCTCCTCCTTTCTCAGATCCACGACCTCACTTCAGGGACTTTTCCCAGATTGTTTTTGCACAGTTTTGTTTAAATATGTTTAAACTTTCCCCTGCAGTGTTTTATTCAGTGGTATATTACAACATGCTGTTTTTCTTCCTATTTAAAAGGCTTTTTTCAATTTCCTCTTCAATTAATTCCACTTCAAAAAAAAAATTCAATCTCTCACAGTTCCTCCTCTCTACATTCTCTGAACAACTCACCTTCATTCCACCCCTCCTCCATCCTTTTCAAATGGATCTCTGACTTGAAAATCACAATAAACCCAGTTTGTAATAAATGTTCGTTTTTCATGAATCATCCACTTTCTAAACTCCCCCCCTCACCCCTCCCCTCCTAACACCTCCCCCCCTAAACTCCCCGCTCACCCCATCCTCTCCAAAACTCCCCCTCAGTCCTCATTTTCAATTCTTCCCCCTTCCCATCCCTCCTAAACTCCCCCCTCATCTCCAAATGTCCCCCCTTGCCCCTCCCCTTCAAATATCCCCCTCCCCTTCAAAACTCCTTCCTCTCCCCTCCAAATCTCCCCCCATGCCCCTCCCCTCCAAATCTCCCCCCCTTCAAATCTCCCCCATCCCCCTCCCCTCCAAATCTCCTCCATCCCCCTCCCCTCCAAAACTCCCCCCCTCACCCATCCTTTTCAATTCTCCCCCCTCCCCTCCCATCCTAAACTTCCCCCTCCCCTTCAAATCTCCCCCCTTGCCCCTCCCATTTAAATCTCCCCCATCCTCCCTCCCCTTCAAATCTCCCCCTCCCAACCCCTCCCCTTCAAATCTCCCCCCACCCTACCATCTTTCTCCAATTCTCCCCCCACCCCTTCTTCCACAAAGCTGCCTCCTCCCCACTTCCTCTTCCTTCTATCTCATACCTCCACCTCCTCCAACCTTCTACTTTGCTCTGCCCCCCCCCCCATACCTCCACCTCCTCCAACCTTCTACTTTGCTCTGCCCCCCCCCCTCAAACAACCCCTCACTGTTGCTCATCCAATCACCATCAAACCTTTTGTCCTCCTCATCCTTCCCTTTCTCCGAGCTCGTCTGCAATCTCTGACACACTATCAACAGCTCTCCCTACCTCCCCCTCTCGCCCCTCATCTCACCATACCCCTCCCCCTCCTCTGTGCTGTACCCGATGCTCCCCCTTCCTTAACGGTATGGACCTCCAACATCCAGGGCCTTCGCTCAAACCTGATTGATCTCTCCATACAGGTTGCTTCTGACAAACCAGACGTAATCTGCGAAACAAAAACTTTCCTCCTTCAAGATATCTCTGATTCCTTAATATCTCTCCCTGGTTACTCCCTCCTCCAGTATGATAGACATGAGCCTCGTCTGGGTGGTGGGGTTGCTATCTTAATCAAAAACGCTCTTCCTCACTCTCCTTGCACTGCCCTCTCCTCACCCCATCCCCAAGCGTACCTATGGCTACGGCTTCCTCTCTGCTCCCACCTTTTGTTCATATGTATTCTGTACCGTCCTCCAAACAGTGATGACTCCATTTACATTTCGCTGTCTGACAACATGGAACAACTTCTATCCACTCATCCCAACTCTCTCTTCCTCATATGTGGCGACTTCAGCCGTCATCATGCCAGCTGGCTGGGTGTGGGTACCTTTCTCTTTAGCCATGGCACCTCAGCAAAGGACTTCTGCGACTCATTGGGACTGACACAATCTGTCAATTTCCCGACCCGGATCTCAGTCAATGGAGCATCTTCTCTTCTAGACTTGGTTATGACTAACTTCCCTGCAAATGTCTGCTGCTCTTCTTCTGCTCCAATCAGTTCTTCTGATCATTTGCTTGTTAAAGTGGACATCTCTCTGGCCATTCTCAGAGAGCCTCCTCAGCATCAACGAGTCTGACATTTCAATCAGGCCAACTGGCACTGTCTTCAAGCAGCCATCAATCATCTGGACTGGTCTACCATCTCTACTGAAACTGACATCAACTCTTCCTGGGAATTCTTCCAAAGTAAATTGCTCTCTCTCATGCAAAGATTTATCCCATCTAGTCTTCAGTTGTCATACTGTTCCTACCGTCCATGGTGCACTGAATCTTGTGGTGTGGCAGTTTCCCTGAAACAACTTGCCTCTTGAAAGGCCAATCCAACTGAAGGCAATCTCAGTGCCTGTCACAAAGCTTGAAACAAATGTATGTCTACCCTCAGGAGAGCCAGGAAGCACTATCTCTCTACACTCAAGACTGAACTCTCAAACCTGTCTCCCTCCTCCCAATCCTGGTGGTATCTGGTCAAATCTGTTTCTGGTGTTTGTTCCCCCTCCATTCCCTCCCTTACCTCAAATGGCTAAACAGCTGATACCGCATGTGAAAAATGCCTCTCCAGAAGTTTCTGTCAAACCTCGGCTCTGATTCAGCAACTGGACCAGACAGCATCAGCCCAAGGGTCCTAAAATCCTGCTCTGCCGCTCTTTCACGCCCTCTCTCAATTCTCTTCACCCTCTCTTTTGCTCAAGGTCATCTGCCATCTGCTCGGAAATCAGCCAACATTACCGATTTACACAAAAAGGTGCAAAAACAGATCCTTGCAACTACAGACCAATCAGCCTGCTCCAAATAATCAGCAAGGTCATGGAATCGATCATTGCTTCTGACATCAAAACCTTCCTCTTCTCCAATGGCTCGATTTCGGATCATCAATTTGGATTCACACCAGGTCATTCTACTCTGGACATGCTGCTTCTGCTGTCTCAACAATGGATGGAGGTCCTCAATGCCAAACAGGAAATCAGAGCTGTCTCCCTTGACATATCTCATGCCTGCGATATGGTTTGGCACCCCGTCCTGCTCACCAAACTCTCCTCGAAGGGAATCCTTGGAAACCTCCAAGCATGGCTTGCAGACTTCCTTTCTGGTCGCAGTCAACCTGTGGCCCTGAATGGATTTTTCCCTCATCTTCCCTTCCTGTTCAGGCTGTAGTTCCCCAAGGTAGTGTTCTGGGCCCTGTGCTTTTTCTGGTCTTCATCAATGATCTCTCCGACTCTCTGGAAAATCCTCTCTATCTCTTTGCTGATGCCTTCACTCTCTGCCGCTCCATAGCTCAACCCTCAGATCGCCAGGCAGCCGCCTCTTCACTCTCTGCAGACCTGGACAAAAATCACAAACTGGTCAAACAAGTGGAACATGTCTTTCAATCCTGACAAATCTAACACTCTCACTTCGTCTCCAAAAAGACCGTCTGGACAAACCTCCCATCGACATTCTGAACAATCCTCTTGAAGAAGTTCTGTCACTCAAGCTTTTGGGTCTCACTATCTGCCATGATCTTTCCTGAGAAAACCACATTTCCAAGCTGGCTTCCAAAGCCAGTCGCCGACTGGGCATCCTCTGTCGTGTGAAGTCCTTCCTGGGCACTTCTGAGCTCCTCACCACATACAAGGCTTTCATCCGCAGCTCAATGGAATACTGTTCCGCCCTCTGGGCCGGTGCTCCTGCCTCACACCTAGCTCGGCTTCACGCGGTTGAAACCAAAGTATTCAGAATCATTTGAATCTCCCGCGATGAAGCTGATTCTGAGGGCCTTTCTCTCTCGCTCACCGCAGGCAGTTAGGTGGTCTTTCTGTCTTCTACCAACTCCTCTCCGGCCGTGCTCCTCCTTTTCTGTCTGTGCTCTGTCCCCCAAATATTCCTGCAGGACGCACAAGATCTGCCAGCAACCCTCTTCTGGTGAAACTGCCAAAATCAAGACTCTCTGCTCACCTTCACTCCTTCATTCCTCTTTTCTCCCACCTCTGGAACAAACGCCCACACTCTCTTCAATCCCTCTCCTCCCTCCAGGTCTTTAAAACAGCTGTTCACCACCATCTCTTATCTTCCCCATCCAAAACCTTGACCTTTTCTAACCCTGTTAAAACACCCCAAATCCACCTCTTTAAATCCCCAACTTCTTTTCTGGAATTCCTAGAAGTGTTCATTTGTTTTATACCATGTACCGCCCACAATCCCCCAGCCCTCCCCCTTCCACAGATCTACCGACGTCCATGTTCTCTTCTGTTGTTGTGCTTGTGTGCTTCCCTCTCTCCCCCTCTTGTCACCCGCTCCCTTAATTGCATGTTTTATGTGCCTGTGCATGTTTTCATGTTCAATGTGTTCGCTCTTACACGAGCCTCGATTCCTTATACAGAAGAAGAAGAAGAAAAAAAAAAAAATCGCTCCATGGTGAAGAATCACTTCAAAAATTAAATAATTCTCGTATCCGAATACATATTCAGATCTTCACCGAAATTGAATCATCTCGGTCTTGTCACACTCCCAACCGGTCCGCCAAGTTTCATCTGAATATGTCCAAAACTTTTTGAGATATCCTGCTATATATCGTTTTTGGCCCCATCTCCGAATGGTGAAGAATCACATAAAAAATTCTACTAGACGGATCCATTTCCGGATATTCACCAAAATCTAATCATTTCGTCCTTGGCACATATGCTACCTCTCCACCAAATTTCGTCAGAATCTGTCCACAGCTTTTTGAGATATCTTGTTCACAGAAAAAATAGACAAACAAACAGAGAAACAGACAGGGGTGAAAACATAACTTCCATCCACCTTTGGTGGCAGAGGTAATGAAAGAAAACATGCAGCTTTTCCTTATTAAAATAAACAAAGAGTTGCACAAATTAAGAGCACACAGGTAAAAATTACCACATAATCATCATCATAGTGGCCATTTATGGCTGAAGACGGCCATTCCTATGCGACACACGACTGTACCCTGGAACATGAATTTGTTTAGTGTTAGAGCTGCTGTCCTTCCGAAGGAGAACGCACACGTTGATGCTTTCCTTGCATGGGAAACATCAGGGTGGCAGTTTATATCTGGGTCGACATTCAAATGCAGACATGATAGCCCAGAGGTGAGTGTGCTTATGTCAAAGCTGTCCCAATTACCAAATGTAATCCATGACAAAACTAGCACGCCAATCAGTAGAGCGCATACTCCCGCCGTGGGTCAAGTTGGAATAGTACGATTTCACAAAAGTTGGAGGAAGTAGTTCAGTGACAACACAAGATAAGACAACACAAGACAGACACTGCACAGATATATATTGTTGCGGTTTTGCGAAGCCCGTTCCCTTACAAAGGCGAGATTAAGCCCCTTTTTAAGACTTAGAGTCTGACTGGGTACAGTTAAGACTGAGTACAGTCTGAGTCTGAGTACTGAGTACTGACTGGGTACAGTCTGACATTAAGACTGAGTCGCCACTTCCGGGCAGACGTGGAAAAGGGTCTCGGGACAATTTCGCACGTGCCTTGAGTACCCACACCGCAGCGGCAATCGAGTCTCGCACGAGCCACGCGTAATTGAGTACACCCGAGCGGATGGCGTACCACGTGACCTGTGCTGTTACCTTTCTTATTGAACCCGATCAGAGCGATCTAATTCGTACCACGCTAAGCCAATGATGGAAAACACGAGATGGTCGAATCAAAGGAATAACACGATTTAATTATTATTTACACAATGTACAATGATTCGGTAGGAGAAGAGACACAGGGCAGTCTTAAGCAGTCTTAACTTATTGTCCCAGACAATGGGCCCACTTACACACACAGGGAGATGAAGGAAGAATGTTCACGCGCCGGCTTTGGACGCTCCAGGAACAGCTCACCCGGCGTGGCCCTCTGGCGGTCACAGCACGTATCCCGGCGAAGGCAGGCAGGCAGGCGAGAAAATCCTCGCGGCGCGTATCTCGGTAAAGGCAGGCAGGCAGGAAAATACGCGCGTCCGTGGCCCGGCATGGCTGTCTTTCACATCGTGATTAATACAACTGAGTGCTACGGTCTCAACTCCGATTTGTAACTCGTCTCTTGGGCTGCGCAACTCGCCTGCTCTCCTCGGGTATCTGACTCCAGCTCAACTGAGAACTCAACTGTCACTCATGGGCTGCGCCACTCTCATAACTGAACTCCAGCTGAGGACGCCGAATCGTAACTCGTCTGGCTTGCCCTGCACGCATCTCATAACTGAGGTGGGGGCTCTGGGCACAGGGTTATATCGTCCCCGCCCTAGCCCACATCGAATGTTCCAAACCCCGCCTTTTGCCGCAGTGGTAAGTCACTCCCCACGAGCCCTGATTGGCGGCTCGCGCTTACCGTCGGCTCCTCCTCCGCCTTCCTTCACCCTTGGTCGACTTGTTCAGGCCGGCCTCGTGGTATTTCGAGCCAAAACCAAAAGCACTGGACAAAATCACAGACTGGTCAAACAAGTGGAACATGTCTTTCAACCCTGACAAATCTCACACTCTTACTATGTCTCTCCGAAAAGATCGACTGGACAACCCTCCCATCTACTTTCTCAACAATCCTCTCCAAGAAGTTCTGTCGCTCAAGCTTTTGGGTCTCACTATCTGCCATGATCTTTCTTGAGAAAACCACATTTCCAAGCTGGCCTGCAAAGCCAGTCGCCGACTGGGCATCCTCCGTCGTGCGAAGTCCTTCCTAGGCACACCTGAGCTCCTCACCACATACAAGGCTTTCATCCGCAGCTCAATGGAATACTGTTCTCCCCTATGGGCTGGTGCTCCTGCCTCACACCTAGCTCAGCTTCACGCTGTTGAAACCAAAGCTTTCAGAATCATTGGAATCTCCCGTGATGAAGCTATCTCTGAGGGCCTTTCACTCACTCACCGCAGGCAGGTAGGTGGTCTTTCTGTCTTCTACCGACTCCTCTCCGGCCTTGCTCCCCCAGCTCTCTCTGTGCTCTGTCCCCCAAATATTCCTACAGGTCGCACAAGATCTGCCAGCAAGCCTCTGATGGTTAAACTGCCGAAATCTCGGCTCTCTGCTCACCTTCACTCCTTCATTCCTCTTTTCTCCCGCCTCTGGAACTAACTCCCACACTCCCTTCAATCCCACTCCTCCCTCCAGGTCTTTAAAACAGCTGTTCACCACCATCTCTTATCTTCCCCCATCCAAAACCTTGATCTTTTCTACCCCCACTAATTCACCCCAGATCCACCTTGTTTGTAATTCCAACTTCTTTCCTGGTAGTCCTGGCAGTATCCATATGTTTTATGCCTCTCCCACCCCCTTTCCCATGCCTCCCCCCCAAAGCCCTCTCCCTCCCACAGATCTCTCGATGTCTCCATGTCTCTCGGTTCCTGCTCTCAAATGTTGTGTTTGTGTCCTTCCCCCTCTCTCCCCATCTTGTCTACCGCTCCCGATGTTATTTGTTTTATGTGTCGGTTTGTCGGTTATGTGTCGGTTTGTCGGTTTGTCTTTCTGTGTGATAAATGTTCGCTCTTTCACGAGCCTCGATCTTGTATACAAAAAAAATAAAAATAAAAAAATCGTAAAGGACCTAATTCTCATTATTCTACTCAACGCAAAACTAACACAGGAAAGGTCTACGCTTACATTTACTAAGAAATAACTGAGATTTAAACGAGGCTACATGTTGTAGTGTAACTAAACTAGGAGGGGAAATTAACCTTTATTATAAAAACACAAAACCGCAACACTACACCCCTCCCTTGTCAGACTCGTCCCCGAGTCGGAACCACCAATGGAACGACCGGTTAGAGAATGATGTGCAAAATTAACTTTTACTTTTACATGTGACATATAGGTGTGGTTCCCCCTAACATTTACTCTGACCTGTGTATGTGACAGTTTTAAAACACTAGATATGTCCCTCCTATTGCGTTGAGTAGCTTCATAACAGATTCACGCCCACAGCTAAACGAGTATTTTCGGAATTTGTCAAACTAAACACATAGCCGGTGGGCAGCATTTTTATATTTACAAGCACAAAAACTTAACCTTATTTACAATTCTATAACCCAGGACCTGTCCTTTTTGGAAGAGAAGATTGGAGGGGAGAGAAAAAAACACAGCAAAATCACAATACACTCATAAATCATGACATTTGCTGCTTGCTTCTTGCATCTTGCATCTTGCATCCTGCTTCTTCTGTGTGCATCTGTCAAACCGGCTAGCCCCCGGACCAGCATACAGGCCATTTTTGATCTTCAGGGCTATCTAACCTTACACATCTTCTCATTCCTAGCACACCATAATAAAAATGCACAAAAAATGCTTTTATTTTATTCTTCTTTCCTTTGCCAGGCAGGGCCACTCCCATGTGGTCCGACTGCTTGGCGTTAATGCCACTCAACAAGTGGTCCGAAGATGCAAGATGATTTTGCAGCAAGGTGCTGCACAGCAGAGGTGCAAGGCCACAAAACTTGTGGTCCATGAGTGTAAGGTGCAGCAAAAAGGGTTTGTGGCAGCAAAGTGCTGCACAGCTGCAACAAGGTTGCAGCGAAAGGATATGGCAGCAAAGTGCTGCGCATTTCGGCTGCACATATGTAGCAAAGTGCAGAAGGGATGCTGCACCGGTCGAAGGTGCTGCACAGTTCCACCTCCAAAATGGTCCTGGGGTGGGGGGAGAGACGAGGCACAACAAGCAAAGCGGAAAAGACGCAGTGGCACATAGAACAACAAGGCAATGCAGTGCGAGTGGCGCGGAAGAGCGAGCAGAGCAGGCTCGTCCCTATCCGCCCGTACCCGCCCCCCCCCCCACCGTCGGCTTACACTACCCTAGCCCCCTTGTATTTACAATCCGTCTCTACGTCTTGTCTCCCATATCCCCCTCTATTCCAAATTCGTCTCCCAATCCCTCCCAGGAAGGAAGGGATGGAACAAACACAATGTCACTCTTACGTCATGATGCATCTTTACTATCAAACAGCTTACAGAGCCCTGGTGTGGAGCTTCGTCCTCCTCCGTGATTGGCTGTGGATGGTGCGAAGGGATTCCTCATCCTAACTACACTACTGACATTTACTTTTAACCTACCCGGGGTTGTACCCTGCCAACCGGCCTCTTTAAACTATGTGGTTCTAAGAACCCGAATTCCCATTGCCCACCTGGTCCCCTCCAAAATTTGGGTCTCACTCCCACACATTTTCATACTGTGCGCTTGCACAATTTCGGGGCTGGGTCGTATGGCTCTACCAGCAGGTCTACCTACCTGCGCACCTCCACCACTGAAGTTGCCACCCTGCGACTACCTAAACTGGGGAAGGCCCCTCCTGGCACTTTACCCCCTGATGTCCACCTTGGCATTGGGCAACCCGGGTCCTCTCCTGGGATCCTCGGGCCCCACTCAACAATACAACTAACCGGCTCCCAGAGCCTACCTGCGGCCTCACCTGGCCGACAAACTACCAGTGGCGGAGTGCCCCAATAACCATACGCACCAATTAAGCCACATGCCCAGCCATTCCACATACTAAATGCACCCAACAAAACACTTCGTTCTACTACCTGCAACACAGGTGTCAATATCCATACAAATTTTGCCTATACCCTCTACCTGGCTTTACACTGCCCCCCCGGGCTTTCTGGAATGGGTTCCACCTCCCCCCATTCACTCCTTCGCACCATGCATTCCACACCTTCTATTCCACACCAAGCATTCCACAACAAATATTCTCACACACCATTTCGCACACCACTTTTCTCGCACACCTTTTGTGCTCACACACCTCTTTCCATACAATTCCATTTATCTCACTCACAATTCCTCAAACACACAGCATCATCTATCTATCTAATTCCCCTATCACTCGTGCTTCCCTCGTCGTCCCTTTACACTAGGCACACCCTTTTCTTTAACAACCACCTAAACTCTCTACATCCCCACTACAGTTCAGGTGTCACTACTTAACTCTTGTCCCTAAGGTCTTGTAAATCCCTATCATTATCCTAGTCCTCCCTCGGCTAGCTTGGGTGCCCCATGGAGGCAAGCATCCATTGCTGGCACCTCCATGTGCCTGTCACTGCCATCCCCCTAAACTAATGCTCATGGGCCCTGTGTGTGAGGAATAGTCAAACTACCATTCCTCCACGTAGGGTACAATACTCTCATCCGTCCGCTACACTTCGAGCCTCTCCATCTATGGAGGTACATTGTCACGGCTCGACCCCGAAGGGCCAAGCGATCCATTCGGGTGGTTGGTCGCCTGTATGAGGTGTCCGTCCGGCATTTTCGATCCAGGGGAGGAGGTATGGATGGGGCCGAGGTGCAGGGCCCCATCCCGGTGCGGGGCCTCGCGGTCCCACGCACGGTGACCCAATGTTGTAGTGTAACTACATGTTGTAGTGTAACTACATGTTGTAGTGTAACTAAACTAGGAGGGGAAATTAACCTTTTTTAAATAAAAACACAAAACCGCAACAATATATATATATAGAATATATAGAAGATAATGTAAAAAAAAAAAAGGCAATTTCACTCACATTTTCAGATTCATCGTTCAATTCTATATAAGTGAGTGTATTTTGAGGTATGTGTGACTTCAAATAAAATTGTAAGCCAGGAAAAACGTGCGTTTCATTCCTTAGGGATACAACATGTAAAACTGGCCCAAACGTGAAAACAAAACTTGCTCATTTTAAGTCGTACAAGCTAATGCGACCACTCATTCTTCTGGGAAGAATCTCGTGCACATGCTTGTCACACTTATAAGTCACCTAAGTCTTTATAAGTTCATCAAATACTGACACCGCGATTGACAATCGCTGAGGTAAATGTTGATATCTCTTCTGAGGTTTAAATTTATTTTTTTTAAGCATTATACGTATCAAACGATACATTTTATGAAACGGGGAAACTTAATACACACTTTGGTGGTTTTAAAATGACAGAATATGTCTTTATTAGAAAAAAATGAACATTGAAGACGACACTGCTAAAAAAAATACACCGCTCCAACGCATAACCACGACTTTAAACTACATTTACAACAAATATGAAAACTATTTTCATATCACAATGTTAAATATAGAATATATAGAAGATAATGTTAAAAAAAAATGAGCCCTGTCTTCCAATGGTAAAACAAATCCTTCAAAAAATTCCTGGATCCGGAATAATATCCTGAGCTTCACCAAAAACTAATCAATTCTTCCTTATCTCAAGGGCAATCATCCCACCAACTTTCATCCAAATCCGTTTAGAACTTTTCCAGATATCTTGTTCACGAACACGCACAAACACAAACACAAACACAAACACAAACACACACACACACACACACACACACACACACACACACACACACACACACACACACACACACACACACACACACACACACACACACACACACACACACACACACACACACACACGATCGAATGCATTACTCCCTGGCGGGAGTAATAAACAACCTGATCATAGAATAAAGTGTAATAAAATGGATCCTGACATACCATTTGATTGATCGCCAATTCAAGTGATAAAACGTTTGTTGTTGAACATGTACTGCAATCAATACCACAGGGACACGTTGAGAGGTACTCAAAAGCAATCGTTATATTATAGTTAATTGGAGAGCATTACCTGCTCAAAACTGTCAAAGGAAGAGCAGCTCAAACCTGAGCTGATGTCACGCAGAAGGCGAAAAGTAAAAATTCATCTTTTACGATTTATACCCACAAGGCTCCTGAAAATGGGACATCTACGGAGCAAACCCCCACAAGCTTCACTCGATAAATGAATATCACTCCATAACTAGACATCTGTGATTGCCCATGACTTAACCTTAGCCCGCAATCCAATGATGGCCATAATTTTTTTCAGACCACCATGTGACCTTGACCTTCAACATTTATGGATAGAGTGTTGATTAAGAAAATGTGTCACCATCTAGATTATATCAATAAAACTCAAAATCATGAAAATTATTCAAGTTATGGTCGAAAAGGTGTTTTTTGTTAATTAGGTCGTAACGTGAAAAAAGTAGGTCAAGGACAAGAATCATACAACAGGTGCACAACTTCAATGCAGGTCCACTATTGTGATGCAAGGACATCTTGGAAGGCCAAGGGGTCTTTGAAATTCCGCATTGGCAAAATTGAGCGATGACCAAAAAAAAAAAAAAAAAAAAAAAAAAAAAAAAAAACCACCTTTAGAGGCCATTTTTTCCCCGCAAAGCGGGGGTTGGCCTTTTTCGGGAACCGTGGTTGTTGTTGTTTTTCGGTCCCCTATTTGAAGCAATGTTTTATGGCCGGATGCCCTTCCTGACGCCAACCCTTTTTGCCGCCTTTAACGACAAACGGGGAATTACCAGTGAACTGGTACTCAATTAGCCGACCTCGGAAGGATGACAGGCTGAGTCAACCCCCCTGGCGTTAATTCAGCGATCGACCGGGATTCGAACCCAGGATCCTAGGATCCTAAGCCGGCACCCTAGCCGCTAGCCCAACACCAGGGTTTACAAACACCAGGGTCGATTGACACCAGGTTGAGCGATGACAAAGATAAATAAATTTCAGACCACCATTTTACCTTGACCTTTAAGGGTGGGGGTAGAGGGGGGGGTTCAATACAAATTAAGCATCTTGCTCTAGGCTATCTGGGAAACACAATTTATTTCCCAGACAAACCATAGTCAGATTTTGGTGAAAAACGATAAAATGTCTATAATGGGTCATGACCTTAAAATTAGGTCAAGGTAAACAAAATGAAGTCAATCACGCATACTTTCAATTCACATTATTGATGCAAAAATTTCCACACATCCGACACCATATGAATTTGATATTTCAAATGCAGTTTGAGTAAGCGTCGACAGAGCAGTCAAGCGATGACAAAGAAATTCAGTTTTGTTCTGTTGACTTTGGTCCTCAGGTGACGTCCCAAGATGCCCAAGAGTGGTTTGATTGGATTAATGTTGTTTTTGCAAAACTGCCTGCATAAATCGCACAACCGGTGGCGACGCATTCCGTGGAGCACAACTGAGACCCCCATTTTTCAGTTTTAATAAATTGGTGAAGAACCTGTCCTTGCGGACGGGTTAATACCGCCTGCATTACGGATGGGTTAATACCCACAGACATAGCGCATTTTAGTATTACCTGTAACACCTCATCCCACCGGGAGTGGCACCACACGATACACATTTACAGAGAGAGAATTGCGGTGCTCCATCAACCCTGAACCCCCAGCATTTTTTACCCACATAAAACCTAACCATACAGGCCTCAAATACAGCCACCAATTTGACTTATTCCTTCCAGCGGCTCAGGAGTGAATATAAGTCAAAACAACAATCAACAAACTAACCCACAAAGAAACACAGACACTTCTCAAATTATAGTATGATGACATACTTATTACACCATCTGACTTGGTTACACAAAAGTTCCTGAGCAGCTGATTTGTCACATTTGTTTTCCTTCAAAATGGATGCACATCTGTTGGGCTTGATTATATCCCACATTAGTGTAGGCTGCTATGTCTTAAAAATGGCTGTCGTGTTTTTTTTTTGTTAAAAGCAAAATTCCACTTGATTCCTTGTCTTTGGGGTGTCACATGTTCGAAAAAATAGGTTGTTAATTTTTTAAAACGGATTAAGGGTGTCAAATCCAAGATGGCCGCCAAAATATATAAATTCCATTAAAACTGGTATTCTGAACACAGTATGAGGTCCAAATTAATGATAATACCCATAATTTCAATACCAAGGAGTTCAAAAACAATTAATTTCAATATGGCAGTCAAACCAAACATTACACCAAAACACTTAGGGAGTGACTTCAGAAACCTCTGCGAAACTCCTCTTTCAGTGGGCTTGGCCTTAGACGTGCACAAGAATACAAGATCGAAGACCCTTGTATCAAAGTTGGAACAGCTTGACATTGGCATCAGTTATTCCAAAGTTATGGAAATTGAGACTGGCATCGCCAATACTGTCAGAAAGCAAATGGATTCAGGAGGTGGACTTTGCCTACCACCTTGGCTAGTTAAGGATACATTTGTTTGGTATGCCTTAGATAACATTGACTTTCTGGAAGCCACGCCTTGCGGTATGAACACGCTCCATGGAACAGCAATAGCTGTTTACCAGTCCACAGACCACAACAAGCCAGCAATGTTGCCCAAAGTCGAAATTGACCGTACATCAAGTTCTCAAACATTGGTTGATGCCGTAGAATGTGAGTATCACACATGCAAGAAGCCGGAGATTATAAAGAAGAAGTTTCCGTGCAAGCTAAGCAGCTCTCATCCCATCACAGATATGAGCAAGAAGACCGATATGGCATGGATAATTGGCTGTTTAGATCTCGAGGAACATAGCGATGAAACGCAATCACAAACCACTTCGTCAGAAACACAACTTAGGGAAAGAGATGACGAACCTCAAGCACAAAACGAGACTCCAGAAACACATCTCGATATAGTTGAAGATCAAACACAAGCAACACAAGCAAAATCAAAGTCTCAAGGAACATGGGGTGCTTTTAACTCCCTGCTGTCTTCTTCAGCGAGCCGAACCAATGTCTGTTTAGTTCCACCACTGATACGATCACCACCTACAGACTACGGAACCCTTTATACTGGTCTGATGAGAGCACATAATATGACAACTCAGGTTCTTGGAAAAGACAAAATAACAGTGATGACACTTGATCTCCAACTCTATGATATGGCAATGAAACTATGGGTAGAAAGAGATGAAATGAAGAAGCAGTTCCTGTTTCGCCTGGTGAGTTGCACGTAGTCTTCTGGGCATTGGCGGCATTAGGCAAATATGTGGAAGGAAGCGGCATTGACCAGGCTTGGGTCGAAGCTGGACTATATTCTCCAACAACCGTAACGCAAATCCTAAATGGAAAACATCTCTACAGGTCCCTAGAAGCACATACTGTAACATTGCTTGCTCTATACCATCTCTACTTTGACAGGTTCCTAACAAAAGCACCAGAAGAGAAAGTGTTCCTAAGTGAAGCGTCCATTGATTTGGAAAAAGCATATCAGAAAGATATCAGCATGAACACAGGCAACCGTCAAAACCTCAGAGATGCCGTCAGAGAAACCATGACCATGTTCGAATCTAGAGATATCCTCACAAAGTTGGGACAGTTTGAAAGCAATCCAGCACCAATTCAACACTACATCCGTAACTACTTGAGGCAGTTTGAAACTATCCTTCAGTATATTAGAGCTACCAGACAACGGGACCTGCTGCTGCATATGGAAAGCACTGAAGCTCTTATCAAGTACTTCTTTGCTCACGACCACCTGAACTACGCACGTTTGCTCCCTTTGTACCTGTCAACAATGCAGCAAACAGAACAAGTTTTTCCAGATGTCTGGGCAGAACTCCTGAAAGGAAATTTCTGTGTGACGAAGGGGATTGCTGCATTCACTTCAATAGGTCCAGATCACGGAATTGAGCAGGAGAACCGCAAACTCAAGGTCATTGGAGGCATTACTGGAATAACCCAAATTGAGAGAGCTCTAGACCGTTTCTTCCTGATTGCACCTGACTTGTCTAATCTAGTAGAGGAGTTTCAAAGAGAATATGGCATGGAAGGTGCTGATACCAGAGACCAACACCACGAGATCACAGGGGTCCTTCAAAAAGTCCACCCGAGTAATGAGAAATTCCGCTAGATTGACAGAGGTATTTGTTGTTCATGGAGACCCATTCGTAACAGATGAGAGTGACCTGTGTAACCTTTTTACCAAGAAAGTAATTGATGAAAAGGTAACAAAGGACATAGTAGACCGCGATGCCATCGGACAACAGTTGTTCCAGACATTTGTCAAAGAACGCCTTACAGAAGGAAAACTTTCAGTGTGGGATCCAATGAAGAGAAAGAACATAGGCACTTTCAAAAGTGCCAACACAGTGAAGAAAGTGAAAGCAGGTGACAAACTCATTAAAGTCAAAGAAGAACGAGGACTCCTACAGAGGTTTATAGTAGCATCAAGAAGCCGTCCAGACCTTGATCTAAAGGACTGTATTGGGAAGTATGAATTTGGAATTGTTCCACGTGCCCTTTTCGCTTCGGATGGGTCACTTCTCCTAGCATACGACAAGGCTAAGGTCCTTCATCATCTTGAAGCGCTAGTTACCAAGGAGCAACCTGGCCCAACAGAAGCCACAAGCGATCCAGCTAATGCCAGATCCAGTGTTTCTGGCGACCAAGTATTGAGTGAAAACTCCCAAACTGAAGTACCACCCCAAGCCGAGGCGCCTGAAGTACAAGAAGCGCAGCCTGAGCAAGAAGCTTCAACTGACATGTCCGACATGTCTGAGAAATTTAAAGTTGTAGTCATTGTGGTGAAAATGTAAGTTGAACCCAGGTGTGACGCTCACTTAAACCACTGGGCGGTGTCTATAAGACCTCGGGACGTCCGCGACTCGAGGCCACTCCTGCGACTTTATACAATGACATGTAGAATTGAATGGTACGTACCCACTTATATTCTAGGCTTGCTTGCATTGACTGATATATCCAATCTTTCCCATATGATGCCTTGATCCTGACATATATGTTGCATGGTGTATTTTACAGGATGATGTTACGATCTAATTGAAATTAAACCTATCTATGGGACGAGTTGTGGATTTGGTTGATTTTCACAACAGTCATAGATGGCATGGCTCTCGTTAACTCCATCTCCAAGACGGACAAAATGAAAACATGCAGTGATTTTGCCATGTCATTTCTTGAAAAGCTTATCAGGATTGCAGCTAACTACGACGAAGTAAGACTGGTATTTGACAGATACGTCGAAAGTTCTCTGAAAGAGCAAATGAGAAAAAAGAGAACAAAGGGAAACTCGACCTACTATCACATCCAAGATAGTACACTGATCCAGAATATTTCCTTGAAGGACTTCCTTTCAAGTGTCAAAACCAAGGCAGAACTTGTAGAGTATTTAGCTGCAAAGATTCTGGATCACAGCAACAGCTCTGTCAACAAATTGAAGAAGTTCATGGTAACCTTCGGCACTGAGACAAAAGGCAATGTAAGTGTGCCTGATGAATTGGTAAAACACGGTCATGAAGAAGCAGATACGTTACTCTTGCTCCATGCCCTAACAGTTAACGGCGATGTAGAACTTGTAATAGACTCTCCAGATACCGATGTCTTCTTGCTGATGATCCACATGTATCCACAGCTACCTGCTGAGACATATTTCCTTACCGGAAAAGGAAAACTGAATAGGAAAATTGCAGTCAAACCTATCTTTGAAAAGTTAGGAGTTAACCGCGCCTCAGCTATTCTCGGGTTTCATTCTTTCACA
>NC_136261.1:79099332-79111832 GCF_964187855.1 Myxine glutinosa | reverse complement strand
CTTTGCTCAATATCTCCAAACAATATTCTTTGAATATAAATGCTTCTTCCTTTATAAGCATTTTAAAACATTCTAAAACATTTCACTTTCCTTATTTCTCTGTCAAGAGTACCCCACATGTTCTTCTTCACCACAATATGTACATATTCTTCCTCACAAATATTTTTTTCCCAAAACTGTCAGCTAAGCGCTTCGTCCACCAACTCTCCTCCTACACCTATATAGCACCACCTTTCTTCAGTCGCTTCCACAAAAATTCTTACCACCCAACCCATGATCTTTTTCTCCGTTTGCCTAATTTGGGAATTTGTAACCAACATCTCTCCACTTCATACATACTCTTTGCACGTTCCCTCTCACCCTAACCTCTCAAAGCCTCATGGCCCCCCCTTTATGAATTCCTCCTCATCCCATTCTCTCAATGCTTTCACCCAACCACTTCAAAGCCTCCTCCTCAATACCACCTCAGAGCCTTCCCCTGTCTTGCACCCTCCCAACGATCCTCCCCCAACCCTTCCCGACCCCCCCCCCCCCGTACCTAACTGTATGCATCTGAAACATCCAACGCTTCAGCGCTAGCGAGTCTGGCATTTTACTCAAGCAGATTGACAGGGACTGCAAGCAGCCACCTCACTTCAGGACAAGTCTCCCATATCTACTGCCCTGATGTTAACTCATCCTGGGAATTCTTCCACAGAAACATGCTCTCTCTCATATACACAGATCCATCCCATCTCATCTTCAGTTATCATACCCTTCTTCCCACCCATGGTATACTGAATCCTGTGGTGAGGCAATTTCTCTGAAAAAAACTTGCCTTCTCTTCCTGGAAAGCAAACCTGACCAAAGGCATCCACACATTATTCCATAAGGCCAGCATTAAGTGTGTCCACTCTAAGGAGAGCCAGAAAACAACATCTGGCCAACCTCAAGATTGAACTATCAAACTTTTCTCCCTCCTCTAAAACTTGGCCTTCGGAAACCAAGGCCTGCAATATTATTGGAACATTTAGTGTACGGAAGAATAAGTCTGAACACAAAGTGAACGCACACGGGCGTTGCATTTTCAGATGCTTTCTAGTTCCTTCCTGAGATGTTGCTTCTGTATCCACCTTGTCCACACCATGTACCCTCCCCTTCCTAATCATTCTTCCCCACACTCCTTGTTTGTCCAATCTCCCTCTATTTTAGACTTCAACTTTGCTGTTGGTGTTTCTCCCCACTCTGTTCATTTTGTTCTGTTGCATTCTGGTCCATTCAGTGTTGTAGCTCATCCACGATCCTCGGCTCTGTATGCAATTTTTTAATATAATAATGCAGACATCTCCCTCACTGTACTTCTCCTACAAGGGACATATGTACAAGCTCTCACATAAGCATAAGTCATCAGAGCAGTTTGTCATCCTTTGAGTGAAGATCATTCTTGGATTGGCACATGCGAAATATGCCATGCCATGGTCAAAGAATGGAACTTCAAAGGCCTGAGGTTATGGCCTCGGTCTACATTTTGGATTGTTTTGTATATAATTTTTAAGAGGATGAAAATTTTTCATCGTTGTTACTCTCCAAATTATTTAGGTTCTTCTTGAGGTAAGGGCCATGTTTTGACAGATTTTGTGTGAGTGTTTGTATCATGGCATTCCTCGAAGGTAACAAAATAACAGTGGCCAAATACTTGTATGTATGCACAACAAGAAGAAAACACCTAACAAAATAAAACAAAACCCCAAGAGCAGGAGAAGGCCATGACTTCACCTCTTTCCTTCCAAACACCCCAAATTCACCAGAAATATATTGAGCCCCAGCAACACTTTGAAAAAGTTCAGCTCCAACTTGTTCCTCAAAATCTTCAACAGGTATTTCCATTTCTGTGCTGTTTTCCGGTGAGACCAAGGCCACATCCTCGTGCTGCCAGGTACAACTGTCCTTTGTCTTGGTCACAGCAACAACACCAAAGGCCATAAATGTCGTCTGTGGAGCAGGAGGACATCCATCAGAAATCCACTTCACCTCAAGAGAGTTGCAATCCCACAGACTATTATGACTATTTATTTAATGGCCCCAAAAAATCCCACCTTTTTTGGAGTTAGCCACAGGAGGTAGACCTCCTAAACTCAAGAGGTAAACTTACTGAACTACCAGCTGCAGGCCAGTGTTAGGGCAGGAAGTTAGATTTTGTCATGGGTGCCGGCTTACTCACTTACTTTTCGCAAAACACACCGTGCAATTTTTAACATCCACCAACTAATGCCAGCAGACAACACACCCAGATTAACATCCTTCTAAACGAATCTAAAGGATGTGAAAAGGTCCTGCCTGCAAATCAGCACTCTCACAAGTTTATAGTTGGGCTGAGCATCTACAAGTAACCTTCTCTTAACTGATTAGGCAGCTAACGGTAGGTGCATGGCCTATGCACTACCCTGCTGTAAAAAATAAAAATAAAAAGGAAAAGGAAAACCATATAATTAGGCACTCATAACCCAAACAAAGCAAAGTTGAAATACAACGATTGAAGTGCAAGCTGGGGTAACAATGGTGATTTTGAAGTGTGGGGCCCACTGGTGGGGCTGTAAGGAGGTACAAAGAGTGACGTGGCTGTCAAAGGAAAAAAAAAAAAATCGGAAGAAGGAAGAACCTCCCTAAACTGGTTGTCAGGGGACCATACTAGTGGAAAGTGGTGGGGGTTGAATTGTTATTGATGAAATCGAGCAGATGAAAAGAGGGGGCGAAAAAAACGGGAGAGAAAGAAAAATAGGCTAATTGTGAGAAGAGGAGAAAAGGGAAAGGAATTGCCTACTGTGGTGACAGTTCAATCAAAAGCGGTGTGCACCACGGTCTCGTATCCCTACTCGCTATCTTGTCGACCTATTAGCAATATCTAACCCAAACATTCTTGCTTTCAGGTTACTACATTCCCTGTTTGTTCATTCCCTTGCTTGTTGTATAAAACTGTGTACCACTTCTAATGGCATACGTACGAATACTGGCGTACGTTGCTTTTTTTACCCTCTGTCACCTCCCTCTTCCACGAGCCGAGATTTGGTAACAAAATAAAAAGGAAGTAAAGGCAAGGGCATGTATGGGGCAGTGGTGAGCCTTCGGTCAAAAATCCATCTTTGTGCACATGTACTTGGTATAAATAAGCCCTCCAATGGACTGACCATTCACTTACCTTTCACACCGAGAGGTGGCTTGATTACTAAATGTAAGCAAAGAAGTGTGACATCCTGATATTACACAGCAAAATAAATGCAAAGGCCCCAAAACCAGCCAAGAAAATTCTAAAATAAAATAAAAAGAATTGAACAGTATTACTCCAGCTTAATGTGAAATATTTATATGCAGGTAATACAAAGTTCAAAAGAAAAAAGAAAAAAAACAATTGCAAATAATCAATGGACCAGGGCCCGTCTCGCAATGCTCATCAAAGCACACCTACGGCCTGTGGAGCTTCTATCATGTGGCTGATAAGAAGTGAAGTGCATGGAAATTTGGCAAAGGAACTCAATTTAAAGTTGCACATGATCTAAACTCATCCGGATTGGGTATGAAATTGCATTTCACAACCGGGAGCATGAGAATATCTCGCTGAAAATGTATGAGCCATGGTTATTTGGTGCACAGTAAGAATAATAATAATAAACACCAGCAGGTACCTGTGGAAATTCCACGTAATGAAAATTGTGACCAATAATATTGTTACGTTTGTGGGGGGTAGGCAATACCATAGTCCAGGTAGAATTGCATAGGTAGTGTGCTCCGACTGTCCTGAAGAAGAAGAAACCCTCATGCATCATAAGTAGGGATCCGGTAGACCATATATCGTGGAAGAGCGTATCTTCGTTCCCATCACGAGGGGTGTGAAATGTTAATTAGCTAGGGACTAATGGTAAATCCCCTGTATGTAATGGCCTCTGTTATTTTTCCTCTGTTCCTTATGACACATGCAACACACACACTTAGCCAGGAAATCACGCATGAACCACACTAAACTAGAGCTTCCACGGAAGCAGAACTCAACTGAACTGACTGGACAACTTTAAAGTAGGTCAGTTGTCTGTAATAGATTTGACTTAAGATAGCAACCTACCTGTGTGGTAAGAGTCTCACACACCAAGTTTGATCAAAATCCATAAATATTTGTGGACGTTAAAGTCTTAACGTCGTTTCGGAGCTGAAAACAATTGACGGATCAGGTTGGAATGCAATAGCAACCTACCTAGTGTGGTAGGGTTAAACATTCTAAGTTTGATCAAAATCTGTTAATATTTGTGGACGCTAAGTGTTAACATCGTTTTCATGACCAAAACAAAATGGTCGCCTAAGTCCGCCATTTTTCAACGGATCGGGCTGAAATGTAATAACGTGCTGGTCCTTGGGGTAAGGATGCTGCATGTCAAGTTTGATCAGAATCGGTTGATATTTGTGGACGCTGGAGTGTTAACGTCGAAAAGTTAACGGATGACAGACGACAGACGACGGAGGGTTCAGTATGTGATGAACTCAACTGGACGGTAGTCCAGTTGAGTTAATAAAAAGCGACCGGAAACCAGGACATTGAGCACTACGTCTGATAACACTGACTTGGTGAGCACACAGGCACAGGCAGGGTCATGAGGCCACACCCCGAAGGGCAGTGATTGGTCTGGGATTGATTGGCGCAAAGACTGCTAAGATGGGATTGGTGGAGTAGGCACGGATGACATCAGAGCCCCGAGTATAAAAGAACGCTCTGCCCGACATTTTCTCTCTTCCCTCTTGGCTTTTCCTCGCGCTTGATTTCCGCGCTTATTCTTTGTTTCTCGAGTCCTGGCTTTGAGTACGAACGGACGTGTCCGGACATCGCTCTTCTTCGTCTTCTCGTGGCTGGCTCGCATCCTCTGGCTTTGGTGAACGAGATCGTGTGGACAAGCGCGACTGGAGCGACCGAGCGGACACGGCCTGTTCGTTTCGTGCATGGAGCGAGGAGTGAGCGGATCGCGTGTGAGGCCGAGTTCATGCCCACGGGGAGTGCGCCTGTGGTTTCGTGTGCAAAGACGTAGAGGCCTGTGACGGTGTTTGACGATTCCTGACGAGGTTCAAGAGCAACTCGGAGCAAAGTGGCCACAATAAATTAACGCATTTATTTTCACAGTTATTTTTCCCATTGTTTGTATTTGAGTCTGTAGTGGGCACTCCAGTTAGGACTCTGTTTTATCATGCATAATTTGTGACTGGCATTTTCTTTAATAAAGCCGGTATTTTTGTACATTTTAATCCTGTGTCGTTTGAGTTAATTTATCCAGGTGCGAAGACGTCAGGAGGAAGCCGTCCAGGTAAGTTTGTCATCCTCCTTCCCTTGCGTGTAAAGAATACCGCCATCATTGGATTGAACGCCTTGGAGTAAAGCTTGTTTGGTCTTCCGTGTCACCCTGCGGTGTTCACTACAGGGTAGTTACACGACAATATTGTGCAAAGAGCAGTAAATATATCGTGGAAATTTAATCTTGTCTAGCTATGTTTAAAGTTTTTAATTGCAACAAAGTATTTTACTTAATAAAGTGTAAATTTAATTTTAAACAAGAAATTTCGAGTATTTAAATTAAATATTTAAATTCAAAGATGTTGCTTGTTTTAATCAACCCCCACCCCTCAGTCCTCAACTCCCTCCTTCCCCCCCCCCCCCCCCCCAAGTCCAAGTCCTCAACCCACCACCCCCTCAAGCTCCCCTCATCCCCCAATTCATCAACTCCCCTCCCCACCCCCAATCCCAAGTCCACAACTCATCAACCCCTCACACTCCTCCCAGCTCCCAAGTCCTCAACTACCCCCCCCAATCCCAAGTCTTCAACTCACCACCCCTTCACCCACCCCCATCCGCAAGTCCCATGCCCAAGCAAATTTCATAGTCCTTCCCTGTCTATGGCGATACAAACTATATCTTTGTCTGCAGAATCTGGAACGATAGTCAAACAAGTAACACACACTATTTTCCTTGTCGGCCACTGGAAAGGGATCAGTCTGTTGAACCTATAGGCATAAAAATCAGCTACGACTTCTGAGCTGACCATTTATCAAAGCTGCCATCCAAATCCAGCTATAGACTGGGCATCCTCCATCATTGTCATTTGTCAACTATCAGATCTACTCACAGCCTCCAATGTCTTTTATCATAGCTCAACAGAGTAGTGCTCTTTGCCATGAGCTGCTGCACTCCTATCACATCTCCATCCTGGATTTTGGGGAATTTTAAGGTGTCAACATCAGTGGCATTACCCACAATGAAGCAGAGCAAAATGCTTGTTGATTTCAGTGCATAAAGGTTCGTGGCCTGTCTTTTAATTCTTCCTCCAGCATGCATTCTTTTTTCCAGTTAATGCCTCCATTTTAAACTCCCCACATCAGACGTTACACCCTTTTGATCCTCCTTCCTGCAGTTTATGGAACCGCTTTCCTGAGAATATTCAATCCCAATCTTCCCTTCAGAGCTTCAGGTTTGTGGTACGGTACACCACCATTTCATCCTATCCTTTATTACTACTGATCGTTGTAACACCTATTAACCCCCTTCCTTGCAGGTTGCTGCATTTCCTCCTTTCCTCTCTCTCTCCTGGTTCATCATTTCCCTTAATTGTTGCGTCTGCCTGTTTTACCTCAGGTGGGTGGAGTTCATGTTTTCACCCATGTCTGTCTGTCTGTCACTCGCCTACAGATCACAATTACAAATAGATTGTCATGAAACTTTACAAAGTTGTTGAGGTAGTCACAACTGAGTCACAAATGGGCCATCTATATATTTTGTGGTCAAAGGTCAACTCAAGGTCAAACTTCTAAAATCGTCAAATTTTGATCCGATTGACTTGAAAATTAAACAGCAATTGAATAGTGCCTCACTGAATTAGGAAACCAACGATTACAAGGTCAAAAGATCAACTCAAAGTCAAACTTGTAAAATCAATTGTTTTTTTGGTATACAAAGTCGAGGCTCGTGTAAGAGTTAACACAAAAACACAAAAGTAGAAACATAAACAGAAACACACATGAAGCATCATAAAGGGAGTGGGAATTTTCATCCTATTAACTTGAAAATTTAACAGCAATTACATTGTGCATCACTGAATTGGGAAAGCAACTATTTTGAGGAAAAAGGTCAAGGGTCAACTCAAGGTCAAACTTCTAAAATTATTAATTTTCATTTGAAAAAGAATTGTGGATGACATGACAAAACTAGGTGAATGAATTGGATATGTGACAAAAAAAAGCTGATTCGATTTTAGTTCAGGTCCGGATCTAGATGCAGCCTATCAGTGGGATACAAACCACCAACTGTTCACACCGGCAGACGTATGCACTCTATCGAGTGCCATTCTAGTTTTTGTTCAGTCGCTCCGCCCTTCCATGACCGACCCGCGCGCGCACGCACGCACGCACGCACACACACACACACACACACGTGTATGTGCAAGATGATGATGCAAAATATCCTTAAGTGTTCCAAAATATGGGGGCAAACTTGCCTTCAAAGACTTATTTTGACAAGGCAAAGTTATACTCAGTATTATGGTTTGATGGATACACAAAGCAAATCTTTAAAGTTATAAAATAGCACTTGGAATAATGTTGCACTGGTTAATCACCTGAGTGGTGGGTTGCCTCGGATTGGGCAAAGTAGAAATGGAATCTTTGGCATTTTCTTCTTCAATACTGTCAGACTCTTCATCTACAGACTGTTCGTCCACTAGAGTGAGTGTGTTGCTGATGTCCAGATAATCCGTGTCAAAGTTCTGACTTTCCTGATGATCTTCCTTCTTCGGTCTAGCCAGTGTAAGGCACACTGTTTGGTCAGTGTTGCGAAGAGTCTGAATGGCTTCCATTCTGCTCATGGAACCAAGTCTTTCTCCGTTTACCTGGCAGCAGACAAGAGTTACATTATTATTATTTTGAAAATGATTCCAACATTTTCATGGATATATGGTTCTTATATGGTTATAATCTAGAGAATGGCAGTCACACCATTACACATACATACTGTCTTGGGCAAAAATATTTGCACCCTTGCACTTTTTTTCGAATATTGCACCATTTCTTCCAGAAAAGTATTGAAATTAAAAAATATTTTGGTATCCACATATGTATTTCTTTGGTTTGCAATGGAAGAAGAAAAAAACAAAAACAGATAAAACTACAAAATCTTAGCTTATTCCACACAGAAATCTTAAAATGGGCCATCCAATATTATTGGCACCTTTTAGAAGTTGTTAGAAATAATTAGATTTCAAGTAGATGATTCTCCTTTACTTTGGAATTGAACTCACCTGTGGTGAGTTTCAGGAGCCTGCAATATAAAAATAACTCATTCAACCAGTTTGAATAGAGAGAAGGAGTCATTCTGCTCTTTTGTGTCACTGTGTGTACCGCATTGAGCATAGAGAAAAGAAAGAAAACCAGAGAATTGTCTGAGGAGGGCAGACACAAGATTGTAGCCAAGCATGGACAATCGGCTGGATGTCCATCTCCAGAGACCTTGATGTTCCTGTGTCCACCGTATGCAATGTTATCAGGAAGTTTAAGGCCCATGGCACTGCAGCCAGCCTTTCTGGACGTGGCCGCAAGAGAAAACTTGATCGAAGATTGCAGCGAAGGATTGTTAGAATGGTGGAGAAAACACCTCAATCAACTGCCAAACAGATTCAAACTGACCTTCAGACACAAGGTACGACAGTTTCAACTCGCTCCATCCGTCACAAACTCAATGAAAGCGGCTTTTATGGCAGGAGACCCAGGAGGATCCCACTTCTGAGAGAGAGACCTAAGAAAGCCCGACTGGAGTTTTCCAAAACACACCTGAGTTAGCCAAAATTCTTCTGGGAGAATGTCCTGTGGTCAGATGAGACCAAATTAGAACTTTTTTAGAAAGCACCTCATCTCTATGTTTACAAAAAACAAAATGAAGCCTTCATATAAAAGAACACCTTCCCTACAGTCAAGCATGGAGGAGGGTTCAGTGATGTTTTGGGGTTGCTGTGCTGCCTTTGGCACTGGGTGCCTTGAATATGTGCATGGCATCATGAAATCAGGAGATTAGGCCAAAATATATATATTTCCGGTCTCTGGTCAGCGCATGCATCGATTTTGACCCTGCGCGTCAACAAATTTTTTTTTTTTCAAATTTCCAACGGTACCTACAACAGCGCATGCCATCTATATAATATAGAGCACATCATAAATTATAGAGCACATTAAACAAACAATGCTGCGCCGCCTCAAGTATTCGCATATACCTGAGACGGCGCCGAGACGAGATAATTGCAATTAAGTGAGCCGTGACTTCACGTTCTCGCCGAAAACACGATTTCGAGCGTGTGGAGCCATTTAATGTATGCATGTTGCCGAGCCGGCGCGCTATCTCGGGAAATACGGGTCTGTGAGGGTCTGCATTGGTATCGACGTACGCGCACCGTTCTCCCCTACAAAACTACGTTTAGTTTGTCCAAATCCAAAAAGCCGTTCCAAAGATATGAGTAGTTTTGTGTGCCGTGCCGTCATGAATCCAATCGGCTGGATATTGTCATTTATTGAAACGAAGACGCTCTTTGTCGGGTTTGTGTGAAGCAACCAGAAGGCCTAGAGAGCTGCGGGTGGTCTCGTTAGTTAGACATTGATCCTATGTCGTTTGCCATGAAGTTGTAACTGTCTGTGATAATCTGGTGGACTGGGAGAAGAGATCGTGGGAGACCATCGGCATGGATTCAAGCGCTTCTGCGTTAGCCGTTTAGCCCAGCTGCGAATGCGCCGATTTGAACCACACCATACAGTCCATCATTTTCAGAATAAATACATTTTAAAATAACTTATTAAGCATGTGTTCATTATTTACAAAAAGGCCGACCTGTCCCATTGGCTGCCTTTAATTTCTCTCTGGACGGCGCCACAGCAGATGAGGAGGACCACAAGGCATGAGGACACAAAAAACACCTTTATATGCGCAATCCATGCTTTTCAAAAAGAAAAAAGAAAAAAACCGCATCGCCGCATCAGTTCTGGAACTTTGGTCTGACCAGAGACCAGCAATATATTTTTTTTCGGCCTTACCAAGGCATTTTGGAGCGCAACGTTCAATCCAGTGTCAGAAAACTGGGTCTCCGTTGAAGGTCATGAGTCTTGCAGCAGGACAATGATCCCAAACACACTTCAAAAAGCACCCAGGAATGGTTCAAGACAAAATGCTTGACTGTTCTGAAATGGCCAGCAATGAGTCCAGATCTATATCCCATTGAAAACATGTGGGGAGATCTGAAAACAGCAGTTGGGAGAATGCACCCTTCAAATCTGGGAGAACTGGAGCAAATTGTACAAGAAGAGTGGGCCAAACTTCCAGTAGAGAGGTGCAGGAAGCTCATTCATGGCTATAGGAAGCGCTTGACTGCAATTATTTTGTCCAAAGATTGTGCTACCAAATATTAAGTCGAGGGTGTCAATAATTTTGTCAATGACATTTCCTTTTATTTTCTGATTTAAAAGGATATATTAAGTTCTGAATCAAAAACAAAGGTTCTGTAATATTAACAGTGAAATAAGGAATTGTGGAGACCAAATACTTTTGTCCATTTCACTTTTGAAGGGGCCAAAAACAATAAGCAACTACCTGATTGTGTCATCTGATTGTGTGGATGCCCAAAAGTACTTCTACAATGTGTTGCCTCAGATGGCTGAATAATTAAGTTAGCTATTTCTGTATTTCATTTTCAATAAACATGTAAAAATTTCTAAAAACACGTTTTCACTTTGTCATTGTGGGGTATTTTGTGCAGATCGGTAACAAGAAATTTAAATTTCTCCATTTCAAATTCAGAATGTAACAACAAAATTCAGGCTGTATCAATACTTTCTGATGGTACTGTATACTTTGTATACATCGTTGATGCTCATGGAAGAGCTAGTATTAGTATTTGGTGAATGCTGTTTGAAAATTCACCCACTGTCTAGGTTTTGTACAGCATGCACACAAGATTCAAAAAAATCTCGTGTGCATGCCGCACTATCCTTTTGGTCTGAGGAGGAATCTAGTAATCCACTGGAAATGTGAATATAAAGGGGCACCTTACATCTGGCAAATAAAATACATTTACTTCTTCATGCATTTGCATGAATCAAAATCGGCACCCCTTTATATGAACTTTTCTATAACATTACTCGATTCCTCCGAAGAATACAAGGGTAGTCCAGAACGCACACGAGATTTTTTTGAATGTCCCTTAGCATGGGGAGAGACAGCAGTAGACAAGATGGGGAGAGAAGGGGAAGCGCATAAACACAACATTTGAGAGCAGGGACATCGGGAATGTGTGGGAGGGAGAGGGCTTGGGGGGAGGTGGCGTGGGAAGGGGGGTGGGGGGGTGGGAGAAGAATAAACACAAGGACACCAAGGACTTCCAGGAAAGAAGTTGGTATTTCAAAAAAGTGGATTTGGGGTGAAATTAGCGGGGGTAGAAAAGATCAAGGTTTTGGATGGGGGAATATAAGAGATGGTGGTGAACAGCTGTTTTAAAGACCTGGAGGGAGGAGTGGGATTGAAGAGAGTGAGGGAGTTTGTTCCAGAGGTGGGAGAAAAGAGGAATGAAGGAGTGAACGTGAGCAGAGAGTCTTGATTTTGGCAGTTTAACCATAAGAGGGTTGCAGGCAGATCTTGTGCGACCTGTAGGAATATTTGGGGGACAGGGCCCAGAGAGAGCTGGAGGAGCAAGGCCGGAGAGGAGTCGGTAAAAGACAGAAAGACCACCAACCTGCCTGTGATGAGTAAATGAAAGGCCCTCGGAGGTAGCTTCATCACAGGAGATTCCAATGATTCTGAACGCTTTGGTTTCAACAGCATGAAGACGAGCTAGGTGTGAGGCAGGAGCACCAGCCCAGAGGGGAGAGCAGTATTCCATTGAGCTGCAGATGAAAGCCTTGTATGTGGTGAGGAGCTCAGGTGTGCCAAGGAAGGACTTCGCACGACGGAGGTTGCCCAGTCGGCGACTGGCTTTGGAGGCCAGATTTGAAATGTGGTTTTCCCAGGAAAGGTCATGGCAGATAGTGAGACCCAAAAGCTTGAGTGACAACTTCTTGGAGAGAATTATTCAGAAAGTGGATGGGAGGGTTGTCCAGTCGGTCTTTTCGGAGAGCCATCGTAAGAGTGCGAGATTTGTCAGGATTGAAAGACATGTTCCACTTGTTTGCCCAGTCTGTGATTTTGTCCAGGTCTGCAGAGAGTGAGGAGGCTGCAGACTGCCGATCTGAGGGATGAAGAATGGAGCGACAGATAGTGCAGTAATCAGCAAAGAGATAGAGAGGATTTTCAAGAGAGTCGGAGAGATCATTGATGAAGACCAGAAAAAGCACAGGGCCCAGAACACTGCCTTGGGGAACTCCAGCCTGAACAGGAAGAGGAGATGAGAGAAACCCATTCAGGGCCACACGTTGACTATGACTAGAGAGGACGTCCGCCAGCCATGCGTGGAGATTTCCATGGATACCAA
>NC_136261.1:79089332-79094332 GCF_964187855.1 Myxine glutinosa | reverse complement strand
ACACTTTGAGAAGGTGGCTCAAATGTTAAAATGGCCTGTGGGGTCCTGGACTATGTTAGTACAAAGTGTTCTGGTGGGTAAAGCTCAAGATATCTATTCAGCTTTACCGATTGACCAATGTGCAGATTATGAGATAGTGAAGAAAACCATTCTCAAAGCCTAGGAATTGGTCCCTGAAGCTTACCGACAAAAATTTAGGAATGCCAGGAAGAGGGAGAGTGAGACCCATGTGGAGTTTGCCAGAATGAAGGAAACTATGTTTGACAGGTGGTGTGACTCGAAGGAGATTGAGAAAGACTTCAACTGTTTACGACAATTGATCTTGGTGGAGGAATTCAAACAGTGTGTCCACATGGACATTAAAGTGCATCTGGATGAAAAAAGGTACCGGAGTTGTATGAGGCAGCAACAGTGGCAGATGACTATGCCTTGACACACCGGATGGGGTTCCACAAACCTAACTTCCCGCCGAGAGTTAGCCAGGGGAGTTACGGTAAATCAGGTTCGGAGAACAAATTTTCATGGAGGCGGCCTGGAGAGGACTATGGGGAAAAATCTGATACCGCGACTTTTAGGGATCAGAAGACTGCAGTGCCAAGGCAGACCTATCTTCCGGGGGGCCCGAGGCAGACCACGGGTTTTTCCTCCGGGCCTACTTGCGCTTTTTGCAAGAAACCTGGGCATTTGATGTCCCAATGTTACGCCCTGAAAAGGAAAAATCAGGATCGTAGTCAGGCTAGTGCAACTCCGAATGCTTTGGCCAATGCGAGAAATCCTCCTTGGAGGACAGTGCCTTGTGAAGGTTCCTGTGCCAAAGTTAGTGTTGAGAAATTTAGATGAGAAACTAGGTCATTTGATGAGGGAACAACATGGACAACTATCCAGCCTAATTTTTGAGTTTGCAAATTTGTTCACAGACGTACCTGGTCGTACTGACTTGGTATATCATGATATTGAGGTAGGGGAAGCCACTCCTGTGAAGCAACACCCCTATCGGATGAACCCTGTGAAGATGGAGTATCTTCGGAAGGAGGTTCAGTATATGTTGGAGAATGACATCATCGAACCAAGCAGCAGTGAATTGAGCTCACCATGTCGGTAAGGCCAAAAATATATCTTGAGCTTTACCCACCAGAACACTTTGCACTAACATAGTCCAGGACCCCACAGGTCATTTTAGCATTTGAGCCACCTTCTCAAAATGTAAAAAGAACTTGGCTACATCCTTTTCATTGAAGGGTGGAACCAGCCTCACATGCCTACCAACATTCCAAGAGTTCTCACTAGTTGTCGAACTAGCCGGCATGGATACTACTTCTCTGCTTTCTCCCAGTAATTCCAGCTCCTTGAGTTTAAGTTCCTTCTGATACTCCATGTCACGTTCTTTTAACTCCCTTTCGGCTCTCCTTTCCTCTGCTCTTTCCTCTGCTCTTCTTTCTTCTTCAGCTCTCCTTTCCTCTGTTCTTCTCTCCTCGAGTTCCTTTTCAGCTCTCCTTTCCTCTGCTCTTCTTTCTTCTTCAGCTCTCCTTTCCTCTGCTCTTCTCTCCTCGAGTTCCTTTTCAGCTCTCCTTTCCTCTGCTCTTCCCTCTGCTCTTCTTTCCTCAAGTTCTCGTTCCTGTTCTGCTCTTTCCTTTGCTCTTCTTTCCTCGGCTTTCAATTCCTACTCTTTTAACCTTTCCTGGCTCTGCAGTTGCATCTCCATTTTCCAGACCTCCACATTTCCTTTTTCCTCGGGTAACCAATCCAAGGCTACCTCTTCCCATGTTCCTTGTCCCACTAGAGACTCCACCACCAATGTCTGAATCTCTGCTTTCTTCATACTAACTCGGACCTCCAAGTTAAAATATTTGGCCAATATCATGAGTTCCGATCTTTTTAACGCCTGGAACTGTGCCTCATTAGGGGACGCCGCAAACTTTTCTGCGTCAAACACCATGGTGACTATCAGTTAGCACCTGTTAACCTTCACACAAAAAAAATCAATTTTTTTGAAAAATTTGGGAATGTTAGCAAATTCCAAATTTGGGAATTTTGGGAATGTTACGGAATTCTATCCCGGACGAGCCCCCAATTTCTGTTACGTGCTCTTCCCCGAACCCCGGTCACAGTGTACCTCCGAGCCCCGAGAGGAGTCACGGCAGAAAGATGTGTTATTCTGTATGTCAAAGATCAATGGTGAAACCACACCAATTGTTAGGCCAAAAAAAATATATTGCTGGTCTCTGGTCAGACCAAAGTTCCAGAATTGATGCGGCGATGTGGTTTTTTTTTTTCTTGTTTTTTTGAAAGCATGGATTGCACATATAGAGGTTTTTTGTGTCCTCATGCCTTGCAGTCCTCCTCATCTGCCATGGCGCCGTCCAGAGAGAAATTAAAGACAGCCAATGGGAATGGTAGGCCTTTTTTTTGTAAATAATGAACACAAGCTAAAGTTATATTAAAATGTATTTATTCTGAAAATCATTAAGTTCTTCAAGCATATTATAGACTGCCATTTCGTTCTCGAGATCGCCTCGCCCTACCGTTAAACATTCCAATGCGTCGATTGCGTCAACACTGCGCATGCGCAAGTGGTCTAACAGGCTGATGGTCTCCCACGATCTCTTCTCCCAGTCCACCAGATTATCACAGACACTTACAACTTCATGACAAACGAGATAGGATCCAGGCCTAACTAGCGAGACCACCCGCAGCTCTCTATGCCTTCTGGTTTCTTCACACGAACCCGACAAAGAACGTCTTCGTTTCAATAAATGACAATATCCACCGATAGAGGCCTTGCATCGCGTGAGCGTCGTCCATGGCAGCCGGTTCCTTCTGGCATATTGGGTGGCATAAACAACATGGTGGGAAAGCTGTCGTTTGATCAAACGGACCTGTCAGTTTACGCCCGTAGCTTGCCCGTTGAGGCGTTTTCGCGGGATTGCGAGAAACCGAGGCTGTGTCATCTGCCTGTGGACCCATGTGGATCCACAAGTACACCACACACACTCCACAGTCCACACGTACGTCACAAGTACGTCACAAGTACGTCACAAGTACGCCACAAGTACGCCACAAGTACGCCACAAGTACTCCACAGTCCACACACACTCCAAACGTACGCCACAAGTACGCCATACATACTCCACAAGTACGCCACACGTACGCCACAAGTACGCCACAAGTACGCCACAAGTACGCCAGACACACTTCACAAGTACGCCACACGTATGCCACACACACTCCACACGTACGCCACAGGTGCACCACAGGTATGCCACAGGTACGGCACAGGTACGGCGCGCACACTCCACACGTATGCCACAAGTACGCCACAAGTACGCCACACACACTCCACACGTATGCCACAAGTACGCCACACACACTCCACAGGTACGCCACACACACTCCACAAGTACCCCACACGGATGCCACACACACTCCACAAGTACGCCACACACACTCCACACACACTCCACACACACTCCACAAGTATGCCACGCACACTCCACAAGTACGCCACCACACTCCACAAGTACGCCACGCACACTCCACAAGTACGCCACGCACACTCCACAAGTACGCCACGCACACTAGACAAGTACGCCACGCACACTCCACACACACTCCACACACACTCCACAAGTATGCCACGCACACTCCACAAGTACGCCCACACACACTCCACAGGTACGCCACACACACTCCACAAGTATGCCACGCACACTCCACAAGTACGCACACACACTCCACAGGTACGCCACACACACTCCACAAGTACCCCACACGGATGCCACACACACTCCACAAGTACGCCACGCACACTCCACAAGTACGCCACGCACACTCCACAAGTACGCCACGCACACTCCACAAGTACGCCACGCACACTCCACAAGTACGCCACGCACACTCCACAAGTACGCCACGCACACTAGACAAGTACGCCACGCACACTCCACAAGTATGCCACGCACACTCCACAACAACGCCACACACACCCAACAAGTACGCCACACCCACCCAACAAGTACGCCACACACACTCCACAAGTACGCCACACACACTCCACAAGTACGCCACACACACTCCACAAGTACGCCACACACACTCCACAAGTACGCCACACACACACCACAAGTATGCCACACACACACCACAAGTATGCCACACACACACCACAAGTACGCCACACACACTCCACAAGTACACCACACACACTCCACAAGTACGCCACACACACTCCACAAGTACGCCACACACACGCCACAAGTACGCCACACACACTCCACAAGTACGCCACACACACTCCACAAGTACGCCACACACACTCCACAAGTACGCCACACACACTCCACACGTATGCCACACGTACGCCACATGTACGCCACACGTACGCCACACGTACGCCATACGCACTCCACATGTACCACACACACACACACTCCATAAGTACGCCACACACTCCACAAGTACGCCACACACACTCCACAAGTACGCCACACACACTCCACAAGTACGCCACACACACTCCACACGTACGCCACACACACTCCACACGTACGCCACACACACCCCACAAGTATGCCACACGTACGCCACACACTCCACAAGTACGCCACACACACTCCACAAATACACCACACGTACGCCATACGCACTCCACAAGTACGTAACCAAATGCATAATCCTGCTTTTCACTTCGCGAGCGAAGGTAACTACCTCATGGGCCATATTCTCACCTGAGAGCTGCAGTCAAGGCAGCTATGAATCGGTTTTATCGTTGTGTCATCCGGAAAACGGTAGAATGACAAGCCCGATCCCTTATGAAATCGGGCTGTACATCCGACAGCACAACTCTTTACCATCGTGTAGGGGGGCAATTTATATGTGAGACGAGTTTCAAATTGCCGACATTACGTATGGTGGCAGAAGCAATGTTTTACCACCCAAGCGGTCACGTGACTAAGACGATGACGTCACATGCAACTTCCCGATTGGATTCATGACGTCACGGC
>NC_136261.1:79009332-79084332 GCF_964187855.1 Myxine glutinosa | reverse complement strand
GACGGAGAGAGGATAAGAAAGAGATAAAGGAGGAAGTAAAAGAATTGGTCCAAAGTCTGTGTTCGGATCGTGATGATGTGCTCATTAACCGGATGAGGGATTCGCAGGTGATGGAGGAGAAGCGAAGAGGAAGAGGACCCGGTGTAAGTGGTGACCAATATGGTCGTGCGTATGATGCGCCAGGTGATTTAATAAGCTTGGGGGTCGAGATAGACCCGGATGTTCGTGAGAGGCCAAGAGTGAGGTGTATGGCTGGTCCGGAGGGTATGGAACGAGGGTGCGAGCGAGAGGGTCCGGTGATGGGAGAGGTGCGAGGTGTGGGTGAGCAAGGTAGTGGTGGTATGGAATGGGTAGCGGGTTGCGGAAGTGTGACCCATGCATCGACACCAACAGGGGTAGTTTTTAGAGGGACAGGGGAGGCACGAGAGCCCCTTGGGGGTAATGTACTGTGGGGGCCCGGCCGGTTCGGCCCCGCGCTGACCCCGCAAGGGGCGACGCACGGGGTCCGGCAGGCGGGCAACGACTCGCATACGAGGTGGTCCCACAAGGTCCCACTCGCGCCGTATGACGGTGGGTAAGGGTGGCATCCCTGCCACCCTTCCCATGATGTGGGGCAAATGCGCAATAGTTATGGGGTTTATGGCAGTGAAAACTAGCCCGGGTGGGTTAGGTTATATTGTTAGGGATCTAGCGAAGATGACATTAGGTGACGTTAAGGTTAGTTAGTGACTGATACCTGTAGTGGGGACGCAGGTAGATTAGTATGGATGATAATGACGAGGGAGCGCAATAGTTTAAAGGGACGACTGGGAAGCGCAAGTTTCAGAGGGGAGTAGTTAGATGAGATGATGCTGTGTGAGAACTGGACAGGTGTGTGGAGCAGTGGATGAGTAGTGAGTGTTGTGGATCAGCGCGAATGCGCTTGGGGAGAGAAGGGTGCAGGTGGCACCAGGTGTGAGAGCACAGGTGTGCAAGTACAGGTGTGGAGAGAGTTGGAGTAAGTGGTACGGAGTGGTGTGCATGGTGCGAAGGTGTGGATGGGGGAAGAGTGGACCCCTTTTCACGAGTACCCGGGGAGGGTAGTTTAAAGAATAGTTAGAAGGTATAGGTAAATTGTGGTTGGATATTGGCATTTGTGGTGCGGTTGCAGAATGGTATTGTGGATGGGTGCATTAGTGTTGTGGAAATGGCTGGGCGTGTAGCCTGTTACTGTGTGTAGTTGGTTTGGGCACTCCACCACTGTGAGGATGTCGGCCAGGTGAGGCCGCAGGTGGGCTCTGGGAGCCGTTAGTGTCAGTGGGTGCCTGAGGATCCCGGGTGTGGATCGGGCAGCCCGTGCCAGAGAGGGCACTGAGGGGGTGAGAGTGCGAGAGGGCCTTCCCCAGTTAGTTAGGTTAGGGTGAGGGGCAGGTAAGCTCGGGTGGCAACTACAGTGGTGGAGGTGTGCAGGTGGGTAGACCTGCTGGGAGAGCTACACGTCACAGCGCAGAAATTGTGCGAAGGCACCGGGAGATGAATCGGGGGAGTGAGACCCCAAATTGAGAAGCACCACAGTTTGGTCAATGGGAATTGGTTTTTAGAACCCATAGTGTAAGTTGGCCAATGGATTGGCAGGGAAAGACCCCGGGTAATGTAAAGTTGTTAAAGTCATTTAGGAAATAGTTAGGATTGATGAACCTGTCGCACCATACGCAGCCACTTACCTGAGGTGATGATGATGACTCCACACCTGTGTTTTCTTTGTTTTGTGTTGCAGGAAATGAGAATTGCTGTGTGGATTTGTGAGACGCATCACGACGTGGATGAGACATTGGGGTGATTCCATCTCTCCCTCCTTAGGATGGACTGATGATGAATTGGTGATGGCAAATTTTGATGTTGAGTTGGAGATGGCAAATTTTGATGAGAGTTGGAAATGGCAAATTTGATTGGTTAGGAGGGAGAGAAGACGAATTTGGTTAATGGGAGGAACAGGGAAGACAGTAGGGACGTTTGTTGATGTGTAAAGTAGATGTTTATGGGTAGTGTTGTGTTTTGTGGATACAGTAAGGGGTAAGGGAGGGGCAATGTAGGTTACCTGGTGGGGGGGGGGGGGCGTACGGTAGGAACGTACCTGTCTCACCTGGTTCCCATGTGCCCCTAGTGTGCATTACCTAATATTGCGTGCACTTTTGCGCCCTTACCACCTTACTCACTTGTTTCTTTTGTCTCCCACCTCCGAGGATCTGGCTTTGGGGCAGAGAGAGAGGAGAGAGAGGTGCTGGCTCCGCAGTTGTGGGCCTGTACTTTTGCTGCTTGCTGCCTGGATCGATACACCATATGGACCGCAATTTTTGTGGCCGCCCACAATGGACCGCAGTTCTTTTGCGGGCAAGCACCACCCGTTGATGGACCTCTGGGTCAACGTGGCACCTATGCCATACAGGTGAACCACTTATAGTTGGCCCCCCTGACGGCCACAATTTAGAAATGGATGCGGTTGGCGCCTTTCTTTATTTTTAAAGAAGCCAGAAGGCCAAGTACACCACATGAAGGCAAGACCAGCGGCAGAACATCGGCCGGCTGCGACACCACCGGTGATTATTGAACACTTTATTGGTGCACCGGATGGTGCTGACTGTATGTATGGGGTGGTGCTTTTGGTGCTTGGACGGGGTGCTCTGCACATTATTAAAGGCCGTAGGGCCACAGGGTACTCGTGGGTTGGTGTATCGATGCTGGCATGCGTGCTCTCTCTATGCATAACATCTGCATGTGTTCCTCCAAAAACAGGTCCTGGATCGTAGTGTAAATATCAGTGCAGTCTTGTGTAAATAATGCTCCCTACCGGCTGTATGTTTAGTTTGAGGATTCTTTCCGCGATTTGGTTATCCTGTGGGTGTGTTTCTGTGAGGAGAAGGGTGCAACATCGCAGGGGGACATATTTACTCATTTGTGAACATCTGTAAAACTGTCGCACTCAGGGTTGAGTTAATAGTAGAGGGAACTACATCTGAGTGCCACACTAAAGTAAGTAAAAATTTATCGGGTCGGGACGCCCCGAGGTAGAGAAGGGTGCAATGTTGCGGATATGAGATTGGCCTCCATCCATATCCGCTTGTAAATATTCCCCTATTTCCCCAATACTTCCCAACTATCCCCAATCCCCCATTCCCTAGTCCCATTTTCTGTAAACAACACTGTAGACCCGACCTTCCCCTATTTCCCCCATTAAATGTCGCATCCAGGTCCACCGCATCTCACGTAGACAACTATAGGACATCTTGCTAGTTATTCTTAGTCTATGTCAGTAAAGGACTCGTTTCCATTAATTCTGACTCTTCGTTGCACCAGAATGTGATTGTATGGCACTGTTAGAAAGTTTAGGACCTCCCAATACCTCCCCGCAGCTCTTCCTCATGGTACAACAACAACAACAACAACAGTGGCGGCGGCGCGGGGAGTGTGCGTCCTCACTCCGGCTTGGTTAGCCACCATTGAACATGTGCTCCGACGGGGTTACCACGCAGGGGCTCGCTGTCAGCTCCTCGTCAAGGGCGGAGCCCGGTAACCCCCCGCACCCAATAGAAGCGGCGGACCGATTCCATCTGGGGCGGAGCCAACGAGCCGAGGGCGTGTCACTCCCCGCTGGGCATGCGCAGGAAGAGGGAGGTGACGTCAGATGCGCCCTCAGCTTGGAGAGAGAAGACGCCACCTCCGAGCGCGAAATACCTCCCCGCATCTCTGGACCGGACCGTGTTGATTCTGCCCCTGAGCCAAGGTGCACCTTGTGCTATCGACTGCCTGTCCTTCCTTGCCATCAATCCCTGTGTAAGTCAGTCTTGTGCCGTTTGTCTGTGGTCTGTCGGGGATAGATAAGACTGTGTCTAAGTGCCCATCTTTTCTGTGCTTTACCTCTTACCTTGTAATCTACCCCTTTTTCTGCATCACCAATTATATCCTCCTCCGGAGGTCTTCAGAACTGTACCCCTTGTGTCGTTCCATTTAATCCCAGCCGTTGTGTCCTTTCCTTCATTGATTTAGCATAGCGCGATTTGGTCAACGTCGGGCGGGATCGGGTTCTAATCGGGGAGTAACTGTTCGGACGCGGTATACCAAACCGCTCGGTAAACTAACATCTAAAACCGCGTCTGTAACAATATATATATATGTATATTATAGTATATATAATATATATATATATATATATATATATATGTAGTATATATATAATATATACTATTATATACACATACATATATATATATATACACATACATATAATATATATATATATATATATATTAATATATATATAGTATATATATATATATATATATATATATATATGTATATCGTGTAGGGGGGCAATTATATAATTATATATATATATATATATATATATAATATATATATATATATATATATATATATATATATACTGAACAGCCAAAGAAACGTCAGTCAGAATCAATATTTTGGAGTCTTTATTTTCAAGTCATGATAAACACGAATTGAGATTTAGGATCAACATGAAACATTACAGGTATGGTCACCACCGTTCAAACAATAATGTGAAATGTTCTGAATAAGAAAAACACGAGACCAGGTGAGAACAAGGGAGGTCAAAATCAGTATCTTGTGTGACCCCCGTGAGCGTTGATGACAGCCATACATCGTCTGTACATGGAGTGGATTAATCGTTGATGAAGGCATTTGTCACTTGGGCCCACACTCTGAGAAACGCCTGACTGAGTTGAGCTGCAGTTGTCGGCCTTGGTCGAACACCATTCAGTCTTCTTTGAACCTCTTCCACAAGTGCTCTATCGGGTTTAAATCGGGCCTGAGCGCAGGCCAGTGCATGGTTTGGATGCCATTCTGTTGCAGGAAGTCCCTTGTTGCTCTGGCAGTGTGGGCACGGGCCCTTCCTGCTGGAAGACATGATTTCCGTGACGTCCAAAATGTGGAACAACCTGAGGTCTGAGGACTTGATCGATGTAGCGAGCAGCTGTGACACCATTGCCTCTTCCTGGACACAATATTCTGGAACACCACAGGACCGACTTTGTGATTGAGAGCAATAGCACCCCATACCATGATGTTTGGACCACCCCACGAGTCTCTTTCCATCACACAGTCATCTGAGTAGCGTTCCCCACGTCTATGCCAAACTCTCACTCTGACAATCTGCCGTGGAAACACAGTATCGGCTTTCGTCTGAGAAAATAACGGTTCTCCACTGCTGGTAACGCCAATTTTGATGCTGTGTGGCCCACTGTAGTCGGTCACGGCAGTGTCGAGCTGTAAGAATGGGGCCACGATACGGCCTATGACAACGGACATCCCTGTTCTTCAAGCGTCGACGGACTGTATCACCACTAATGTGTCTCTGGTGGGTTCCAACTGCTTGTCTTGCAGTTTCTGTAGCCCTGGTAAAGCGATCTTGGATGTGATGACGCACAATCTGTCGATCCTGTCGTGATGTTGTTACCCGCGGTCTGCCACTGCGTGGGTGGTCATCGGTGCTGTTGGGTGGCCTGGTATCGTTCCTGTAACCTGTAGATGGTTCTCACGTTGACATGGAAAGCATAGGCAACCATTCGTGCAGTCTGTCCAGCATGCAATCTTACAATAGCCTGGTCTCTCTGAATCCTCGTAAGTCTGGGCATGGCGCTGGCATCGAAACACGCATGATGAACACACGTTTTGGGGGTGCCTTTTATAGGGAAAGTCACAAGGAGACGCACGTGCATTTTGATTTCCATGGGAATCATGCACGACTTTGTACCATGGTCGTTTTTTTTGCCTGCGTTTTGGTGACCTGTTTTTATCCACGTGTGCACCACTGTCGGTAGTTAGGATTAAATTTAGATACAGACTAATGTAAATAACGAGATATCTAAACGAAATGCATTGATATTTCTATGGGAAATGTTCAGGAATTATTTTTTGAAGTGACGTTTCTATTGCTGTTCAGTGTATTGTATATATATATATATATATATTATATATACTATATATATATGATATAGTATATATATATATATATATATATATATATATATTGCGGTTTTGAGAACCCACACTTGTAAATATGACATCATTCTTGTAAATATGACATTATTGAAGGGTTAAAGGTTGCACCCCATAGGTAGCCACAAGCAACATGTAGGCCACCATCGGACTTCAGTTATTTCATTAATATGTGTTTAGATAAGGCCGTGTTTCCAATAGTTGAATCTGCGTTGTGTCAATCAAATAAGAAGTAGGCCCCAATCCGTTCATTTTGTCAGCCTCCCTCTCCAAGTGACGCCATTAAGTGCCCTCCAGTCTGTCAATGGCCCCTCCCAAGTGTTACGCGCCTCGGCCAGCAGCAGCTGCCTTAGCGCTCGCTCAACGCCGCCATAAGCCACGAGGTAAGGCCCGAGAAAGAGGGTGGAGCGCCAGGAAGAAGGTTTGGCCACGTCAACCCACCATCAGGGCGTGGCCGGGAAGCGATAACCAGCCAACCAAGGCTGAAGTGACATCGCCGACAGGCGTGGCTTTGGGGCTCGCAGAGTGATCGCTTGGTTGAGTTATAAAAGCGAACGCAAAGCCCTTTCACAGGACTTATGAAATATACGGCGCGCTTGATGAGAGAACTGCGCGTAGAGGACTGATGCAGTGGCGCTGATTAAAGGAGGACCTTATTAAAGGAGGACTTATCGGGAGAGCGCACCTTTGTGAAGAGATATACGGCGCGCTTGATGAGAGAACTGTCCAAGACGGCGTCGTACGATTGGCGTTGTAAAGGACTGGTTGGAAATGCGCTGTGCGAAAGGACCTTGGAGAGAGGAGGCGTTTGGCACGAGTGTGCATTTATTACATACGCCATAGGACACCAGCTTCCCCCCGCCATATAATTGTCCGTTCGCATTCCAACTACATGCGAAGCTGCCTGCCGGGTTTCGTCCGTTGGACCGGAGCCTGGACTCGCTGGTGGCCATCAACCATCTACAATCCCCATGTGAGTGTGTACATTTGTCCTGGGTGTTAAGAATAAGACTGTTTAAGGCTGCCCTGTGTTCTTCTTCTTCCTCTTCCTATCCTGTACATTCCTTTCGTTTCCTCTTCTTTCTTTGTACATAATTAATAAACCAATCTGTTCTTCCTATTTTCTGGGTTTCCTCTTATTCGATTGCATCCGTCTTTTCTCTCATTGGGTAAACGTGGCACGATTGGAACCACTATAATCGGGTCTAGTCATTTGTTAACAGCTCGGATCACGAATTGCTATCCGCTCGGCATTTTCCATCATATCCATGGTTCGAGCGGGAGTTATTCCCTCGTTTCCAGTCGGCGTTAGTAATTAGGTAGTAGTGATCCCCTAGGTCTAACAAACCCTACCTAACGCCACGCCGGGAAGGACGTTATAACTTCCAGGACTCGGCGTCGGCCAGATAAAAGGACAAGGGGATTAACCGCCCCTTGATAAGGGGAGAGCCAACGTCCGAGATCCGCAACAATATATATATATATATATATATATATATATATATATATATATATATAGCTATATATATATAGCTATATATATATAGCTATATATATATAGCTATATATATATATATATATATAGCTATATATATATAGCTATATATATATAGCTATATATATATATATATATATATATAGCTATATATATATAGCTATATATATATATATATAGCTATATATATATATAGCTATATATATATATAGCTATATATATATATAGCTATATATATATATAGCTATATATATATATATATATATATATATATATATATATATATATATATATATATATATCTATATAGCTATATAGCTATATATATATATATATATATATATATATATATATAGCTATATAGCTATATATATATATAGCTATATAGCTATATATATATATAGCTATATAGCTATATAGCTATATATATATATATATATATAGCTATATAGCTATATATATATATATATATATATAGCTATATAGCTATATATATATATATATATATATATATATATATATATATATATATATATATATATATACAGTGGTACCTCGGCTTACGAGTTTAATCCGTTCCGTGACGGAGCTCGTAAGCCAAATCGCTCGTAAGTCAAAGCAAATTTTCCCATTCAAATGCATTGAAATGCTATTAATCCGTTCCAGCCTCAAAAAAAAAACACCAATTTTTTTTGTTAGGTGCTTTTAAATAACAAAAATGTACTTTATAAATAACAAATAATGTATAAACAAGCACGACCTCGTATATACTGTACATAATACAAGAGAATGTAAAGAAATAAACTGGTTTTATTAAGCAGAGGAGAAGAGCATGCCAGGTGAGGTGTGCGTGTTGTCGACTTGGCGAGGCAGTACGATCGTACTCCTTCTACGATATGTACGATTTTGAAGCAGAAGGAGTCCATAAAGGCTATAACGCCAGCCAAGGGCGTTACGATTATTTCAAAGCTCCGGACCTCTATCCATGAAGATATGGAGAAGTTGTTGTTTGTGTGGTTGAAGGAGAAGCAGCTCGCAGGAGATACCGTGACCGAGAGCATCATGTGTTTGAAAAGATTGAAACTCGGATATCGAGCACGGACCACGAGGTGTTTTTTCTTTTTTCTTAATCTCGGTTTCAGTGAACTTTTGCTCTGTGCTCACGTGTACTGTACCTGTACCTGTAATGGTACGTCAGAGGATGGCACCTGTTGTCATCATATTAAGTGCAAGATGTTCTGCATCGTAAGTTGGTACACCGTGGTCTTTCGGCGGTGTTTAAGCCGGCCGTCTTGGCTTCTGTCACCATTGGCATTGAGTCTTTCGATGTAGGTAGGTCGTTGTGTGCCGGTGCCTTGGCCGAATTCCTTCATTGCTGCATTGTTAGCTCACCTGGTTTTTTATACCACATCTTTGGTTATCGGACCAGCGAATGACGTCATCTCCTCCAAAGTATGGCTTATTCTCACTTGTCTTGGACGATCTTCTACTTCTAGCCTTCCACCGTGCATTTGGTGTCCACTGTACTTACTGTACAGTGCCTGGTAAAATTGATGTAATGGGTTTTTGACCGTCAACGCCATGAACCGTCATGAACCGTCATGAACCGTCAACCGCCATGAACCGCCATGAACCGTCAACGCCATGAACCGCTAACACTCAAAAGCCCATTTATCGCGCCTTATAAAGCAAAACGCAAACCGAAAGCCATGCCTCTCAAGCGAGGCGTGCTTCCGTGGTCACGTGATCCACAGGTGTAGCTCATTATACCCGCACGCGCGACACGCTTTGGCGGTCACGTGACCAGCCACTCTGGAGGCGGGGATCCCCGCCGATGACGTCACCGGCTGGAGCAAGGAGATTCCTCGCTCATGTATTTCGACGATTGCGTGTTTTATATCCAAGCAGAGATGCTTTCACGGCAAGATAACCGCGTGACCGGAACCGGAAGCCACAACCGGAAAATTCAAAAAAATAAATTTTTTGAGCTCGTACATCGGATCTCGGCTCGTATCCCAAAGCAACAAACCGCCCGAGCGACGGCTCGTATCCCGAAAAACTCGTACGTTGGGGCACTCGTAAGCCGAGGTACCACTGTATATATATATATATATATATATATAAAATAAAGTAATTAATCAATCAATTGACATATATATATATATATATATATATATATATATATATGTCAATTGATTGATTAATTACTTTATTATCGATTTATTACGTATTTATTTATTTCATTTGTCATCTGGGCAATATTTTGAGCATCTTTTGAGCGAGGAAACCGATATTTGGACACGACAGTGATCAAGTGGTTCGGTTGTAAAATGGTATTTTTTTATTATTATTATTATTTTTTTGTATGCAGAGTCTAGGCTCGTGAAAGAGCTAACATTTATCAAACAAACAAATCAAACAAACAAGTAAACAAAGTATATAAAAAGGGGAGCGGTCGACAAGATGGGGAGAGAAGGGGAGGAAGCACACAAACACAACATTTGAGAGCAGGGACATCGGGAGATGTGTGGGAGGGAGAGGGCCTGGGGGGCGGCAGGATAGGTATAAAACGCAAGGACACCAAGGACTTCCAGGAAAGAAGTCGGCACCTCAAAAAAGTGGATTTGGGGCGAAATTAGCGGGGGTAGAAAAGCTCAAGGTTTTGGATTGGGGAAGACACGAGATGGTGGTGAACAGCCGTTTTAAAGACCTGGAGGGAGGAGTGGGATTGAAGAGAGTGAGGGAGTTTGTTCCAGAGGCGGGAGAAAAGAGGAATGAAGGAGTGAAGGTGAGCAGAGAGTCTTGATTTTGGCAGTTTAACCATAAGAGGGTTGCAGGCAGATCTTGTGCGACCTGTAGGAATATTTGGGGGACAGAGCCCAGAGAGAGCTGGGGGAGCAAGGCCGGCGAGGAGTCGGTAGAAGAGGGAAAGACCACCAACCTGCCTGCGGTGAGTAAGTGAAAGGCCCTCAGAGATAGCGTCATCGCAGGAGATTCCAATGATTCTGAACGCTTTGGTTTCAACAGCGTGAAGACAAGCTAGGTGTGAGGCAGGAGCACCAGCCCAGAAGGGAGAGCAGTACTCCATTGAGCTGCGGATGAAAGCCTTGTATGTGGTGAGGAGCTCAGGTGTGCCAAGGAAGGATTGATAAATCAATCAATTATTTAGTTTTTCGATTGATTAATTTTCAAAAAGTTACACATTCAGATGAAACGGTGATGGCTTAGGTATGCTATTTAGCCAATTGATTAAGAAATTAATTATTTTACAAATACTATTCATTTGTTTTAATTTCGCAATTAACCAATCAATGTATTTATTTCCTTTCTCATCTGGGCAACATTTCAGGCACCTTTTCAGCGAGGAAGCTGATATTTGGACACGGCAGTGACCAAGTGATTTGGCTATAAAGAATCATTTTGTTTTATTGATAATTATCAATTGTTTGATTGATTATTTAATTTTCCGATTAATAAATTTTGAAAAGGTTACGTGGTGGTTTCGGTATGCTCTCGGCCAATTTATTAAGAAATTAATTATTTTATGATTATTTATTTATTTTAATTACACAATCAATTAATCAACCAATGATTGATTCTCTTGATTTTCGTCATACCTGTCAGGCTGACGCCTTCTTGTTTTTGGCTGTGAACTCTGTCTGTCTGTGAACAGTATATCTCAAAAAGTTGTGGATGGATTCAGATGAAATTTGGTGGAGAGGTATCGTATGTGACAAACAAAATTATTAGATTTTGGTGAAGATCCAGGTCTGGATCTGGATCTGAGAGCTTTCTAAATGATTATTCAGCATTGAGAGACAGGGCAAAACATAATATAGCATGATATCTCAAAAAGTTATGGACGGATTCAGATGTAACTTGGTGGACAGTTTTCGTATGTGAAGGACGAATAGATTTGATTTTGGTGAAGGTCCAAATCCAGATCAGATACGAGAGTTTTTAGATTTTTGAAATGATTCTTCACCATTGAGTAATAGTGCCAAAAACGATAAATAATTGTAATGTATGCAACTGCAATGGTTTCAAAAAGTTGTGGACGACTTATGACTAAACCTGGGGGATGAGTTGGTTAGGTGACAAGAACAAGCCGATTAGATTTTGGTTCAGGTCTGAATCCAGATCTGGCCTATCAGTGGGATACAAAACGTAAACTGCTCAGCTTGGCGGAGGCATGCGCTCTACCGAGTGCCGTTCTAGTTGTTTATTCGGTTTGCATTTTGGTTAAAATAAATTTGATGGAGCAATGAGCGAAGGGAATTTCCTTCCCATTCATGCAGTGATATCCAGCGAGCTATGTGTGACTGGTAACCTAGCGACATACGGAGACAGTCTCGTCGATGTGATCGGGTCCCAGCTAATTTGATGTGGACATTTTATGAGTTCGATATGCTGTTTTTAAGGTGATGTGAATGGATTTAAAATGGAGTGCCCCTGCAATACAGCACTGGAGTATGATCCGGAGCGTCGATGCGAAGAGGGGTTAAGACTCAGCAGGCAGTGTACACTATAATGCTGCAACCTCTCCTAACCCCTCCCTCCAGGCTTAATAAAACTGTATAATCTAGCAGAAGAAATATGTTATTAGTCCCCTACCGGTGTCCACCGGAGGGGACTATAGGTTTGCACTCCGTCTGTCAGTCTGTCAGTCTGTCTGTCTGTCTGTCTGTCAGTCAGTCTGTCTGTCAGTCTGTCAGTCTGTCAGTCTGTCTGTCAGTCTGTCTGTCAGTCTGTCTGTCAGTCTGTCTGTCAGTCTGTCTGTCAGTCTGTCTGTCAGTCTGTCTGTCAGTCTGTCTGTCAGTCTGTCTGTCAGTCTGTCTGTCAGTCTGTCTGTCAGTCTGTCTGTCAGTCCGTCACGCAAAGAACAGTTTTCCGGACTTTTTTTTCTAAACTCTTAATGCTAATGATTTCAATCTTGGTACATGGTTTCCTCATGATAAGTTACAGATCAAGTTCGAACTTCACGACGTTTCGATCATTTTTGACAAAGTTATGGCACTTTGAACTTTGGTAATTTCCCCAACAGTTTTCTGGACGACAGATTGCCGGTAGGGGACATGTATTGCAGCGCAATACTCAGAATGCTTGTTATTTGCTACATTCGTTTTTGACATGCAATGAATGCGTTATTGCAAGTAAAGTTTTCATACTATCTTCTCACTCTCTTCCTTTTCACAGAGCTATAATACACAGCATTTATAGGAAATGAACCAAGTACAGTGCAAAAAACACGTTTCAGTTACCAGTCTCACCAATCCAGAATAAGAGTTAATTCCTGGGATTAGTTCATTTTTATTCTAGTGAGATTACATGTTTGGGTTGGGCAAAATTTGTCCCACAGAGCGGCGGTTAACCCTTAAACATAACCTAACAAAATAAAACTACAGCAAACTCGATGGTGCACCATTACAAATCCTCACCTGAAGAAAAGTTGAGAGATGGCAAAACGTTCCACCAGCAATGACCCAATATCAAATTTTGAGTTAAAAAAAAATCTTCTGTTTTGACACCAGTGACCCCCAACTCGCCACCACTGGGGCATGAACCAGGGGTCAAATCAAAACAAGACCATTCGTCAAACAATGGCGTAGATGGACTTGTTTGATACTTTAGTTGAAGAGGATAGTCTGACCTGTGTGGGGATACCAGTTAGCAAATAATGTAAGTAGAATAGAATAAAATGATCGTTTTAAGGCATTTTCCCGGCTAGAGTGGGGGTTAGCCTTGCGGGCCCCATGACAATCATGGCTTCCTGTTTGAGGCAATGTTTTTATGGCCGGATGCCCGTCCTGACGCCAACCCTCAGTCACCTCTTACGATGCGCAGGGATATGGTGTACCTATTCTAAATCGGGGTACACACCAGGATCATTCATCCCAGCAAGCTGGTACTCAATTTGCCAACCTCGGAAGGATGACAGGCTGAGTCAACCCTCCTGGCGTTAATTCAGCGATCGACCGGGATTCAAACTCAGGATCCTGGGATCCCAAGCCTGCACCCTAACCGCTAAGCCAACACGAGGCTTTAGCAAATAATGTAAGTATTAAAAAAAAAATTCAATAAACTCCACATTCCTGTGCCATCTTCAGTCGAATGTCAGGCATTGATTGACAGCAGGTTCGTGAAGGACTTGGACAAAAAACATACCCAGTCTGAATGTTGCTATATCCAGTCAATGGCGAAACTGCAAATGGGGAATCCGCCAATGTCACGGATGATAACCCTCATGTCATTTCCTCATTCTGCTTTAAAGTCAATATCTCTACATTTTTATTCCAAACATCATCCTTCATCATGCCAATCACAAATTAACACTATTGTATTAATGTATCAAAATATAATGTTAAATCACGATTGTATCGAGATATCAATCAAGCGAAACGTTGTCATCTGCTCATTTCCGAATTCGGGAGCAAGTTCCGTGTAGATCACATTTCAAAATCATAATTTTATCGAGGAATTTATGAAATCTCCTAACTACCTTACAACACCTGCTGGGGACCCCAAAACGTTCCACAGAAGGTTATTATATTTCCTTTTAGTAAAATATGCAACTGTAATGGTTACTAAATGCTGTCCCCCTGTCATGTGACCAGATCCTCAGCTCTGATTGGTGGACGTTTGTGAGGGACATACATACATACATATATAATACGGACAAATGCTGTTCCAGATGGCATTGCCGTACGGGCTACACCATAAAAATCATTCCATATTGCATACGTCCCTGAATGTTGATTGCATATACAAAAGTTTCATTTAAAAATGCTATAGAATATGCCCATTATTGCATTTTTTGTACTGTATTTAACCTTTTGACTCCACCCAGGGCCCAAGAGAGCAGAGCGAAAATGATACTGCTCTCACACATTGTCATGTGGTGATCATAACTACCAAATTAGGTGCATTTCTGCACAACCGTTTAGGTGACAGCATGACAGACAGACAAAACAGACAGGAGCCAATCACAATATGCCCCCGTTTTTTCAAAAAACTGCGAGGATAACTAAACAAGCAAGTGGAAAACCTAAATCAACTGAACAAAAGAAAGTGAAAAGAAAAGAATATTAACAAACTTACCGACACGACACGATCATTTGATTCTATTTGACCGTTCTTGTGCGCAGGAGAGCCAGGTACAATGCTTTTGACAAACACACCTGGCAAGAGAAACACAGAGTCAAACGTCGCACTAGAAAATGTCCTCCACTGACTGAGTCATTCTGGCCAGCCAACCACAATATTCATTCAATTATTGCAATGAATCTGAGGCCTTCTACATCACCTGTTAATCATCACTTTCAGGCTAGGAGCAGTTGCATCTATGTAAGGGCGCTACTCGCAATGGATAGTCAAATTCAACACATGACATTGCTTTATCGTTGCAATGAGAATGAGGTATGAGGCACAAGCTTTCCCTTCCACATGTTTTGCATGGCAGATCTGGCTTAATGTCCTCAAATTACTCTTGCATTCTGGCTGTACCATTTTCCATCTGCTACTGACAAGTTTCGTGATGCTCATATTTATATATAAAAGGATTTTGTCACTCGAATTTTTTTTTTGCAATCATCTATCATGTTCCAACGGCAAATCTTTCTTCATGAGGCTTGATTAAAGAGCCCATATAAACCCAATGTGTTCAGGTATACAGTACTCGTAAAGCAAAACTCGCACCATGAAGCCATCTTGTGTTTCATGCTGGTCACATTTACCTGCATCAGAAGAACTGGACAGGTTGATACCAAATCCTAGCTCGTCTTTACTCAGTTCCACATCAAAGATCTCCATGTTATCATGTTCTCCTGAATATGTGGAAGCAGCCTGCCCCAGAACAAGATGCACAGCTCAGAACAATGCATGTCCTTGTATAACTAACTACCTTACCAAGCTCATATACACACAGGAACAAGAAACAAGCTGCTCCCAAGTCTTAAACCAACTCAATACATACCTTTCTCTTACTAAGCTGAAAAATGAAAACCCACATGACCTCAAATTCACCAGGAAATAAAAGAAAACCATAACTTATCTCCAACTGGACTCTGGAAAACCACCAACTTATCTCCAACGGGACTTCTGCTCCGGTTTTGCCGTAGTTAAGAATGTGTGTGTAAGAAAGTTAAGAATGTGTGGTAGTGTGTTTTTCCAAGCTCTCCACACTACCAAAGTTAAGAATTTTTACATTTGTATTTTTATCAAAACTATTTTTATTTTACAGTGCGAGTGCCTACTGTGTGTTTCCAGTTAGATATCGGTGTAAATCGTGCATAACTGTGTATAATCGTCTGTTTTTCTGAAATACCGACTTCTTTCCTGGAAGTCTTTGCAGTATCCATGTGTTTTTTTTTTTTTTTTACCTCTCCCACCCCCCACCCCCTTTTCCCACACCTCCTCCCCCCAAGCCCTCTACCTCCCTTAGATCTCCGGATGTCCCTGTTCTCTGCTGTTGTACTTGTGTGCTTCCCACTCTCTCCATCTTGCCTCCCGCTCCCTTTATTTCGTCTTATGTGTCCGTTTGTTTTCTTGTCATTAATGTTAGCTCTAACACGAGCCTCGATCTTGCATACAAAAAAAAAGTAGAAAAAAAAAGTCAAATTCTCCCATGCTGAAGGAGACTTGAAAAGTTCAAAAATCAACACCAAGCCTAAAGTTATTTCGGATGGAGGAAAGTCAAAACATCCTGTCCAAACTAAACCCAGAGAGGTTAAATAAAATTAATGATTTGTGTGTAAAATATCAATGACAAAAAAAATAACTGCAAAAAGGTCATCCATATAAGCAACTAGGATAAAATCACAAAATAATGAACCCAAAAGGAAGAGCGTACGGATAACACCTGCATTGGAGATGAAGAGGGTACGTCGGGCACGACAGCAATGCACTGAACATCAGTCACATGCGGCCTGGACACTTCGAGCCGAACACGGGTTCCACACTTTCTCAGAATTCCAATCACCTCTGAGCTGTTCAAACCCTGTATATCAGACTTGTCGATATTCAGGATGCGATCACCAATACGAAGCCGCCCATCCTTTAAGCAAACAAAAGACGCGGTTGCAAATCATGGCAGGTGGTTGAAGTCAACCCACTTTGTGAAATCCATTCTTCAAAGTTTCTACAACCTCAATCTAATTAAGAAAGTCCACACGACTACACAATGTGCTGCAAACCGAGTTGAAGGGACTATAATATAAACGAGTTTTACAATGTCACACCATTAATGATAATAGTGTGCTTGGATGCCGTCAGCACACCACTTGGCACAGAGCGAGTTGTAATTAGAAATGTTTCTTACACAGCTGAAAAATTAACAAAGGTGATAAACTAAGAACACAACAAATTAATTATTTTTAAAATGGTCATCACTTTTCTTTTTTTCTTTTCTTTTTACAGGTGAAAGTTTACTCCAAATACAACATCGACTGGTTTTTAAAACCATGGCAGTGACAGAGAAATGAAATCAACCAGAGGGCCTCACCGTGTCAGCAACACCACCGGGAAGGATCGTTTTCACCGTTATCCCAGATTCTTTGTTGCCTACGATACCGAAACCCAGGCTTCCTCCAGGATTAATCAACTCTATTACGTCCCGTTGCTCCTGCGCTTTCACACCTACCTTGAAAGAAAAAGGAAAGTAGATAAAAGTAACAGGGAAATTAAATTTGAGGGAAAATTTAAAGTGAAGTGCCTACATCTTCAAAATGACATTTCTGGCATGCATAGTCAATTGTTCCCAGCGGGCGTCTGCGTAGGCACGAAACCATCACCATAACGAGTCAAGTCCTATTACTTCAACACCACACAGCATGCATTCCATAAGAGGCTTTTGCCTAAAAAAAAAAACAAGAAAAAAAAAAACATCTCGGTCCCAGAGCTCTGTTGTATTTCTGACATTGTTCATTTTCACCAAATTTGCTCAACACAAATGCTTACCAGAGAAAATGTTTTAACCATAGCTTCTTCACTTTGCCCAGATGAGAATATGTTGCAATGTCATTGTTGCACCTCACCATCAAATGGCTCTTTGGCCACCAGGCCTTTTGTGAAATTACATCATTTTATTATCATCCATTCCAGGTACTGAACAGAGCGGTTTCCCAATGACGGCAATAAACTGCTCGTGCAACACAAACATCCTTCATAGACCGTGAGTGGTAAATTGCATTGGGATCACTTACTTCAGCAAAACAAACAATCCGGAAATAAATCATGGTAAAAATATTTTGCATTCAAAAAAAAAATGCTAATCTCTGCCACTTCATTCCATGGGCACCCGCCCCATATGTGTGCGAATAACTCGACACTCACATTTAACTGTACACGATTGAGGCTCATGGAAGAGTATGGTGTGAGAGTATAAAAGGGCAACGAACTGAGAGTGAGGATTAGAGTTTGACACAGAGTGGAAACGAGGGAAGAAAGACCGGGTAGAAATCGGGGATGACATCAGAATGTGGTGCATCGCATGCTTGAAGCCCTGCGGAGAAGAGTGGGGTCGGCAATGTGGTTCCACAAATGGCAGAAAAGAGGAACAAAATAGATGGTGTGCAGAAAGGCTGGATTTTGGGAGTTTGACTTGGAAGAGGTTACTGAATTAATGTGCACCCTGGAGTTGCTGGGAGGGTCAGAGGGCAGAGAGAGCAAAGGGAGCTCGACAGGCTGAGAGGCAGTAAAATAAATAAATTAATAGGCTACAAATCTTAGTGTGATGCGAGAGAAAGGCATGGTGCTTCATCCTCCATCATGCGAGATGTCCTCAATGTTGAGAGTTATGAATTCCAGATATAGGAGAGAGTGATGCGATAGCGGTGTACCATTCCCATTTGGAGATAGCAATACTCCATGGGGTTTCAGAAAAATGCCTTGTAGGTCGTGAGTAGTTCCTATTTTTCAGGGAATAACTTGGATGACAGAGGGATACCCAATCTGTGGATGACTATGAAGGCCAGCTTTGTGATGTGGTTAACCAAGGAGAGATCACGGCTGATGGAAAGGCCTACTCCCAATAGCGCACCATTGAAATGCATAGTTAGGTTCCTGGGAGGATCCTTTTGGAATGACAGGGTGAGACTGAAATTTGCCAGGATTCAAAGACATGCTCCATTTCTCAGACTAGCATACAATCAATTTCAGATTGGCAAATAGTGGTACAGATGCTATCTCAATGTTAGTGGGTTGAGAAACTGTATGCAGCAAAGCAGAATCAACTGCAGAAAAGGGAAAATGGTTTCCAGAGCATCGGAGAACTTGTTTTGTTAATGAAGATGACGAGGGACCAAGATACTGCCTTGGAGCACTGCAGTCCCCACTGGGAGAGGAGAGGGTTCCATTGATAGCATTGCGATGATGATGAGTCGACATCAGAAGCCATGTATAAAATGCCCTTGCATATGCCACAGGCAGCGAGCTTGGCAAGCAGGATGTGTCCAGAGAGATAGTGCGGCTTATGATGTGTCCAGAGAGATAGTGCTGACATCTTGTTTGGCATTTGGGGCACACCCATCCATTGCTGGGAGAGAAGCAGCAGAATATTAAATGTTGAATGATTGAGATGGATTCATGACAAATATAAATTAGGCTGTTTGAAGGGAGGAAATCATTTCTGTCAGCAGCAATGATGGATTCCATGACTTTGGTTATATTAATTGGAAGTAAACTTAATGGCCTGTCATTGAGGATCTGTTTTTGCACCCTTCTTGTGGATGGGAATGCTATTATCTGACTTCCAAGAATATGGAAGTTTGCCAAATGAATGACAGGCTTTCAAAGTTTCTACCACCTCAATCTAATTAAGAATGTCCTCACAACTACAGTGCATTCAAAAAGTATTCAGACCCCTTCACGTTTTTCACATTTTGTTATGTTGTAGCCTTATGCTGAAATCGTTTAAATTCATTTTTTCCCTATTCAATCTTCACTCAATACCCCATAATGACAAAGAGAAAACAGGATTTTAGAAAGTTTTGCAAATTTATAAAAATAGAAAACTGAAATATCATTCACATAAGTATGCAGACCTTTGCGATGACACTTGAAATTTAGCTCAGGTGCCTCACATTTCTCTTGATCATCTTTGAGATGTTTCTACTCCTTGATTGGAGTCCACCTGTGGTAAATTCAATTGATTGGACATAATTTGGACCGTGTCCGCCCTTGAGGCTTTACTTTTCTCTCAGCGGTCAGTCGATTGTGCTGCAATTACTTTCGTTCTCTGTATTTGTCCCAGTCTTTCACCCCATACTTCCTTGTTTAAAATCTGAACTAAACAAAAAAATTTTTTTCCCTTCTCTGTTCTGATTCGTTGTTCTTATTCGTTTATTCATTGTCCTTATTTGTTCGTTCGTTCTTCGATCACGGGTTTCACCCCCATTTCCATTTTCCCAGATAGTTTTCACTGCTCAATTTTAAAATGTTTAAACTTTCCCCTGAAGTACTGTATTCTGTCGTATATTATAACACCTTTTTCTTCTTCTTCTATGAAAGGATGCTTTTGACTTACTCACCAAATCTATTCATTCCAAAAAAAAATTCCATCTCTTACAGTTCCTCTTTTCTACATTCCCGAAACTCACCTGCACTCCACCCCTCCTTCAGCATCCTCAAACGTATTTTTGACTCGAAGGTCACAAGAAACTCATTTTGCAATAAATGTTCGTTTCCCATTAATCGTACACTTTCTAAAATCCAATATCACCCCTCCCCTCCAAATCTTCCCCATCACCCCTTCCCTCCAAAACTTCCCCATTACCCCTCCCCTCCAAAACGACCCCATCACCCCTCCCCTCCAAATCTACCCCCTTGCCCCTCCCCTCCAAATCTTCCCCATCACCCATCTCTTTCAAATCTTCCCCCTTGCCCCTCCCCTCCAAATCTTCACCATCACCCATCCCTTTCAAATCTTCCCCCTTGCCCCTCCCCTCAAAATCTTCCCTATCACCCCTTCCCTCCAAAACTTCCCCATCACCCCTTCCCTCCAAAACTTCCCCATCACCCCTCCCCTCCAAAACTTCCCTATCACCCCTCCCCTCCAAATCTACCCCCTTGCTCCTCCCCTCCAAATCATCCCCATCACCCATCTCTTTCAAATCTTCCCCCTTGCCCCTCCCATCCAAACCATCCCCATCACCCATCCCTTTCAAATCTCCCCCCTTGCCCCTTCCCTCCTAAACTCCCCCCACACCCCTCCCCTCTGAGACTCTCCCTCGCTCCTCCCCTCCTAGACTCCCCTCTCACCCCTCCTCCTCAAAGCGTCCTCCCCGCTTCTTCCCCCTTCCAACTTTCACCTTCATCTCCCCCAACCTTCTGCCTCGCTCTTCCCCCTCCTCAAATAACACCTCACTGTGCCTCACCCAATCACCATCAAACCTTTTGTCCACCCCATTCTTCCCTTTCTCCAAGCCATTCTGAAATCTCTGACACACCTTCAACAGCTCTCCCTACCACTTCCTCCTCTTCCACATCTTACCCTACCCCCCCCCCCCCCCCGCTGTTCTGCATCCGATGCTCCCCCTTCCTCTTCATTAATGGTATGGACCTCAAACATCCGGGGCCTTCGCTCAAACTTGACTGATCTCTCCATACAGGTTGCTTCTGACAAACCAGACGTGATCTGCTTAACAGAAACTTTCCTCCTTCATGATGTCTCTGATTCCTTGGTATCTCTCCCAGGTTACTCCCTCCTCCGGTATGATAGACCTGAGCCTCGTCCTGGAGGTGGGGTTTCTATCTTTATAAAAAAAACTCTTCCTCACTCGCCCTGCACTGCCCTCTCTCCACCTTACCCCCAGGAATACCTTTGGCCACAGCTTCCCCTTCGCTCCCACCTTTTGTTCATATTGTCGTGCAACTCCAACTAACATCAGAGTTGCGGATAGCCTAAACGGTCTAATGGAGGCAACTACCCAAACACGGATTCGGCTATGGCCGCGCGGGAGGAAGAAGGGGAATGGAGGCTGCGGCGAAAGCACTTAACTGCAGCACGCCGGCGTAGCTCCGGTCCTGTGTGAGGAAATTAACTCAAGCGGGCACAGGTTTGAATGGGAAAGCAAAATAATACAACGGTTTATTGAATAACAGGCAGGGACAGGAAAATACGCGCCAGTAATGAACTATTCTAAATCGGGATCCTGCACACCAGATATCAAAAACGAGACAAGGGGATATGAATACCAAAGAAACACGTCTTTTATGTCAAGTGTATACGTGGAGCTCGGCTTATCTGTCTCGTCGTTGGCTTCGGCTACTATCCACCATGGCCCCGATGCACCCACGAGGCCTTGCTCTAAGCCCTGATCCGCTCGCCGCCCACGAGGTCGGTGCACCAAGCTCCAAGGCACCCAACGCAGGCCAGCGGCTTCACCCAAGATCGATCCCCACACGAAGCACGAAAAGACAGGAACGGAGAGAACGCAGGTGTGACTGCACGTCTCGTCCTTCCAACTCGCTTCTCAATTGCTCACTGCCAAACTGCGCACTGCAAAATGCCAACGCAACTCGGGCTCTCTCTCTGCACTCAACTCTTCACTCAATCCACCTCTCCGGACTGCCGTCTCATCTCAACTCGAACTCCTTTGAACCAACTCTTCTGCACTGCTCACTCAACTCGTACTGAACTCGACTCACTTGCACCAGGACTCCAACTCGGGTCGGGGCTCTGATCTCATCTGAACTCCCATCTCATCTCAACTGCCGAAAATGGCGTCCTGCCCTCAGTAATATCCCTGGGCGATGCCGTCAGCATTGGCGCACCCCTCAGCCAATCAGAGCCTTCGCCGGGTCGTCCAGGGGCACGCCCACTGCGCCACTCACTCCCGTCCCCTATTCCTTGGGTTATAGCACGTGCTAGGCGAGGTGGGTAGGCCTCCCGAAGGTGCAAATGGTGGTGGCCAATTGTGGCGGTGTTCCAGCCTGATTTCTTCCTAAGTCATGTCAGGGGGGAAAGACGTCATTTAGTGTTGTACTAAAGGTCCTAACTAATGTTTATGTGGTCTGCAGTGCCATAATGGACAAAGGTTTGACGACTAGGTGAGACATACAAGGGCTCTACCGATTATTCCCGACACTAACTAACACACGAATCTCCTGGTAGATTCACAATTATACACCTTAACCGACAAAACGCCTAAACATGGCCTTATTACAGGAAGTGTTCCTTATCGCGACATCTCGAAGCATGTTACCTACTCAGATCTACTCTGCTCTACATTTTGCTCTACCAAATTCGTAACAATATGTGTGTTGTACCGTCCACCAAACAGTGATGACTCCATCTACATGTCGCTGTCTGAAAATATGGACCAACTTCTATCTACCCATCCCAACTCTCTTTTCCTCATATGTGGTGATTTCAATTGTCACCATGCCAGTTGGCTGGGTGTAGGTACCTCTCTCACCAGCCATGGGTCCTCAGCAAAGTACTTCTGCGACTCACTGGGACTGACACAATCTGTCAATTTCCCGACCCGGATCTCAGTCAACGGAGCATCTTCTCTTCTGGAATTGGTTATGACTAACTTCCCTGAAAATGTCTGCTGCTCTTCTTCTTCTGCCCCAATCGGCTCATTTGATCATGTGCTTGTTAAAGTGGACATCTCTCTGACCATTCTCAGAGAGCCTCCTCAGCGTCGACGAGTCTGGCATTTCAATCAGGCCAACTGGCACGGTCTTCAAGCAGCCATCAATCATCTGGACTGGTCTCCCATCTCTACCGCCTCTGGCATCAAATCATCCTGGGAATTCTTCCAAAGTAAATTGCTCTCTCTCTCATGCACAGATTTATCCCATCTCGTCTTCAGTTGTCATACCCTTCCTCCCATCCATGGTACACGGAATCTTGTGGTGAGGCTGTTGCCCAGAAACAACTTGCCTTCGTCTCCTGGAAAGCAAATCCAACGGAAGGAAATCGCATTTCCTTTCACAAATCCCGAAAAAAAGTGTGTGTCCATCCTCAGGAGAGCCAGGAAACAATATCTCTCCGTTCTCAAGACCGAACTCTCTTATCTGTCTCCCTCTTCCAAATCCTGGTGGCATCTAGTCAAATGTGTTTCTGGTGTTTGTTCCGCCTCCATCCCCTTCGTCACCTCAAACGGCTACACGGCTGACTCCGCACGTGAAAAACCTGAATGCCTCAACTCTGTGTTTGCCTCTAAATCCTCAACTCTGTGTCCCAAATCCATCCCTCTCTGTACCCACCGTACCAAGTCATACCCACCTGCTCCTCGACTCTGTGTCCTTTCCTTCTGACAAGGTGGAAACGTTTCTGTCAACCCTCGACTCTGATTCTGCAACTGGACCTGACGGCATCAGCCCACGGGTCCTAAAATCCTGTTCTTCCGCTCTTTCACTCCCTCTCTCTGTTCTCTTCACCCTCTCTTTTGCACAAGGTCATCTGCCATCTGCTTGGAAATCAGCCAACATCACCACTTTGCTCAAAAAAAGGTGCAAAAACAGATCCTAGCAACTACAGACCAATCACCCTTCTCCCAATTATCAGCAAAGTCATGGAATCCATCATTGCTTCGGATATGAAATCTTTCTTCTTCTCCAAGGGCTTGATCTCTGATCATCAATTTGGTTTCAGACATGGTCACTCTACTCTGGACATGCTGCTTCTGCTGTCTCAACAATGGATGGAGGTACTCAATGCCAAACAGGAAATTAGAGCTGTCTCCCTTGACATATCACGTGCCTTCGATACGGTCTGGCACCCCGCTCTGCTCACCAAACTCTCCTCCTTTGGTATCCATGGAAATCTCCACGCATGGCTGGCGGATTTCCTCTCTAGTCGTAGTCAACGTGTGGCCCTGAATGGGTTTCTCTTATCTCCTCTTCCTGTTCAGGCTGGAGTTCCCCAAGGCAGTGTTCTGGGCCCTGTGGTTTTTCTGGTCTTCATCAATGATCTCTCTGACTCTCTTGAAAATCCTCTCTATCTCTTTGCTGATGACTCTACTGTCTGTCGCTCCATTCCTCATCCCTCAGATCGGCAGTCTGCAGCCTCCTCACTCTCTGCAGACCTGGACAAAATCACAAATCACAGACTGGGCAAACAAGTGGAACATGTCTTTCAGTCCTGACAAATCTCAAACTCTTACGATGTCTCTCCGAAAAGACTGACTGGACAACCCTCTCATCCACTTTCTGAATAATCCTCTCCAAGAAGTTCTGTCACTCAAGCTTTTGGGTCTCACTATCTGCCATGATCTTTCCTGGGAAAACCACATTTCAAATCTGGCCTCCAAAGCCAGTCGCCGACTGGGCATCCTCCGTCGTGCGAAGTCCTTCCTTGGCACACCTGAGCTCCTCACCACATACAAGGCTTTCATCCGCAGCTCAATGGAATACTGCTCTCCCCTCTGGGCTGGTGCTCCTGCTTCACACCTAGCTCGTCTTCACGCTATTGAAACCAAAGCGTTCAGAATCATTGGAATCTCCAGCGATGAAGCTAACTCCAAGGGCCTTTCACTCACTCACCGCAGGCAGGTTGGTGGTCTTTCCGTCTTCTACCGACTCCTCTCCGGCCTTGCCCCCCAGCTCTCTCTGGGCTCTGTCCCCCAAATATTCCTACAGGTCGCACAAGATCTGCCTGCAACCCTCTTATGGTTAACCTGCCAAAATCAAGACTCTCTGCTCACTTCACACCTTCATTCCTCTTTTCTCCCGCCTCTGGAACAAACTCCCTCACTCTGTTGAATCCCACTCCCCCCTCCAGGTCTTTAAAACAGCTGTTCACCACCATCTCCTATCTTCCCCCATCCAAAAGTTGATCTTTTCTACCCCCCGCGAATTTCACCCCAAATCCACTTTTTTGAAATACCAACTTCTGTCCTGGAAGTCCTTTGTGTCCTTGTGTTTTATACTTCTCCCATCCCTCCCCCCCCCCCCCATTCGCACGCCTCCTCCTCCCCAAGCCCTCTCCCTCCCACACATCTCCCGATGTCCCTGCTCTCAAATGTTGTGTTTGTGTGCTTCCCCTTCTCTCCCCATCTTGTCTACCGATGCCAGGATACCAAAGGATTAGTCCTCTTTTTATATATTCTGTTTGTCTGTTTGATTTGTTTGTGAAATAAATGTTAGCTCTTTCACGAGCCTCGATTCTGTATACAAAAATAAAATTAAAAAAAATACGGACCTGCTCCCAAATCAGGACATGAACAGATGATGACAGTAGGCTGGTTTGAAAATATCTCAATACAATCGTGATTTAACATTATATTTTGTTATAGTATAAATGTATGATTGGGAATGATGTTGTATGGAATGAAAATAGAGGTATTGAGTTTAAATGTATGAGAAAATGACATGAGGGTTTCTACTTTCTAACCGTGACATTCTTGGATTCGTCATATGCAGATTCGCCATTGACTGGGGATAGAACCATTCATATGGGGTACAAACGGACCCCAAACAGTTCAATCTTGGTTTCATCAGACCACAGAATCTTGTTTCTCACAGAGTCCTTTCGGTGCTTTTTTGCAAACTCCAAGCAGGCTTTCATGTGTCTTTCACTGAGGAGAGGCTTCCGTCTGGCCACTCTGCCATAAAGCCCAGATCGGTGGAGTGTTGCAGTGATGGTTGTCCTTCTGGAAGTTTCTCCCATCTCCACACTGGATCTCTGGAGCTCAGCCAGAGTGACAATCGGGTTCTTGGTCACATCTTTTACCAAGGCCCTTCTCCACAGATTGCTCAGTTTGGCCGGGTGGCCAGCTATAGGAAGAGTCCTGGTGATTCCAAACTACTTCCATTTAAGAATTATGGAGGCCACTGTGCTCTTGGGAACCTTCAATGCAGCAGAAATATTTTTGAAGGCTTCCCCAGATCTGTACCTCGACACAATCCTGTCTCTGAGCTCTGCAGGCAGTTCCTTCGACCTCATGGCTTGGTTTTTCCTCTGATATGCATTGTCAGCTGTGAGACCTTATATAGACAGGTGTGTGCCTTTCCAAATCATGTCCAATCAATTGAATTTACCACAGGTGGACTCCAATCAAGGTGTAGAAACATCTCAAAGATTATCAAGAGAAATGGGAGGCATCTGAGCTAAATTTCAAGTGTCATAGCAAAGGGTATGAATACTTATGTCAATGTGATATTTCAGTTTTTTATATTTAATAAATTTGCAAAACTTTCTAAAATCCTGTTTTCTCTTGGTCATTATGGGTTATTGAGTGTAGATTGATGAGGGAACAAATGAATTTAAACGATTTCAGCATAAGGCTCCAACCTAAAGTGAGAAAAAGTGAAGGGGTCTGAATACTTTCTGAATGCACTGTATATATATTGTTGCGGATCTCAACGTCAACCTTTCCCCTTACCAAGGGGGATTAGTCCCCTTGTCTTTTACTAGCCGACGCGATCCAGGGCTATGACGTTCCTTCCGGACGACATTGAATAGGGTGGTAGGCCGAATTCCTATTGCCTAAGTACCAACGCCGGCCAGGAAGCAAGGAAATAAACCCCGCCCGAATCACGGTCATAAGTGGAAACGCCGAGTAATAGCAAACCGTGATCCGAGCCGTTAACAAGAACTAAACCCGATCTGAGCGGTTCCGAATCGTGCCACGCCTACCCAATGGGGGAAATGACTGATACGGTCGAATTAGGAAAGAAACAAGGAAGAACAGATTTATTTACAATTTGTACAGGAAGGAGAAGAAGAACACACAGTGAAGCTTACACAGTCTTAAATTATCCCAGGACACGGGCCCGTTTCACACTCAGACATACTCACACGGGGACGTAGATGGTCAGAGCGATGGTCCAGGGATGATGGCATCCAGGCAGTTCGCTCCGGACCCCGACTCGTACCGCGAAGAGATGGTCAGGGCGGCAGAAGCTCCCCGCGGGTCATTGACGCGGAGCGGACAATTACGAAGTTAATGCGGGGCGAAAGGTAGCCTGGCTGGCGGTTACTTCGCGGCTCAGCCGCGTACTTAATAAATGAACCGGGCTTTATATGCGCTCCTAATACAGTTAGCTGCAAAGCGCTTCTCCCGCCAGAGTCCTCTCACAGAGCGCGATCCCTTCCAGTTCGTTCACAAAGCCCTCTCCCGCGAGTCCTTTATCATGCGCAAGCTCCCTCTAACCCTTCTGCACGATGCACTTTCCTCACCAGTCCTCTTTACAATGCGCTTTCCTCACGAGTCCTTTATCACGAGAGTCCTTCCAAAGCCAACCTTCCAATGAGTCCTCTTTCCAACAAGTCCTTTTGAGGGCTTTGTGCATGCACTTATATATCCTTTGCAGCGAACCTTCCAGCACTTGCTGGATGCGCCCTTACCACACCCTCTTAAGCCATGCCCACCGAGCCCTGGTTGGTTGTTGGCTCTTACAGTCTCCGCCTTTGACATGCTGCTTGATGCGGCCACACCTCTTCCTCACGCTCCTCCCCCTTTCCAGGCCTACCTCCTGGCCATCCAAATAGTTTTAGCGAGCCACTGGCAGCTAACGCTGCCGGCCCAACGCGTAACAAACGAGGTGGATTAGCCGAATGAGGCGCGGGGTGGATGCTGCTCAACGAGGTCGATTTGGAAGGTGGCCGCAAAATGAACGGGACCTAAGCTTATTTATTTTACACAATGCAGGTATCACTAATGGAAATGGCATTATCCTCACACATACTATGACATAACTAATGTTCTAAGGTGGCCTCCGTCTTTCTTGTGGACTAAAAATGGGGGCAAACCTTTAACCTTTAATTATGTTATATTTACACTCAGAACCGCAACACTGCACCCCTCCTTCGCCAGGCTCGTACCCGAGCCGAACCCACACAAGTGAGTACGACCGGTTCTGATGCAAGGGTCAGGACTACTCTTTAACTTAGTCTGACACTTAGGTGTGGTTACCCTCTACATTTAACCTAACACCCTGTTTGTGACAGGTTTAAACACTAGATATGTCCCTCCTACTGCGTTGTGTACTAACTATCAGACTCACGCCCACAATTAACCGAATTACGGAAAGAATTCGCAAACTAAACATAAAGCCGGTGGGGAGCATGTTATTTACAAGACTAACCCTAATTATTTACAATTCTACAACCCAGGACCTGTTCTTTTGTGGGAGAGAATTTTGGAAAGGAGAAACACAGAATGCACTGCACCAATACACCATACACCCATATGCACCAAAAATGCACAATCATGCACAATCATCAATAAATGCACATTCATATGTCAAAAATAAATGATGTGTTGTGCTTGGCTGCGGCGTCTTCTTGCTTCGTCTTCAGTGTGCCATCGTCAAAACTTGGTCTTCTTTCCTGACAAACCAAAGGAATTAATAAAAAGGCACAAACCGTGTCCGTTTTTATTTCGGCCAGCAGGGCCAACTTAGGTGGTCCGACTGCATGGCATTGATGCCACTTGAAACAGTGGTCCGCAGGGCAAGGTAATGCTTGCAGCAATTGTCTGCCCCAGCAAAGGTGCCAGGCCACAGAACGTGTGGTCCATAGGTGTACCGGTGCAGACAACGGTGCAGCCGCACAGCTCAAGGTACCTGCACACTCCCCTCAACAAAAGATAATGGGTCCATGGGTGGGGAGGAAAGACAAAGCGGAGAGAGTCAGCGGGGGAAAGGGCGCAAGGGTACACACAATCACAAGGTAATGCAACATGAGGGGCGCGGGAGAGCGAGCGGAGAAAGCTCGTCCCTAGCCGTACATTACCCCCCATGTCAGCCTACACTACGCTTGCCCTTCCCCGTATTTACACTTTACAAATTCCGTCTCTACCGTCTTGTCTCCCATATCCTCTAATTCCAAGTTTGTCGTCCAATCCCTCCCAAGAAGGAAGGGATGGAATTACACACTGTCTCACCCACGTCATGATGCGTCTTTCATTCCAAATAGTTCACAAAACTTGGTGTGGAGTCCTGTCACCTTGGTGAGTGGATGTGGATGGTGCGAAGAGATTCTGATCATAGCTATCCTTCTAATGACTAACTCTTTAAACTACCCGGGGTCTTGCCCTGCCAATTCAATTGGCCTCTTTACACTATGTGGTTCTAAAAACCAATTCCCATTGACCATCCCTGTGGTGCCTCCCAAATTTGGTCTCACTCCCCCATTTTTTTCCAATACTGTGCCTTCGCACAATTCCGGGGCTGGGTCGTGTGGCTCTACCAGCAGGTCTACCTCCCTGCGCAACTCCGCCACTTAAGTCGCCACCCGAGCTTACCATGCTCCTTCAACTACCCTAACTCGGGGAAGGCCCCTCCTGGCTCTCTCACCCTGCTGATGCCCTCTCTGGCATTGGGCTACCCAGGTCCTCTCAAGATCCTCGGGCCCCACTGAACTCTACACTGAACACTACCTGGCTCCCAGAGCCCACCTGCGGCCTCACCTGGCCGACAGACTACCAGTGGCGGAGTGCCCATTTAACCATACTCGCCAATTAAGCCCACACGCCCAGCTATTCCACTCACTTATGCACCCCTCAAAGCAACAACTTGCTACTCCCTGCACCACAGATGTCAATATCCAAAAATTTACCTACTCCCTCTACCTAACTTTAAACTACCCTCCCCGGGTATTCGTGAAGGGGTCCATCTTCCCCCATCCACTCCTTCGCAACATGCACTCCACACCACTCATACCACACCATTTACTCCCACACACCAAGTATCCTCACCATTTATCCACTTGCACCCCATGCATGTCACTCACTCAACACCATTACACACACCCTCAATACACCACTTATACACTTTATCCGGTCATCCCCGACCAATGCCTCATTTCACCAAGTTCATCCACAACCAATTTCACTCAATTCCTCATTTGCGCCTAAACCTCATCCTCATACTCATACTCACACACACACACACAGCATCATCTAATTAACTATTTCCCCTAATACTCGTGCTTCCCGTCTTCCCTTACACTAAGCACTTCCCTCGTCATTAACATCCATCTAATCTCTCTACGTCCCCTCTGCTGGTACAAATGTCACTACTTAATTCTCATGTCTCCTATGCTGTCATCCTTCTAAATCCCTAACAATATCCTAGCCCGCCCTCGGCTAGTTTTCACTGCCATCCCCATAAACTAAAGCTCATGTGCCCCAACATGCATGAGGAATGGTAGATCTGCCATCCCTCTACACTGGCTACCATTCGCCATCACTACTGCCATTACTAATCATCCGCTACACTGGAGCCTCTTCGTGCGGGAATACATTTTCACAGCTCGGCTACGAAAAGCCGAGCAATGCATGCGGGTGGTTTGTCTCCTGTAGGTTGGGTCCGTCCGGCATTTTCGATTCTGGGGAGGAGGCATACTCGGGCCAAGGTTCCAGGTGCCATCCCGGCGCAGAGCCTTCCGGTCTCTGGCCCGTTGACCCAACCTCGGAGCACCGCGCCCGCCAGGGAGCGAAGGTCCGACCTCTCCTACCCCCCCTCAAATCGTGCCGTTTTCCTCCTGCGCCATGGCACGGCACCGACCATACAGGGCGGGGCCCGGCCCGAATTGTGCACTCTGCCGCGGCAATGATTCCCGCCAGCCCCACAGCACACAAAGAACACCACGCCCCGAGAGCTCGCGTCGGCTATCCGTTGCACTAAACGCTGCCCCGGTCTGCGTCGATGCTCGAGTCACATCCTCACACCACGCGACCCTTCCCATACTCACACATCCCATACACTCCCTTAATTCTGTTATTGCACTTTCTCGTGCACACCACCCAGGCGCACTCTCGCTGCTCGCACACTCTGTTACACACTTCTCTTCCATGCACTCCTCCTCTCGTGCACTCTCTCTTGTTACATCCTCTGTAACACCCATGGGTGTGCACTCCTGCACACACCCACGGGTGTGCAATCTCCTGCTGCACACCCAATTACGCGCTCTGGTGTGCACTCCCACTCACTCTCCTCGGCCAACTAACACTATGTGTTGCACTCTTCACACATACACTCCGTTGGGCACTCACTCTCACACTCTAACACACTCGCGCTCCAGCGCCGGTCGCACACGCGTGCCATTCACTTTCACACCTCGCACCATGGACCTTCCACGAGCGCCCGGGTGACGTCGCGATCCCAAGTGCGCGAAAAATCTTTTCGCGCCAAACACTTTCGTGCCAAACCTTTTCGCGCCATACACAGCCCTACTCACCTTCGGGATTCTTTTCCGCAGCAGCGCCTGCAAATTCTCATTGGGGTTAGGCAGCACAACATCACGATGCGAACACAGACTTTGCGTGCATTCCATCTTTTTCTCCCATTTAATTCCTATCTCTGCCGTCTCCTCAATCCCAATTTCCATTATAATTATGTCTTTTTCTTTTTCCTCGACGACCGCCGGTGCCAATGAAATTTCATTTTCCAACTCGGCGGCCATCGGCTTTTTCATACCCCAGGTCGCGATTTCTACCCCGGTCCACTTAACTGCGCTTTGCTCCACCTCGCTTTCTACGCGATCCTCATGTCGCGCTACCTCGTCGCGTACCAATGCGCCCTCTTCGCCCAACTCGCGCTCAATGTCTTCCCCCATCTCTTTTATTTGGCCACCTATTCGGTTTCCAAACCCTGTTAACCCGTCTTCCATTCCTTTCATTCTCTTGGGTGGCCATCCTGTTTTCCAACCCTGTTAACCCGTCCTTCATTCCTTCCATTTGGTTCTCTTGGGTGGCCATCCTGTTTTCCAACCCCACTAACCCCTCTTTCATTTCTCCCATATCATTTTCCAATCCCCCCATTTGATTTCCCAATTGCTCTCCCATTTTGTCCATTTTTGCATCCAGTTGGGTCAGGAATAGTCTAAGGTCAAACCCGATTTGCACAGCGGCCCCAGCTGCCACCGCGGGCTCGGCTCCCACCACCATGTGTGAGGCACCGCCATTTTCTTCGCCTGCCACCCCTACTGCTCATCAATTGTATCCTCCATTTCTCCCACTTCTTCCCGGGGGTCCTGGGTTGATTCTAATTCCTCCTCTACCTCCTCATTTACCCTCACCAGCATCCGACTGTCTTGGCTATCCATGGCACGAATACAATTTGGTTGTTAATAAAATTTCGGCCGCTCGTAATTTTGAGTGCGTTAGGCGCACTTCGGGTCCAATCCCACTTCCCTGATACCAATTGTTGCAGATCTCAACGTCGACCTTTCCCCTAACCAAGGGGGGATTAGTCCCCTTGTCTTTTACTAGCCGACGCGATCCGGGGCTATGACGTTCCTTCCGGACGGCGTTGAATAGGGTGGTAGGCTGAATTCCTATTACCTAAGTACCAACGCCTGCCAGGAAACAAGGAAATAAACCCCGCCCGAATCATGGTTATAAGTGGAAACGCCGAGCGATAGCGAACCGTGATCCGAGCCGTTAACAAGAACTAAACCCGATCTGAGCGGTTCCGAATCGTGCCACGCTTACCCAATGGCGGAAATGACTGATACGGTCGAATTAGGAAAGAAACAAGGAAGAACAGATTTATTTACAACTTGTACAGGAAGGAGAAGCAGAACACACAGTGAAGCTCATACAGTATTAACTTATCCCAGGACACGGGCCCGTTTCACACTCAGACACACACACACGGGGATGTAGCTGGTCATGGCGATGGTCCAGGGATGATGGCGTCCAGGCAGTTCGCTCCGGTCCCTGACTCGTACCGCGAAAAGATGGTCAGGGCGGCAGAAGCTCCCTGCGGGTCGTTGACGCGGTGCGGACAATTACGAGGTTAACGCGGGGCGAAAGGTATGCTGGCTGGCGGTTACTTCGCGGCTCAGCTGCATACGTAATAAATGAACCGGGCTTTATATGCGCTCCTAATACAGTTCGCTGCAAAGCTCCTCTCCCGCCGGAGCCCTCTCACAGAGCGTGATCCCTTACAGTTCATTCACAAAGCCCTCTCCCGCGAGTCCTTTATCATGCGCAAGCTCCCTCTGTAAGTCCTTCTGCACGATGCGCTTTCCTCATGAGTCCCTCTTAACAATGCGCTTTCCTCACGAGTCCTTTATCACTAGAGTCCTTCCCAAGCCAATCTTCCAATGAGTCCTCTTTCCAACCAGTCCTGTTGAGGGCTTTTTGCATGCGCTTGTATATCCTTTGCAGCGAACCTTCCAGCACTTGCTGGATGCGCCCTTACCATGCCCTCTTAAGCCATGCCCACCGAGCCCTGGTTGGTTGTTGGCTCTTACCGTCTCCGCCTTTGACGTGCTGCTTGATGCGGCCACACCTCTTCCTCACGCTCCGCCCCCTTTCCAAGCCTACAACGTGGCCACCCGACTAGTTTGAGTGAGCCACTGGCAGCTAATGCTGCCGGCTCAACGCGTAACAAACGACGTGGATTAGACGAATGGGGCGCGGGATGGATGCTGCTCAATGAGGTCGATTTGGAAGGTGGCCGCAAAATGAACGGGATCTAAGCTTATTTTTTTTACACAACACAGGTATCACAAATGGAAATGGCCTTATCCTCACACATACTATGACATAACTAATGTTCTAAGGTGGCCTACGTGTTGCTTGTGGACTAACTATGGGGGCAAACCTTTAACGATGTTATATTTACACTCAGAACCGCAACAATATATATATATATATATATATATCTAAGCTTGGCGAGTTCTGTGTATATATATATATATATATATATATATATATATATATATATATATAGCTGGAGGCAGAGTGTCGGGAGAAAGGTTGGCGAGTTCTGTCAGCTATTTGAGGTGGGGTGTAGAGGGTATATTGGCAATTTATTTTCTGCATTTCTTTATCGGCTTGGAGTGTGTGGGACAGAAAGAAGGAGGATGTGTGACAGAGTGGCCCAGGTTGCCTTGAAAGGCTCACTTTGGATATGGAGGCAGTTTATGGAGGCAAGTCAAACGGTGTAGGTTGAGGTCGTGGGTGGTAGTTCATTTCAGCCGAAATGGGTAGTGACTGAGCGTGGAAGAGAAATGGAGATGTTTGAATGGAGTGTGTGTGTGTTGCAGGAGTGGGTGTGGTTTTGCATGAATGTGTTTTTGTTTGAGTGGTGCATGTTGTAAAGGTAGGTGGTCGGTTTTTTGTTTTTTTTGGTGTGTGTGAGTGGGTGAGGGGCTGTGGATTCTGAGAGTGGAGGCGGTTTTGTTGTTGTAGTCTGTGTTCTCACGGGCTGGGGATGGGGGTATGTATGCATCCAGGTGTAGCTGCTGCATGTGGAGGCATATGTGCCCCTGCTGGCCAACCTCAGCTGACCGAAACATATTGAGATTGACGGGCCAAAACAAAACTGGATGATGCTGAGGACCCCGACTGAGGACCCGGTCAGTGAGGCACACTTGTGACCAGGTGTGTTTTGTAAATATATATATATACATACATACATACATACATACATACATACACTACCGGTCAAAAGTTTTAGAACACCTCAATTTTTCCAGTTTTTATTGAAATTTACGCAGTTTAATGTCTCAATGTACCCTGAAATGAAGCATAGAACAAATAAACAATTGGAGATAAAAAGGAAATCATAGAATCATTTTGTTTAACAAAATTTAATTTACATTTTTGACTCAGCAAAGTAGCCACCTTTTGAAGATATAACCGCCGAACACACTCGTGGCATTCTTTCCACAATGGAAATCAAATATTGTTTGGGAAGTTCTTCCCAACACTGTTGCAGAAGTTCCCACAAATGTGTTGCACTTGTAGGTTGCTTTGCTTTCACCCTTCTGTCCAGTTCATCCCAAACCAGCTCAATGGGGTTTAAGTCTGGAGACTGTGCTGGCCATTCCATGATTTGAAGCCTACCGCCTTGATCTTTTCCTCGAAGGTGGTATTGACATAGCCTGGAGTATTGACATAGTATTGACATAGCCTCAACATATATACAGTGTGGCCCCGTTATAACGCGATCGTTGAGGTCCATAAAATGTCATCGTGAAAAAGGTGGGTCGTGCTAAATCGGGGTTCAAGAAAATCAGCGTTCAAACTGACCCAATGTTACCCTAATATCCTAAAACAGTTCCCCCACCCTTCCCATGCCTCCTCCCCCCAGGCCCTCTCCCTTCCACACATCTCCCTGCTCTCGGATGTTGTGTTTGTGTGCTTCCCTTTCTCTCCCCATCTTGTCTTCCACTCCCTCTTTTTGGGTATTTTGTTTGTCTGGTTGATTTGTTTGTGAATAAATGTTAGCTCTTTCACGAGCCTCGATTCAGTATACAAAAAAAAAAAAAAAAAAAAAAAAAAAGGTGTGTTTAGGGTCATTATCTTGCTGTAGGATGAACCCCTGACCAACCAGGCGTATACCAGAGGGTATTGCATGGAGCTGCAAAATGCTGTGGTAGCCCTTTTGGTTCAGGGTGCCAGTCACTCTGTGCAAGTCGCCGAGTCTAGATCCAGCAAAAGAGCCACAGACCATCACGCTTCCTCCTCCATGTTTGACAGTTGGTGTCACACACTGAGGAACCATCCTTTCGCCTACTCGACGGCGTACAAAAACCCTGCGGGATGAACCAAAGATTTCAAATTTTGATTCATCAGTCCATAAGACCTTCTTCCAGTCTTCAGTAGTCCACTGGCAGTGCTTCATGGCCCAGGCAAGCCTCTTTTTCTCATTTTGCCATCTTAGCAATGGCTTTCTTACTGCCACTCGACCTGTCAAATCTGCAGCTCGAAGTCTTCTCTTCACAGTTGAAACTGAGACTTGCTTACTACGACCAGTGTTAAGCTGTGCTTGAAGCTATTGTCCTGTGAGCCACCTGTCACGCAAGCTGTTGACTCTCAGAAACTTGTCTTCTGATTCTGTTGTGACTTTGGGTCTGCCAGACCTCTTCCTGTCAGAGTTTCCTCCAGTTTCCCAGTGCCTTTTGATGGTGTAGGAAACTGTACTAACTGACACATTGGCTTTCTTTGCAATTTCTCTGAAGGAAAGACCTACACTTTTAAGGGTTATAATGGTCTGTCTGTCTTCCTTTGTTAATTGCCTTTTTCTCACCATTATGATAGCAATATACCACTTCCTACATTGCAATATTGTCCAAATAATGCATCAGAGGGTGTAATAAGGCCGAGAAAAATATATTTCCGGTCTCTGGTTTTGACCTCGATTTTGACCGCGCATCGATTTTGACCCTGCGCATCAACAATTTTTTTTTTTTTTTTTCAAATTTCCAACGGTACCGACAACAGCGCGCGCCCGTTCTCCCCTACAAAAGTACGTTTAGCTTGTCCAAATCCAACCAGCCGTTCCAAAGATATGAGTAGTTTTGTGTGCAGTGCCATCATGAATCTAATGGGCTGGATATTGTCATTTATTGAAACGAAGACGTTCTTTGTCGGGTTCGTCTGAAGCAACCACAAGGCCTAGAGAGCTGCGGGTGGCCTCATTAGTTAGGCCTGGATCCTATGTCGTTTGTCATGAAGTTGTAAGTGCCTGTGTTAATCTGGTGGACTGGGAGAAGAGATCGTGGGAGACCATCGGCATGGATTCAAGCGCTTCCGCGTTAGCCCAGCAGCGAATTTGCAGATTTGAATGACACCATACAGCCCATCTGCGCATGCGCGGATTTGATACACATGCAGCGTGTCATCCCATACACGAAGATTGGTCCAGGGGGTGTGGTCATTTGCGCATGCGCAGTTCTTTCAGCATTCAAATGCTTCGGCAATCGCCTGTTAGACCATTTGCGCATGCGCAGTGTTGACGCGATCGACGCATTGGAATGTTTGAAGGTATGGCGAGACGATCTCGAGAACAAAATGGCAGTCTATAATATGCTTGAAGAACTTAATGATTTTCAGAATAAATACATTTTAAAATAACTTATTAAGCCTGTGTTCATTATTTACAAAAAGGCCGACCTGTCCCATTGGCTGTCTTTAATTTCTCTCTGGACGGCGCCACAGCAGATGAGGAGGACCACAAGGCATGAGGACACAAAAACAACACCTTTATATGTGCAATCGATGCTTTTTTTAAAAGAAAAACGAAAGAAAAAAAAACCGTATCGCCACATCAATTCTGGAACTTTGGTCTGATCAGAGACCAGCAATATATTTTTTTCGGCCTAACAGTCTGTTCCAATACTGCTTTTATACAGACAGGGTGTTTGTTATCAAGTAATCAGCAGAGGTTGGGACACCTGCAGAAATTGTTTGCATCAACTTTCAAGGCTTAATTTACTTACATTGCTGCAGAACAGCTGTAAGTTGTTAACCCATTATTTGTTCCCTGAAGAAGGCCTTTATTTATGACATAACTGTGCAATTTACATTATTTTCGAGTTTTTGCTATTAAACCTAAACTTTTTTTTTTAACCTCCAGCAATTTACTGCTTACCTTTGTACCATTTCAGGTTATTCACTGGACTTGAATTGCTTAAATTTCAATAAAAACTGGAAAAATTGAGGCGTTCTAAAACTTTTGACAGGTAGTGTATAACCCTGCTCTCTACTGTTTTTGTGCTTCCCTCTCTCTCTCTCCCCCTCTTGTCTCCCCCTCCCCTTATTATATGTTCTATGTGTTAGCTATTATACGAGCCTTGACTAAGTATACAAAAAAACCTTCAGAGAGCTGCACAGCAATTTTCAAGAAAAGTAAAATAAAATAATGTAAAGTACTTAAAAAAAAAATTAAAGAATCACGATTTAAAAAAACAAAGTTTATATTTGAAAATCACCGAGCTTGATGAGGCGTTGGGCTTGGTGCATGCTGGTAAATAGCCCTCTCGGACAGAGCCGATGCATGGAATTTCACACTACAGAAACAACGTTGAATTTGCGATTTGCATGCAAGAATTGTCTGCAAGGGCAAGCTGACTTTAGTTTATGTATTTGACTTTCTTCACAAGTAGAAAAAGCATTTATGGTAGATGCTGATGATACAACCGCGTTTGCTTTTTCCGTGTTGCTAATGCAAACATTCATCAAAATCATAGCAGCGAGAAATTACGATCCCCGACCCTAGCTGTACTCCGCCCTAATAAAACTCAAATGAAAATACATTATTGGCAATGCTATTTTACCACCCGAAGGGGGGTCGGGGGGTCTCTGATATAGTGGGAGGGGACAGCTGAATCATGCAAGGGGTGTGGGGGGGGGGGGGTGGGGGGGAGCAGCTGAAGCATGAAACTCTGATGTAGTGCTCCACTGAATAACATCAAATCATCAAACTTTATAATCCACCACTGCTCTCTCTTGTGCTGAGTGTTGTGACCACTTTTTTTTCCTTCAATCAGATTCTGCGGTTGAACTGCAGAAGGCGAGGGTTTACTCACCTTTGAGTGCGGAAACACTAGCTCGACATATACCCTTTAATCTACTCAAATATATGAATGGTGAAGGCGAGGAGGTGGGCGAGTTTAAAATGAAATCAGCATGTATATATAATGTGCAGCTTGTACTTGGGCCTGCTTTCCCACCATATTTATAAGAATGCAATACTAAAGCATTAACACATTATACCTTTCATGTCAGCAAATCACAAGGCACTTGTTAGATAAATCGATCGTTACGATTCGATAAATCCTTCAATAATTTTGCCCGCATGCCTGCTGGGTTAAACTCTCACATCAATAATGTTCTGCGGCTTTTGCTTATTAATTACTCCCTCCATACCTTTTTAACCTCACTCTCCTTCGCCCTGAAGACATCAATGATAAATAAACGATTATTTCTTTAATGGCCTAGGTTATTCCCATCTTATTATGAGTTCGTCTGGGGAACGATTTTGGTTGAAGTCTTTGATGAACTGGCTGGTCAGGCAGGACATTCAGCCGAAGGTGATTTGTGCAGGAATTTGGAATTTGTTGGAGGTGCTGGATACAACTCACCTACTCTTCACAAAGGACACAGGATGGATCTTTAGCATTCACCATCTGTGCTGCCAAGAGGACAGGACATCTTGAAGATGATGTACGTCTGTAAGAAGACATACATCTTCCCAGCTTGAAGTCCATCCGAGAGACTGTGATGAAATGCCCTCCCTACGAACCGCCGGTCTGAGTTTATCGTTTGGCCGAGAATCAAACTCCAGACAAGACAAGACAAAAGGTTATTCGGTCGAAGCTAATGATGCAGGGATGTAGAATATTGGGTTTATTATGCGATGTAGCCTGCATACTGCTGTCGTCAGCTAAATACGAGCTCACGTGTGATGCGGGTCCAGCATCTTCACTTAACCACATTCATACCCAGTGAAGGTTCATTCCTTTCAGTTGTGATCATATGTCATATTAAGCCACTCGGATGTGGTGTAAACACCGATCTGATATCTATACGAGCCGCACAAAGTGCATGATTATCTTCAACATGCAGGTGATGGTTTTAAAAGCAAGTTACCTGTGTAGTCGATGCGGTCGACATTTCATCGGACAGGCTTCCACGGGTCGTGAGCAGACGGACCAAACAATCTGGCTGCTGCAGTAACTCGAGGGCTTTCTGTTGAGATGCAACAGAGTCCACAAGAACATCGTTCACAGACAAGATCTGGTCCCCGGTTTGTAACCGCCCATCCCTGCCAAACATACCACAAACAGATGGGGAGCATTTATTAAGAGTGATGGGACTATTGTTGCTCACATTATACAACAGGATGTGAATGTGCACAGGTGGTTGCAAACTGGACAGCCAGCTTAATTTGGCCAAGCTGCTATAGTCATGGTATAAAAAAAGCAAAATTTGCCAATTTGCAAAAGACTGGCACATCTAAATAAATTAGTTTACCAAAAAAAGAAAAACCCAGTGCACCTCTTAGGCTCTTACATGAGCCTCGATCTTGTATACAACCTCGTTTCTCACCTACCAGTGAAGTCCCTCCTGCCTTGTGCCGGTCAAAAATACTGTACACCCATTAGCACTGTTGTTTTCCTTCTCCAGTAGTGTATGTGGTGTGTGGTGTGTGGTGTGTGGTGTGTGTACATATATTGTCATCATCATAATCACCATCATGTCTACGGAAGTAAAGGTAGTCCTATACATCTTCCCATCTGCACTATGCAATGGTACAATACTGGGTTAAATTGGTGCTGCAGTTTAGAGGGCTCATGGGTGATTGTCAGTGCGCCCCACCAAAAGACCTGGTGTTGGCTTAACGATAAAGGTGGCTGCCTTAAATCTTAGGGTCTTGAGTTTGACCCCTGTTGTGCCACTGAATCAACACCAGGTAGGTTGACTCAGCCTGTCATCCTTCCGAGGTTGGCAAAATGAGTACCAGCTTACTGGGAACAGGGGGCACTGCATGAGCAGCACAGCCGCACCCCCACAAAAATGATGCAGCCAAGCAGTCACAGGCCGCATACGAAAAGAACAACAACCCCACCAAATATTGTCTCGACGCCGTTTGAAAGCTGAAACAGATTGAGCATCCACCACATTCCAGGGAAAGCTGTTCTCGTGTTCAAATACTCTCTGACTTGATTATTTTTTTCTCCTCAAGTCGAACCTGCACCTTTGCACAGTGTTTAAGAGTTATCTCACGTTGAAAGGTATTCCACCGGGAGTGAAGAAATCCTGCAGTTTAATCTGATCGATTCCATGTAACGTTTTACGTTTGGGTCATATAACCACGGTAGTGGTGATAGAAAAGTGAATGCATATTCAAACGCCGGAGTCTCTCTGGAGAGTAAAGTTCACATAGCATGGGAATTATCCTTGTAGCCAGTCTCTGGATCTTCTCAAATGTATTAAGGTCCATCAGGAATCTCTGGTGCCAGGTAATATTGCCCCACTCCGATGAGTGCACTAGTGCCTTAAAGATCACAGGGAGGATTTCCTCATCCAAATTCACAAAGGATCAGTTGATGAGCCCAAGTATTCAGTTGACCTTGTTAACCTGAACACATGCTAATGGCACCTTAACTCTCCATCCACAGTAGTAGCAAGGTCGGTCTACTCAATCACTACCTGCAAGCCTGCATTTCCCATGTGGAATATGCCTTTCTGACGTTACCCCGACACAGATGCAGTCTTGTATTTTTTCAGACTGAAGGGAAGTAACAACAGTTATGACCGTTGCATGGTGACTTTTTTTTCTTTTTTTTTCTGTACTGAACCGAGGCTCGTGAAAGAGCTGACAACCGCGAGGGAAAGACAGCACAGGGGGACCACGAGGGAAAGACAAAGACAGCACATGGGGACCACGAGGGAAAGACAGCACATGGGGACCACGAGGGAAAGACAGCACATGGGGACCACGAGGGAAAGACAGCACATGGGGACCACGAGGGAAAGACAGCACAGGGGGACCACGAGGGAAAGACAGTACAGGGGGACCACGAGGGAAAGACAAAGACAGCACATGGGGACCGCGAGGGAAAGACAGCACATGGGGACCGCGACGGAAAGACAGCACATGGGGACCACGAGGGAAAGACAGCACATGGGGACCGCAAGGGAAAGACAGTACAGGGGGACCGCGAAGGAAAGACAGCACATGGGGACCGCGAGGGAAAGACAGCACATGGGGACCATGAGGGAAAGACAGCACATGGGGACCGTGAGGAAAAGACAGCACATGGGGACCACGGGGGGAAAGACAGCACATGGGGACCGCGAGGGAAAGACAGCACATGGGGACCGCGAGGGAAAGACAGCACATGGGGACCGCGAGGGAAAGACAGCACATGGGGACCACAAGGGAAAGACAGCACATGGGGACCGCGAGGGAAAGACAGCGCATGGGGACCGCAAGATAAAGACAGCGCATGGGGACCATGAGGGAAAGACAGTACAGGGGGACCGCAAGGGAAAGACAGCACATGGGGACCGCGAGGGAAAGACAGCACATGGGGACCGCGAGGGAAAGACAGCACATGGGGACCGCGAGGGAAAGACAGCACATGGGGACCGCGAGGGAAAGACAGCACATGGGGACCGCGAGGGAAAGACAGCACATGGGGACCGCGAGGGAAAGACAGCACATGGGGACCGCGAGGGAAAGACAGCACATGGGGACCGCGAGGGAAAGACAGTCAGTTTAACCACCGAAACCATAGAGCGTACGGCCCTGGCGCTTCAAAGCGTACACCACATCCATGGCAGTAACGGTCTTTCGCTTTGCGTGCTCCGTGTAGGTAACAGCATCGCGGATAACATTTTCCAGGAACACCTTGAGAACTCCACGGGTTTCCTCGTAGATGAGACCTGAGATGCGCTTTACTCCACCACGGCGAGCAAGGCGACGAATAGCAGGCTTTGTGATTCCCTGGATGTTATCACGCAGTACCTTGCGATGATGTTTAGCACCTCCTTTGCCGAGACCTTTTCCACCTTTACCACGTTGACATGACGACACCGTTCCATTTGATTCCAAAACAGATTGACACAAACGACGAGCGTTCTTGTGTCTATATCAATGTCTATATCAATTCATACGCTGCAGCTGGAGAGTTGGCCCCTTCCAGTGTTAATCCTGCGTTGTTCAAAGACAGGAGGATAGGTCCTACTTCGGCAAACCATTCCACCTCTGTGGGCGCAATCCAGTTGTTAAGCATTGGTTGTTCATTTATCGAGCTAACATGAGGTAGACATCCAGATCCTTCTAGACAAATGAAGTCGATGTTTACCTCGAAGGATTGTCAATACAGTATGGCATCATCTGCATAAAGTTAGATACTGCTACGTGTTGAAGATGGCAGGTCATCGATAAAGATGACAAAGCACCTGACCAAGGACACGACTACCTTGCGGTATTCCACAGAATACATCTATCCAATCCGACTCAGCTCAATTCACAACTACTCTTTGTGGTCTCTTAGCGAAGAAGGCTTCCAGCCACGTGATGAGTGTTCTTCAATACAAAATTATATTGATTTCTCTCAGTCTTCTGTGGGAAACCGAATGAAAAGCTTTGCGGAAGTCTAGAAAAATTACATCCACAGGCACTCGGTCATCCAATGATCTAGCTGAGTCTTCCAACTGCCACAGGAGAGGAGTTAAGCAAGAAGCAGGGAATAACAAGAACAAGCGTTACGCCTAGGTCCCCCGTCGGTGAAGTGATGCGAGTTGACAAAGTGGAAGACGCAAGGCGGTCATCTTGGATTTTGACGTGGCGATCCAATTTTCAAGAGCGTCCTTCCTTATGCATAGATACACCCACACACCAGATTAGAAGTTCGTAGTTAGTAGTTAGTTTATTTTTCAAGATATTTCACTCACAAGGTTCAGACATACATGGTGGCGGCCATCTTGGTTTTGACGTGGCGACCCAATTTTCAATAGCGTTCTTCATTATGCCAAGATACACCCACACACCAGATTAGAAGTTAGTAGTTCGTTTATTTTTCACGATATTTCACTCACAAGGTTCAGACATACATGGTGGCGGCCATCTTGGTTTTGACGTGGCGACCCCATTTTCAATAGCGTTCTTCCTTATGCCTAGTTGCACCCACACACCAAATTAGACTTCGGTCCTTCGCTTACGCATGGACGGACGCACGCACGGACGGATGGACGGAGGGGAAAACCATAGTCCCCCTTTCGCTCCGCGGTGCGACGGGGGACAATAACACTCGGTAGCACGCATACCTCCGCCAGGCTCAACACGATTTGTATCCCACTGATAGGCCGGATCTGGACTCTGATCTGAACCAAAATCGAATCGCTTGTTCTTGTTGCCAAACAAACTTATTCACCGAGTTTCGTATGAATCGGTCCACAACGTTTTGAAATATCGTGCTATATATTGTTTTTGGCCTTATCTCTCCAATGGTGAAGAATCACTTCAAACATTCTGGAATCCAGATCCGGATTCAGATCTTCACAAAAATCACACCATTTAATCCATGTCACAAACCCAAATGCTCCACCAAATGTCGTTCAAATCCGTCCACAACTTTGAGATATCTTGTTCACAAACAGACAAACAGAAAAAAAGACAGACAGGGGTGAAAACAACCTCCATCCACCGTCGGTGGCGGAGGTAACAAAACGATTGTTTCTTTTCGTGTTTTGGACATTGATTGTGATCTACATAATCGAGGATTTTCAAATGTAGAGCCTTGTATCTGATTCAACTTGCTGAGACAAAGCAATCTTTATTTATTTATGGGTTAATTTCAAGCAATGTAGATCGTAAATACAGGGGAATTATGCAGCAGGGTGCCTGATACTATAACATGTTCCGAATGTTTGTTACGACGTTGCAGAATCCTGACGGTGCAGTGCCTTCAGGAAGTATTCACACCCCTTGCCTTTTTCACATTTTGTTGTATTACAGCCTGAATTTAAAATGGATTAATTTTTTGAGATTATTTTTGTCACCAAACTACAAATAATACACCATAATGTCAAAGTGGAGTATTTTTTTTTTTAGAAATCTTTTACAAACTAATTAAAACTGAAGTGCAGAAATATCTAATTTACACAAGTATTCAACCCAGAGTCAATACTTCGTAGAAGAGCCTTTGGCAGCAATCACAGCTTCGAGTCTTCTTGGCTTTGTCTGTATCAGCATTGCACATCTAGATTTGGGAAGTTTCTTCCATTCTTCCTTGCAGATTTGCTCAAGCTCTGTCAAGTTGGATGGGGAGCGTCGGTGAACAGCAATCTTCATATTCTCAATTGGATTAAAGTCTGGCCTTTGGCTGGGCAACTCAAGTACTTTCACATTCTTGTCCTGAAGACATTCCAGTATTGCTCTGGCTGTATGGGTGGGGTCATTGTCCTGTTACAACATCAATCGTTGTCACAGTCCAAGGTCTTTTGCACTCTGAAGCAGGTTATCCTCTAGGATTTGTCTGTACTGGGCTCATTGTTCCCTCTATCCTTACAAGTCTCCCAGTCCTTGCCGCTGAGAATAATCCCCATATCATGATGCTGCCACCACCATGCTTCATGCTAGGGATGGTGTTAGATGCATGATGAGCTATGCTCGGTTTCCGCCAGACGTAGAGCTTTGAATTCAGGCAAAGGACTTCAATTTTCATCTCATCAGACCACCAAATGTTTTGCCTCATGCTCTGTCTTTCACGTGCCTTTTTGCAAACTTAAGGCATGCTGCCATGTGCCTTTTTCTCAGATGTGGCTTCCATCTGACCACTCTCCCATAAAGCCAAGATTTATGAAGGGCTTTGGAGACAAGTTGCATGGGGAGTGTTGATGGACAGCAATCTTCAAGTCATGCCACAGATTTTCGATTGGATTAAGGTCGGAGCCCTGACTGGGTCACTCAAGGACATTTTTCTTTTTGTTCTTTAGCCACTCCAATGTAGCTTTGGCTGTGTGCTCCGGGTCATCGTCATGCTGAAAGGTGAACTTCCGTCCCAATTTCAGCTCTCTTGCAGAGGGCTTCAGGTTTTCCTCTAGAATTTTTCTGTATTTTGCTTCATCCATTTTCCCTTCTGTCCTGGCAAGTGCCCCAGTACCTGCTGATGAGAAACATCCCCATAACATGATGCTGCCACCACCATGCTTCACAGTAGGGATGGTGTTCTTTGGGTGATGTGCTGCATTGTGTTTGCGCCAATCGTAACGATTTGCATTTCGGCCAAAAAGTTCCATCTTGGTTTCGTCAGAACACAAATCCTTTTGCCACGTGGCATCAGAATCTCCGATGTCTTTTTACATACCTCAAACGGGACTAAAGGTGGCCTGTTTGAGTAATGGCTTCATTCTTGCCACCTTTCTAGCTGATTTTATTCTGAAATAACCAGAATCACTACAATTTAACAAAGGTGGAGGCCAATTAACTTGGTGTGCGATTTTGAAGGTGATTGGTTGCACCTGAGCGAATTACCTCCGCCACCAAAGGTGGATGGAGGTTATGTTTTCACCCCTGTCTGTGAACAAAATATCTCAAAAAGTTGTGGACGGATTCGGCCGAAATTTGGCAGAGATGTAGCGTATGTCACAAGGACGAAATGATTAGATTTTCATGAAGATCCGGATTCGGATCCGGCTACTAGAATTTTAAAAAGTGATTCTTCACCATTGGGAGATAGGGCCAAAAACTATACATTGCGGGATATCTCAAAAAGTTATGGATGGATTAGGACAAAACTTGGTGCACAGATTGTGTGTGTGACAAGGAAGAATCGATTCGATTTTGGTGAAGCTCCGAATACGGATTCAGATATGGGAATTATTTAATTTTTTAAGTGATTATTCACCATTGAGTGATATAGCCAACCAGGCGGAGTGCTCTCTACTGAGTGCTGTTCTACTTTACAATTGCTATTATAAAGTGGGGGCGGGGGGAGGTGGACACTTATCCAATGAAGATATTCTTGTTTTGTATTATTATTAACTAATTTTCTGAAATTTGTGGAATTTGTTTTTCACTTCAAAGTTGTGGGTTACAATGTGCAAATAAAGGTGGAAAAAGTCTGATTTCATGCATTTTAATTCCAGGCTATGAGGGAATTAAAGGTGAAAAAATTAAAAGGGGGTGTAGACTTTCTATAGGCACTGTAATGTGTGTGCACATGTATATATGGCCTCACTACACTACTGCAAGAAAGTCTGAGCCATTTTGCATTTTGCTTTCTGATGCACAAGGAAACAAAAAAAGTGTGTTCAATGCAAATCCCTTTATGAAAAGTTGTAAGAAAGTGATATTCAAACAGCCAAATTTGTACACAATAAACCTTGATGTAGATTAATACCAAGTAGTTCCATCCTTTTCCTTCAAATCCATTTAATTTCTTCCAAGGACACTTTCAAATGTTATAAACTTATGGAATGGTGTTCTCTGCTTTTTTTATGACCTTCCAAAGATCGATCATCTGAGCTGCGAGGATATATTTTTTTACTGTTTCTTTGTCCCAAAAGTCCAATATAACTTCAGTGATATTGAGATCTGGGCTTTGAAGAGGCAATTCCATGCGTTGAGACTCCAGGTTCTTCTATATTTTGCAAATAGGTTTGAATTATACCAGCCGAGTGCTTTGGATAATTGTCTTGCTGCAAGATGAAGTTTGGACAAATAAGTCTTGCGCCACTTGGGATAGCACGGTAGATTTGAATTTGCTTGTACCTTGCTGTCGTCAATATACCATACATTTTCAGCAATTTTCCAACACCAGTTGAGGATATGTATCCCAAAACATGAATTGTACCTCCTCCATGCTTAACTACCGTCTTCAAGCAAAGCTCTTTATAAGTTGCAGGTTTTGGTCACCTCACCCACTGTCTTCCATTGGATCCAAATAACTGAAACTTTAACTAGTCTGTCCAAGCATTTTTGACCATTGTTCCATTGTCCAATTTGTGTTCTTGTGCATATTTTAGCCTTTTGGTCTTGGTCCCTTTTCTTAATGAAATGGAAAACCAAATACTGCATTGGAGTCATCAGAAGGAACCAGAAGAAGTAAAGAGCAAATATGGAGTCATCAGGACGAACCTGGATAGGATTCAGGTTTCAGCTGCTACTCCTCTACTCTCAAACCCATCCAGGCACAGTCAAGTGAAGTAACAGAGGTTGTTTTGTTTTGTTTTTTTAACTTCAACACATCCTTTAATCCCGATATCAACAGTGACCATAGTGTCCTTATCCAGATTTGTTGTCAATTCAACACTCGTTTTCTCTCTATTCCAGTTTTTGGGTCTTCCACTCATGGTGTGAATTACAGATGATGTTTCTCTGTACTTGTTGATTGTGCTTCAGACACCACACCTTAAAATAAAGTGATACGAGCTATTTCACTCAAAATGTCTTTCCTTCTTTATGCAGAAGCACAATTATATGGTGATCTTCCACTGATATTTTAGCCATTTTGTTTTAAGCTAATAGATAATCCTGAGAGATTTGTATTCTCCAGTACAAAAAGTGAGCTTTTAGCTTTATGGCTGTGTAGAAAGGAACACCAGACAACGAGTCATCAATTCGATTTGATTTGTAAATGTGACCGATTAACTACTACAACACTTCATATTAGCTGCTTATGTATAAGCTTCGTTTACTTCGAGTTGTGATCATCAGTTTTTGAAGATACTGATCAATGTGAATTGTAGATTGCTAAATGATACCATTTAATCTGGTGGTTGGGGGATTGAACACTTCTCTGTGGGCAAGTAAATTACCAGCAGGCACGCGCGACTTATGTTTTCCACGTGTGCAAACAAGTTGAGAATTAAAACTTCCGCCAAGCCGCCATTTTGAGTGCTCCATTTTAAATGAAGGCCTCCACGCTCAGGCCATCCGACTTGCAGCATGAACTCGCATCAATACGTTTGTGCCACGTGGGGCTCGGCATGGTTTTGCTGCAATATAAATACAGGGTCCGGCTGGGAGGTGTGACGATTTTCAGAAAACTCGTACACAGTTATTTTTAGTCGAATTTCAATTTTTTTTTTTGTTTAAAGACTACATATATAATGCCATTTAATACACTGTAACAAAGACATTTAAAAAATGTAATTCATGTTTGAATTGGGTATAACAATGCAAGTGGGGGTCTAGCGCATGCGTGATGGCTGTTGGTTACTCGTTGTTAGGCGCCATTTCAGTAGCCATGGAGCTGTGGATGATTGAACATTGCGTCTTTGTTGTTTAGACGTTTATTCAAATGGGTAGTTCGGTGGTGCTTACACAGCGCAGATTTCGTACTCACTTCAATGTTGGTCGACGTGGCGCCGTTCCGTCTCGAAACACAATATTGAAGTGGGTAAAAAACTTCAGGACAACTGGATCTGTGAGGCCGGGGGCAGCTCGGGGAGGTGATCGAACCATTAGGACCCCGGAAAACATCGAAAGGGTTCGACAAGCTGTGGAGGCCAGCCCTCGTCAGTCAGCGGTACGGCACACTCGCGCTCTATGGATGTCAGACAGATCAGTTCGTCGAATTTTGCACTTGGACCTTCATTATCACGTGTACAAAATCATGGTGGTTCAAGAACTGCAGCAGAATGATTTCGTACGGCGGTTTACGTTCGCAGAAAGAATGCTGGAACTGCTGAGGGATGACTGTTCTCATCATGAGTGATGAGGTGCATTTTCACTTGTCGGGAAGTGTAAACAAGCAAAATTCCCGATATTGGTCAGCAACAAATCCGCGAGAACTCCATCAAAGACCCCTGCACTGCGAGCGAGTCACTGTGTGGGCCGGAATAGTCCGATTCGACATAATTGGGCCTTATTTTTTCAAGGAAGGCGGACGCACTGTAACAGTCAACTAACAACGTTATGTTACGATGTTGCGCGAGTTCTTACTGCCTGAATTGAGACGACGTCGCATTGACCTCCCTACAGTTTGGTTTCAGCAAGATGGGGCTACTTGCCATACCTCAAGAGAATCAATGGCCTTATTAAGAGAACATTTTCCAGGGCACCTCATTTCAATCCGTGGGGATGTGGAGTGGCCCCCTCGATCGCCCGATCTTTCACCCTGTGACTATTTTTTATGGGGTTACCTGAAAGCTAAGGTTTACATTGAAAAACCACACACTCTTGAGACCCTTTCAGATGCCATCACCAGAGAAATTCGAACTATTCCACTTGCCATGGTTGAAAGGTCGATGGACAACTTTTCCGCGCATCTGCAAGAATGCTTGGACAAGAACGGCCGCCATTTAGATGATGTCATTTTTCAAACATGAATTACATTTTTAAAATGTCTTTGTTACAGTGTATTACATGGCATTATATATGTAGTCTTTAAAAAAAAAAAAAATTGAAATTCGACTAAAAATAACTGTGTACGGGTTTTCTGAAAATCGTCACACCTCCCTGACGGACCCTGTATATAATGTATGTATATGAGGATAGAGTATTAGAGTATAGTGAAATACAATGTAGAACAAATCGCAGGTGTTTCTTGTTTTTTTAAAAATTAATTATTATTATTTTTTTTTTAAATAAAGTGTGCATGTTGTAAATACTCAATACTAAAAATCTCAAGCCCCACCCCTCCCTCCCTAACCCACAAAAACACTCACTGTAGCTACTCATAATAAATATGCTATCGTAGCACAACTGCAGTTACAGACAAAGATGATCTCTCACCGATGGGCAATCCCTCCTTCATTGATTTTTTTCACAATGATACCCAACTTGTCTTTAGAGGAATTTTGAAGGCTCGTTACACTGAAGCCCAGACCCTCTCCATTGGGCTTGTACAAGTTTATGGACTCCACAGAGCGATTCTAGAGAGAAACAGCAGAAAAGGAAAATAATGTTCAAGGATCAACATCAGCGACAAATCACTTTTGAGCAGTGGAGTAAATAAATGAGAAAAAGCCCTATGGTATAGATACAACAAAGAGGACATAGTATTAATGTGTTGGTGAGACAAATAAATGTCAAAAAAAAAATTTAAAAAATTATATTTAATCAATTTTGGGCAATACAAACTTTTAATGGTACCAGGAGAAAATGGCACTGCCTTTGCAAAAATACATGTTTCAGCTGGTTTGCACCTTGGTGGAACAAGAGAGAATATCTAAGTAATCATTACATATAGCAAGAAATAAAAGTAATAATTTAAAATATTTTGATCATTTTTTTTTGGTATACAAGTCGAGGCTCGTATGAGAGCTAACACGTAGAACATATAATAAAGGGAGTGGGAGACAAGAGGGAGAGAGAGAGAGGGCAGCACAACAACAGCAGTGAACAGGGGCATCAGGAGATCTGGGAAGAGAGAGGGCTGGGGTGGGGTACGAGGGATAAACAAGATGGATGGACAGGGGCTTTCAGGGTACAAAAAAGGGAATTTGAAGGAGGTGAATTGGGGGTGAATTAACGGGGGTAGAAAATAACAAGGTTTTGGATGGGGGGGAGGAGATAGACCTGGAGATCTGGAGGTAAGAATGGAATTGAAAAGTGTGGGAGTTTGTTCCAGAGGTGGGTAAAAAGAGGAATGAAAGAGTAAAGGTGACCAGAGAGTCTTTATTTTGGCAGTTTCCCAAGAACAGGGTTGCTGGCAGATCTTGTGCATCCTGAAATAATATTTGGGGGACAGAGCACAGACAGAGCAGGGGGGAGCAAGGCAGAAGAGGAGTCTGCAGAAAACAGAAAGACCACCAACATGCCTGCAGTGAGAGTGAAAGGCCCTCAGAATCAGCTTCATCACAGATACCAATGCATCTGAAAGCTTTGGTTTCTACAGCATACAGCCGATCTAGTTGTGAGGCAGGAGCACCAGCCCAGAGGGGAGAGCAGTACTCCATCAAGCTGCCGATGAAAGCTTTGTATGTGGTGATGAGGTCAGTGGTGTCAAGAAAGTACTTCGCAAGACAGAGGATGCCCAGGTGACAACTGGCTTTGGAGGCCAGCTTGGAAATGTGGTTTCCCCAAGAAAGATCATGGTGGATAGTGAGACCCAAAAGTGAGAGATTGAGGCAGCGCATGAACTTTTGCCCCCGGCCGACATGCCTGAAAGAGGCAAAGCATGACCCCGGATCCCTGCCTAGCCTCTCCCCTCTCCAGACAGATAAAAGGTGATCAGCCTGCAATTAGCCAGATGGTCTGGAGTCTACAAGTCTGGGACAAGTCTGGAGTCCAAGTCTGATGATAAACAGTTCACAAGCCTGGAGGAGAGTGGAGTTCTGGACGAGATGACGAGGGTGTTGGACTCAAACGGGAGCAGCAGATCAGCAATGAACCAATCCCTAACTAAAAGAGTGCAACCAGTATTTCTCCTATTTAACCAATCCATCGTATGGGGAAGGGAAGGACACGATGATTCTCACGTGGTGAGGTGGAGGACGAACGAACCTCGATATCTCTCACCCTCTTAAGCTCTGCCAGTGTGATTCTGAATTGTGTTAGGTAATACAATTGTACTAAGGGGATAATTTATCGGGTTAGCTTTGCACTTTTTTAAAAATCTTGTACATTGCCACACCGACAAATCCTCCCCAACGCATGTCGTATGTTCTTCCCTGCTGCAATACAATAAACCCATTTGCTTTAAATATCCAAATACTTTTCCTCACCCACTTTTGTAAATAAACCCCGTAATTTTGTTCTTCCGATTTGTCTGTGTATGTCATTCCCTTCATTGGTTTGGTATAGCCTGTACTAGTGGTTATCCAGGATATTTTGGTTTTAACAAATTGGCTCCAGTCAAAATTGACAAGAATGCAGTATCGAATTCAAGATGGTGGATGATTCTCTTAGTTGTGGAGGTGAAGTCCGGAAGATCTTTTGCCACAATGTCTCTTGCGACAGGCAACACCCGAGGGCTGGGCTCGAGGTACCCTTCCACAGAGTTCATGTTAAAGACCATCTTGAGTTTGTCAGCATCTGCAACATCGTCGCCGAAGAGAGCGAGACCGACTAACTTCAGACAAGCACCATAGATGCCATTCATCACCTTCGTGCCAGCTTCCTTTATTATGGAATCCTCACATTACGTGAGTTCCTTGAGCAGCATGAGGACAAATTTGTGCCGCTGCGGAAACTGTCTTGGCTGTGAACCAGATGCGTACGTAATATTTTATGACGAAAATGCAGAAACCTCCGAGCTTTTCCCAGAGAAGTCCCATGCAGTTCGACCTCATGCGGTTCGACTGTGCGAGACCCCTAAACATTGGTATATTGAACTGATTTTGATACTGCCAGGTTTTCTCATTAAGTGGATCAAAATTGCAATTGAGCGAACACGTGTGACAACTTCATGTTTTTTGAAGCACCCTAATATATATAGTATGTATATATATTGTTACGTGCTCCTCCCCGACCCCCTGGTCACGGTGTACCTCCGAGCCACGAGAGGAGTCACGGCAGAAAAATGTGTTATTCCGTATGTCAAAGATCAATGGTGAAGCCACACCAATTGTTACTCACAAACAAATATTGTATTAAGATCACACAAGAATAACAGTACAACAATAATAGTAATCAAAAGTACAATCAATATATCCTATGATGGTACCATCAGTTTCGTAATATATAACTCACTGTGCTCCAAGTGAGTGAAACCAGAACATTCCCAATGTCTCTTTCCCGGCCTCAAACCCAAGTTGATTCCAGTTTCAAGCCGGAGTCAATTCGCTCCAGCGATCGCCAGAACGATGTCCAATCAAGACCAGAATCCCGTGCGGATGGCAAGTACAGTCACACAGCCAAAATCTGCACAAAGGTGCCCTCAAGGCGACTGGGAAATCACACCCTCGGGTATGGACTTTCACAGCTCACAGTCGGCGAACCGCAAATTAATCTTCAAAAGCCACGGTGCACACACACACACACCAGATACGTCTGAAAGCGGTGAAAACGGCTGACGAAGCAAAGAAACCTTGCTCGACACGCGAGTCAAAATGGCCAATGACCGTACTCGAGACGTAACGGCAGTCCAACGATTCTCTTCCGGAATCGATCGCAAAACCTGACACGCAGGTTAATCTGTCACAGCGATAACCACTTTGTCGCAGGAATCCCTTTCCTGGGAAACCCAAAGTTCACTCGTGACTCTTGCTCGGCAACGTTCGCTCCAGACCAAGAAGCAGCTATGCTTCTTGTCCGACTCAATTTGCTCCGCCTTCTTTTTTTCCTCTTCTTCTTCGTCGTCTGGTTCCCGATCCGGTTTCCTGTTTCTTTTTAACACGAACTTTTTCACCTTTTGAAAACAGAAATATCTATTTCCTTTAAATGACAACAATAATAATACATGGAATCAGAAATGTTTACAGTGGATGAAAACCACCACAACGGAAGTGACGAATCCGTAACAATATATATATATATATTAGGGTGGGCTTCAAAAAATCAAAATGCAGATTTTCTCCGGGACATGGTCTATTTTTGTTCCTTTTGGTGTCAAAGGAAACCACACCAAATTTGAATGGAATCCAATAATATTTAGGGGTGCCACATCAGTGATGAATTTTCCCCCATGCAAAAATAGGAATTCCCATTTTTTGGGCTGTATATACACAAAATAAATACATAATTATATATATACATTAAATATAATATTAAAAATAAATATATAGTAAATATACATTAAATAATAATAATATATATTATATTATACATTATATATACAATTATACGATAGACAATTATACAAATATAGACAAATATAATACATTAAATAATATATTAAAAATAAATATAATATATTAAAATTTAAATATAATAAATAAATATATAGTTATACAATATATATACATTATAATTAAATATACATTAAATGTATACATAAAATATACATTAAATAATAAATATACATAAATACACATTATACATTATATATATAGTTATATACAATATATTACACATACAGTTTTGAGACTTCCTATGATCACTATCTGGGCAATTTTCATGCATGTTTTGTACAGGTTCCCGGGGTCAGGGGTACGCTTTTTTAGTGTGTAATATGGAGGCCTAACTTATTGACTGTGGCTCTTTTGTAGAGAGTGACCCTGTGGAGTAAGAATTAACAGGATTTTACCCACATTCTTGCGTATTTTGCAGATATGGCATGTGCTAGTACCAGTGTTTCATTGAAAACTCGGGCTCAGGATAATGTGTATCTCATTGGGTCCACTTCTGGAGATGCCATCAAAGGTGCCAAGCTCCCGACTGTGCATCAATCTCTTGTCCTGTTTTTCCATCACCTGAAGAAGGAGAATCGCACTGCCCGGGAGAGTGCAACCCTCACCATTGAAGAGGTTGTGAAGTTCTGGGAAAAAGCTCACCTACCTACAACGACGAAGCAGCCAGCACTGCATCCATCGTTTGGAGAGGCTATATGAAGAATGGAGGAGCCTCCAAAAAGGTGCAAAGCGGGGTGGTGCGACCCAAGAGAAAAAGGAAGCATCCTTCAAGGCCTCCTTGGAGAAGACGTTTGATCTTAGGCATGCAGATTCGGAGGCCATAATCACCAACCCCGAGGACAGGAAGTTTCTTCACGATCAATTCTCAGAGAGGAAGGCTTCAATGGGATCTGTAGACACTGTGTTGGAAGCAAAAACGAAGCGAAAGAAAGAAAGGGAAGAAAAGGAGAAGACTAAGGCAGAGAAGGAAAATAAGAGACAGGAAATGGTCATGAAGGGTGCTACTGCTATGGAAGTCACAGACTCAGACTCTGACTCTGAGACCACGGCACAGGCTGGTTCTTCATCATCTGATGGTGGGATATCTCGTCCCAAGAAAAGAAGGCCTATCAACATTGTCACTCCTGAAGTCGCAGCTTCTTTGGATTGTACGAAAACAAGTGACCGAATGGCTGTCCACAACTTGGCATCCATTTGTAGAGCAGTAGGATGGGATCCTGCAGAGCTGGCACTGAACCGATGGACAGTGCGGCGGAATCGCATGATGCATCGATGCAAAACCATGGACGAAATAAAAGAAGCATTTCATCATAATGTGCAGGGTCCTTTAGTGGTCCATTGGGATGGAAAGCTTCTTCCCGATGTCACTGGAGATTTTGTGCATGTGAAGGTGGATCGTCTTCCAATCCTTGTGTCCAACCAGTACCATGGAATGGAGCAGCTGTTGAATGTTCCCAAGTTACCTGACGGGGGAGGAGAAGCTATGGCAACCACTGTAGTGGACACACTGAAGAGCTGGAACCTTGTGGGCAAGGTGAAGGCTTTGTCTTTTGACACAACGGCCAGCAATTCAGGTGTTCGTGGAGGGGCTGCTGTCCTCATTGAAAAGAAGCTACAGACTGAACTAATTCATTTGGCTTGCCGCCATCATGCGCACGAAATCATTCTGGGAGATGTTTTCACCACTCTTTTCGGTCCTTCATCAGGCCCTGACATCCAGCTTTTTAAGCGGTTTCAGGCAGAGTGGCCGTCCATTGCCCATCACCAACCAAAAAATGGATTCACAGATCCTGATACGGCAGCTGAGTTTGCACAGAACAATGACATGATGGATGAAGCTCTGGAATTTGCTCTTGTGTGTTTGAAAGATCAGCAGCCACGAGATGATTATCGTGAACTCCTAGAACTGACTGTCATCTACATGAGAGGAATCCCACCTCGTGGAATCCGGATCATGGCTCCAGGAGCAATGCACAGAGCCAGATGGATGGCAAAAGCACTATATTCACTACAGGTGTTCATGTTTCGGTCAGAGTTCCACTTGACACTGCGAGAGGCGAGAGAACTCCGAGCCTTCAACATTTTTGTCTGCCTTGTGTATGTACAGGCTTGGTTTCGGGCTCCACAAGCTATTGAGGCTCCCCTGAATGACATTAACCTCTTCAAGAAGTTGGAAAAGTTTGAACAAATCAATCAGAAGATGGCTCAGGCAGCCTTGAAGGCACTTGGCCGCCACACGTGGTACATGAGCCCAGTACTAGTGGCATTTGCATTCTTTGACACCAGAATTGACAAAGAAAGCAAGATCAATATGATTGAAGCATTGAAAAATGACGGTGAAAACCCCTCTCCAAAGAGACCACCTATCAAACGAGGAACCGCCCTGTCAATCGCTGGCCTCATAACAAAACACACCAAGCATTTCTTCAGCATCCTAGGGACCCCAACTGATTGGATGGATAAGGATCCTGGTTCATGGGAGCAAGAAACCAGCTTTCAGGAAGCAAAGAAAGCCGCCAGTGGCTTAGTCGTGGTGAACGACAGGGCAGAAAGGGGTGTCGCATTGATACAAGACTACAATAAGCTCCTTACAAAGGATGAAGAGCAAAAGCAAGCTCTGCTCCAAGTTGTTGCTGCTCACAGGAAGATGTACCCCGATGCCAAGAAGGCAACAGTGGTGAAACAGGCCCAGAAATAGGAGTTACATTTCTCATTATATTTGGGTTTTTTAATATTATGTGATATGGTGTCTTCATTTTATGAACTGAACATTTGGATTGTTATCATTGAATTTGAGTTTTCATAGCAATATAGTGCTATTTGTGCAGCTATTGTAACTTGTGTTTGCGAGAATACAAAGAAAGTGAGTGGAGGGTGGATTTTCATAAAACAAACTTCTGGTTTTGCTTTCGATCCATATATAGAAAAGTTTTGTAGACACCTTTAGTTTGAAGGCTGAAGTGGCACCCCTAAATAAACTCAGATTGCTTTCATATTTGGAGTCTTTTCATTTTGGAACAAAAGGAACAACATAAAGCCATGTCCCAGTAAATATTTAAAAAAAATTATTTTGAGCACCACCCTAATATATATATATATCTATATCTATATCTATATAGATATTGTTACGGAACCCAGCATCAGCCTATGGTTCCCCTTTGAGGGGGGATTAGTCCCCTCGATTATTGCTGACCGACGTGGTCCCTGAAGCTGCACCGCGACCCCCGGAAAGGCCGGTGAGCAGCTTCGTTCGCGACCGCGGGTAAGATGGTAATTTGCCGAGCGGATGGCAGCCGCGGCCCGAACCGTTAACAATTACTAACCCGATTCTGAACGTTGGCCAAATCGTGCCACAGGTATTCAATTGGGAAAAGACAAAGACGACGGATGTGAAGAAGAAGAAGAAGAAGAGAATAGGTAGGAAATACGAATAGGATTTATTACTATTTACAGGACCAAAATAACCAAGGAAGAAGGAAAGATAATAAAATAATGCAGAAAGAGGGACGGACCAGAAGGACACAGTGAAACTTAGCTTACCTATGCAGTCTTACTTAACCCAGGACAGAACAAACAAAGACGGACTCACACGAATGGGGAAATGAAGGCAGGAACGAATCACTGGAGGTGGATGGCTTGGCCGGAGAGGAAGGTTCAGCGGGGATCGGTCGGGCGGGAAGCGGACAGCCGCCGTCAAGATTCGAGCTGCGATCGCCAAAAACCGCCGCAGTTCCAAAACTGCGCAGCGAAGCTCCTCCTGTGCACCGTGCGCTCTCCAAAGCTGCTCCGGTCTCTCTCACGTTCCTCCACTCGGGCTTGCCAGTTCGCTTCTCTTTTTCTCTCTCCGTCTGGGCTCGTCTCGCTCACCTGCCGTCTCTGGCGCAACTCTTAGAACTTCTTTCAAAGGCTTCCGCGCGCGCTTATATAACGCCTCGGGCGATCAAGCCGCCGGCCTCCAGGACACGCCCATCGGTGAGCTCGCCTCGGCCCCGATTGGTGGGCACGGGCTCTCTGGCTCCACCCTTGATGACGATGGGCGGGCACGCCCTTCTTCCCCGAGCTGACCACGCCGTAATGGCGGCAAATGCAGTTGGCAGTAGAGGCTTTGGGAATGGGAATGAAAGGGAATCGAAATGAAAGGGAATCTACTCTATTTGAATTCGGTGCAATGGAGTATTAATTAATGGAAGACAAAGCCTTAACCTAATACACAGAATAAGGAAATAACTGTCAACAAGGAGGAAATCTATGATTGGCTAACGTGATTGTATATGACCGAATTAAGGGACACCCTTTTGACCTTTATACACAACTGGAGGAAGGAGGGTGATATTTTACAATGTACTACACAATAAAAAAACACAATTCTCATATCCACAACACTGCACCCTCCTCCTCTTAGGCACGTCCCGGGCCTATTACTTTTACTTTTAGTGTGGGACGTAGGTGTAGTTCCCTCTACATTTAACCTGACCCTGAGTGAGACAGTTTTAAAACATAAATAAATATGTCCCGCTGCTCCATTGCACCCTGCCTAACAGATTCACGCCCACAACTAACCGAATTGCGGAATGGTCTTCAAACTATACATTTACGATGGGGGAGTATTATTTACAGTTGACGCTACTTTTATTTACAATACGCAACCCAGGACCTGTGATTGTTCTTTTGGGGGGGAGACAGTCTGCCCTGCATCGACGCACCATAAAGCACCCAAAACGCACCAAAGCACCCTCAAGCACCAATCGGTGCACAGTCATCATAGTTCAATAATAAAAATAAAAACAACAAACCCCTGGTGCTGGTCTTTCTCTTCGGCTCCCTCTGCTGGCTAATGCTCTCTTCCTGTTGTTGTCATCTTCTTTGCTGGCGGCCTATTTGGACTAATAAAAGCAAGCACAAAATGTGTCCATTGTTTTTTTATTTATGGCCCACAGGGCCGACTCGGGGTGGTTCACCTGTGTGGCATAGGTGCCCTGTGACCAAGGTCCGCCAGCAAGATCTCGGGCCTTCATGGCCGGTTCCAGCAGAGGGGCCATGCCCCAACCCATGGGGTCCATCAGTGGTGCTCAGCCACAGACATGTGGTCCATAAGGTGGTGCATCGATGCAGACAGCTGTGGTTGCGAGAGTTTCGGGCGCACAATGGCGGACTCCCGCACGCTCCCCTCGGCGCCCAGTGGCGCACAGTCCTCGTGTGGGAGACAAGGGGGGGGGGGGAAAGACAGGTGAGCGAGGGGTAAGGTCCCAAGGGTACACATCAAACTAGGCAATGCAAGGTGAGGTGTGTTTGGAGACTGAGCGGAGAAAAGCTCTTCCCTACCGTACGTCACCCCCCCTGTTACCTACTCTACCCTTGCCCTTACCCCATATTTACAAAACTCTACACATTTACAAATTCATCACTACCGTCACGTCTTCCCCATATTTCCCCGATACCAAATTCGTCTTCACTCCCTCTAATCCAAAATTTGCCATCACCAATTCATCATCAATTCTCATAAGGAGGGAGAGATGGAACACAAAGCACAATGTCACACCCACGTCATGATGCATCTCACATTCCAAACATTTGCACAATAAAAATAATAAAACATGGCATGGTGCGGAGTTTTGTCACCTCAGGTGAGTGGATGAAGATGGTGCGAGGAGATTCTTAATCCTAACTATCCTCTAACTGACATTAACACACTTTACACTACCCGGGGTCTTCCCTGCCAATCCATTGGCCAATTTACACTATGGGTTCTAAAACCCAATTCCCATTGACCAAACTGTGGTGCTTCTCAATTTGGGGTCTCACTCCCCTGATTCATCTCCCGGTGCCCTTGCACAATTTCCGGGCTGAGTCGTGTAGCTCTCCCAGCAGGTCTACCCACCTGCACACCTCCACCACTGTAGTTGCCACCCGAGCTTACCTAGCTCTCACCCTAACTATCTAATTGGGGAAGGCCCCTCCTGGCTCTGTCACCCCTCGGTGCCCTCTGGCACTGGGCTACCCGGGTCCGTCCTCCGGATCCTCGGGCCCCATCCACAACTCTACCGGCTCCCAGAACCCACCTGCGGCCTCACCTGGCCGACATCCTCACAGTGGTGGAGTGCCCATTCGACTACACGCACTAACAGGCTACACACCCAGCCATTTCCACGACACTAATGCACCCATCCAACCATCATTCTTCCACCACGCACCACAGATGCCAATATCCAACCACAATTTACCTGTACCCTCTACCTAACTCTTACACTACCCTCCCCGGGTATTTGTGATGGGGGTCCATCCTCCTTTCCCCCATCCACACCTTCGCACCATCCACTCCACTCCACAGTTTCCACCATACTCACTCCACGACCATCCATTCCATCCTCCATATATTCCGCACTCCATGTATTCCACACAACCATTCTCCATACACCTGCAGTTGCACACCTGTGCAATCACACCCGGTGCCACCTGCACCCTCCTTCCTCCCTGGACCATTTGGGTCAACACAACACACATCACCATCACTCCCTCATACACTGCTCCATACACCTGTTCAGTTGCACACCTGTGCAATCTCAATACAACTCACAATCACAATAATTTACTCATACCCTGCTCAATACACTTTCGATCCTCACACACACGGCATCATCTCATCTAACTACTCCCCTCTGGAACTTGCGCTTCTCAGTCGCCCCTTTAAACTATTGCGCTCCCTCGTCATTATAATCCAACTACTCTCTATGTCCCCACTACCGGTTCAATGTTGCTACCTAACCTTAACGTTACCTATGGTCAATCTCTAGGTCCCTACACACTATATCCTAGCCCTCCCGGGCTAGTTTTCACTGCCAAACCCCATAACTAGTGCTCCTTTGCCCCCGTTGTGAGAGATGGCAGAGTTGCCATCCCACCACATCGGGTATCTCTCACTATAAATTTTGCTCACCAAATTCCAGCCAATTAAAAATTTGCCAATCACTCTACCAATCATCAATCTGCCAATCCTTTGCCAATCATCAAATTTTGCTTTTCAATTTCAGGTCCAAAACACTATCCTCATCACAGTCTACTCACTAGAGCCTCTCGGTGCGCCAATTCACTTCTAAAGCTTGGCTTCGCAAAGCCGAGCAATGAATGCGGGTTGCTTGGTGCCGGCGGTTGGATCCGTCCGGCATTCGGTGCAGGCAAGGAGGTTTACTCGGGCCGAGATCCAATGCACCATCTCGGCACGGAGCCGTCCAATGGCCCGATCTCGCCCTGCCGGAACGCCTCAACAAAAGGGGGTCGCCATGACGACCCTTCCTACCGGGCCGCCCGCTTCGCCTAGCGGAGCACGGACGCGGCCGTTCAGAGCGCGGCCCGGCGTGGATCGCGTACGGCGGTTCTTTCGAAACCGCCACGGTCACGATCCCCTCTGGTCCCCGCGGCATACGAAGCTGCCCGGCACGCACCGAAGGCCCGCTTCGGCTATAAGTCGCTCTAACCGCTAACCCGGTTAGCGTCGATGCTCCCCTCGCATGCTTACACCCCGCAGCCCGTTCCTTGCTCACACATCCAGCTGTCTCCTTGCTATTTGTCATTGCACCTTCTCTTACACACCCAGGTACACTCATTCTGCTCACAGACTTGGTCACACATCTGACCACCGCACACCTTTGCACACACTCATCGTTCACACACCTCACCAACACACCTCTTCACGCCCCCTCCTCGGTCACCTCCTCTGTGACAACCACGGGTGTGCACTCACTTGCACACCCAATCACGTGCCTCACTACAAACTCCAGTGTGCATTCCCATACGTGCTCTACCATTCCAGGTGTGCATCCTTCCATTCCAGGTGTACATCCTCTCGCACCTGCCACAACCAACTCACGCTCCGTGTCACTCTTACTACTTTCACCACCACTCTCGGTCGCGCATTCACCCTCACTCTTGACAGCACACTCTTTCCTCATGCACCCGTCCGTTACACACCTTTTTCATGCATCCTTTTGCACACACTCTCCCATTACACCCTCCATAACACTCACCACAGGTGTGCATACTTCCGTTACATCCCCTGTAACACTCCCCACTCCGCGCTTCCATGTGCCCCCCCGCACATGCGCTACGACCAACTCACTCTCGACAGCACACTCACTCCTCGGCGCGCACTTTTTCCTCACACACCCCCGAGTCGGACATTCTCGCACACCTCCTCTGTCCATACACTCCGTACCTGTCGCACACTTCACCAGCGGCCTCTCACGAACACCCGGGTCCAAACCAACCCCCAAGCCGACTGAAGCTCCCCTCACACCATATACATTTCCGAGTATAACGCCACTCACCTCGGTACCTCGTCGTCGCACCTCCTCTGCCACCTGCAAACTCTTTATCTGGTTAGCGAGCACACCATCACGATTTGAGCACCGACCTTGCACATATTCCATCACCTCCTCCTTTATCTCCCTCTTAGTTTCCCTCCGTCTCTTCTTAATTTCACTCACCCCCTCTTCCACATCCTCTAACTTTTGCTTCACCTCTTTTATTTCCCGGTGCGTCTCCTCAATTTCGTCCTCTAAGGCCACCTTGACCGTTTCTATATGCGTCCTCACCTCCCGGTCCTTCGTCTCCATTGCCTCCGTCACCTCGTCCAACCTCGTTGTCAGTCCCTCACGTACTATCTGACATTCCCTCTTCGTCGCTGTCAAGTCATTTTTGAGTTCTTTTTGTGTCGCCTTTAACCCTCCTAGTACCGCAGTGTTCTTTTGTACCTGCTCCACTAATTCCGTCTGTCCCACCATCAGCTGTTCCACCTCCTGCGTCAGGTCCTCTCTGCCCCCTTGTAACCTAGCCGTCCCATTTCTCACCTCTTTCTCCATACGCTTCTCACCTCGCTTTACCTCCTCGCGTACCCCCGAGACCTCCTCGCTTACACCTCGTCTTATTTCCTCCTTCATCTCCTCCATTTCTTTAGTAGATGCCGCCCTCATCTGTCCTAATTCATCCCTCTGAGCATCCAGTTTACCTTCTAACCCGATTTTCACCTCCTCTATCTGGTTCCCCATCCGTTTGATTTCCCGGGCGGATTGCTCCCCTATCTCCCGCAATTTGCCTTCCATCTTATCTTCTAGCCCCGTTAACCCATTCTTTACCTCTTTTATCCCTTTGTCTAACCCCTCAAATTTATTGTCCAACTTCTTGTCTAACCCCTCAAATTTATTTCCCATATTGTTTAACACGTCTCTTAATTGCTCACAAGTACCCCTCGCTTCGTCCCTCATTTGGCCCCTCAATTGCTGACCCTGAGCATCCATCTCATCATTTAGCTTCTCCATGCTTGCCGCGAGTTGAATCAGAAAGAGGTTCATGTCTATCGGCGCCGTGGGCTCAGCCGCCGCGGCTACGTGCGCGGCGCAATTTGGTGCTGCTACATCCACGTGCGCGAGGGTGCCATTTTGTGCACCTGACACCTCCTCAACCACATCATCATTTCTCTCCTCCATTTCTTCCCTCTGGTCCTGGGTTACCCCTAACCCCTCTTCTACTTCCCCCACCAGCATCCCGTCGCCTTGACCATCCATGGCACGATTTTAAATTTAAGATTTTATAAAACAAAAATTTCAGCCCACTCGTAATTTGAGCGCGCTAAGCGCTTCAGGTCTGTATCTCACTCCCGACACCAATTGTTACGGAACCCAGCGTCGGCCTATGGTTCCCCTTTGAGGGGGGATTAGTCCCCTCGATTATTGCTGACTGACGTGGTCCCTGAAGCTGCACCGCGACCCCCGGAAAGGCCGGTGAGCAGCTTCGCTCGCGACCGCTGGTAAGATGGTAATTTGCCGAGCGGGTGGCAGCCGCGGCCCGAACCGTTAACAATTACTAACCCGATTCTGAACGTTGGCCAAATCGTGCCACAGGTATTCAATTGGGAAAAGACAAAGACGACGGATGTGAAGAAGAAGAAAACAAGAGGTAGGAAATACGAATAGGATTTATTACTATTTACAGGACCAAAATAACCAAGGAAGAAGGAAAGATAATAAAATAATGCAGAAAGAGGGACGGACCAGAAGGACACAGTGAAACTTAGCTTACCTATGCAGTCTTACTTAACCCAGGACAGAACAAACAAAGACGGACTCACACGAATGGGGAAATGAAGGCAGGAACGAATCACTGGAGGTGGATGGCTTGGCGGGAGAGGAAGGTTCAGCGGGGATCGGTCGGGCGGGAAGCGGACAGCCGCCGTCAAGATTCGAGCTGCGATCGCCAAAAACCGCCGCGGTTCCAAAACTGCGCGGCGAAGCTCCTCCTGTGCACCGTGCGCTCTCCAAAGCTGCTCCGGTCTCTCTCACGTTCCTCCACTCGGGCTTGCCAGTTCGCTTCTCTTTTTCTCTCTCCGTCTGGGCTCGTCTCGCTCACCTGCCGTCTCTGGCGCAACTCTTAGAACTTCTTTCAAAGGCTTCCGCGCGCGCTTATATAACGCCTCAGGCGATCAAGCCGCCGGCCTCCAGGACACGCCCATCGGTGAGCTCGCCTCGGCCCTGATTGGTGGGCACGGGCTCTCTGGCTCCACCCTTGATGACGATGGGCGGGCACGCCCTTCTTTCCCGAGCTGACCACGCAGTAATGGCGGCAAATGCAGTTGGCAGTAGAGGCTTTGGGAATGGGAATGAAAGGGAATCGAAATGAAAGGGAATCTACTCTATTTGAATTCGGTGCAATGGAGTATTAATTAATGGAAGACAAAGCCTTAACCTAACACGCAGAATAAGGAAATAACTGTCAACAAGGAGGAAATCTATGATTGGCTAACGTGATTGTATATGACCTAATTAAGGGAAGCCCTTTTGACCTTTATACACAACTGGAGGAAGGAGGGTGATATTTTACAATGTACTACACAATAAAAAAACACAATTCTCATATCCACAACAATATATATTTATATATATATATATATATATATATATATATATATATATATATATATATATATATATATATATATATATATATATATATATATATAGATATATATATCTATATATATATAAACAGTCACGTGAAAAATTAAGTACACCCCATGTAAAGTTTTGACTTTTTCAACATATTTCAACATACAGCTATTTGATCTTCATTTCAACAATATTGACAGACAAAGGTGATATAATATAACAAATATCATGAAACATTTACATTTTGTCGTCCATTGTATAATTTAAATAAACACAAATGCAAATTTTGCATGTGGAAAAAGTAAGTACACCCCTACATTTATCACCACTTCAAATACCTAAAATTAGAATCAGGAGCACCAGCTCAGGTGCAAATGATGAGAACATCGTTAGAGAGGATCTTGGAGGAACCTGTCTTATTTAAACCTCAGACATTTAGTTTGGTTTGCTCTTTGTTGTTGAAGTGTGCGGCGTCACCATGCCAAGATCAAAAGAGCTCTCTGAGGCCTTCAGCAAGAAGGTTATAGATGCCTATGAGTCTGGGAAGGGATTTAAAAAGATCTCCAAACAATTTGAAATCAATCATTCGACTGTCCGGAAGATCATCTACAAGTGGAGAAGATTCCAAACAACTGCCACTTGTTCAGGCCAGGCCGCCCCAGCAAGTTCAGCCTGAGAGCAGACCGCAAGATGCTTAAAGAAGCCTCTGAGAACCCCAGAATGTCATCATGGGACCTACAGGTAGCTCTTGCCACTGTTGATGTCAAAGTGCATGTCTACCATTAGAAAGAGGCTGCACAAATTTGATCTACATGGGAGGTGTGCCAGGAGGAAACCTTTGCTGTCCAGAAAGAACATCAGGGCAAGACTAAAGTTTGACAATGAACACCTAGGCAAAGACCAGCACTTCTGGAACAATGTGCTCTGGACAGCTGAGTCAAAGGTAGAGCTATTTGGCCACAGTTCCAGAAGACATGTTTAGCGAAAACCAAAGACAGCATTTGACCACAATAACCTGATACCAACTGTAAAGCATGATGGTGGAAATATTATGGTTTGGGGCAGCTTTTCTGCATCAGGGCCTGGGCAGCTCACCATCATAGAATCCACTATTAATTCTTCATTGTACCAGAGGGTGCTTGAGGATAATGTGAGGCCATCTGTCGGAGAGTTGAAGCTTAACCGAAGGTGGACCTTGCAACATGACAATGACCCTAAACATACCAGTAAATCCACCAAGGAATGGCTGAAAAGAAAGAAATGGAATGGCCAAATCAAAGCCCGGATCTAAATCCCATCGAGATGTTGTGGGGGGATTTAAAACGAGCTGTGCATGCAAGAAACCCCTCAAACATCGCACAGCTGAAAGAATTCTGCATGGAGGAGTGGGCAAAAATTTCTCCCAGTCGATGTCAGAGACTGGTAGACAGTTATAAGAAACACCTACTTGCGGTTGTTTCTGCCAAAGGGGGCAATACCACCTATTAGAGCCAAGGGTGTACTTACTTTTCCACATGCAAAATTTGCATTTATGTTCATTTAAATTACACAATGGACTACAAAATGTAAATATTTCATGATATTTGTTATATTATATCACCTTTATCTATCAATATTGTTGAAATGAAGATCAAATAGCTGTATGTTGAAATATGTTGAAAAAGTCAAAACTTTACATGGGGTGTATTTACTTTTTCACATGACTGTATGTGTGTGTGTGTGTGTATGTGTATGTGTATGTGTATGTGTATGTGTGTATATATTGTAACGATTTTGAGAAGTGTAACGGGTTTTGAGAAGTGTAACGGGTTTTGAGAAGTGTAACGGGTTTTGAGGAGTGTAACAATTTTGGAGGAAGGGTAACGGATGTGAAGAGTATGGTTTTGGTATGGTAACATCCTGGTAATGTAAATAATGGTCGCAGCCGTCCTCCTAATTAATTTCATAGAACATACACGCAGGTCACGATATATCTTTTAAATAGTGTATTTCCTTATTCCATGTAGGCTAAGTATGTGTTTTCCACTAGATTGACTTTGCATTGTATCAAACAAAATAAGCGTAGGCCCTTCCAATTTCCCCAAAACCTCCCTTCCATTTGCCTTCCGCATTTTGGTCGGTTTTTCTCTTCAACCACCATTGGCCACGAGGTAAGGTTGGAGAAGAAAGGCGTGTCTCCACCTCGTCAGAAGAGGGCAGGAGTGAACCGGCCCTAACAGCCAATCAACACCGCGGTGAGTGACCCGGTAGGCGTGCCCTCGGAGCCGGCGGCTTAATTCCGCCGGAGGTGATAAAAGCGACTGCAGGGGACTGCTTTACGAGTCCAGATGAGAGATGACTGGAGATGAGCTGGAGAGGAGCAACGAGGCTGCACCAAAGAGAGGCCTTGAGAGATACGCTGGGGGATGACCTGGAAGAGGAGCGCAATCCACCGCAAGCCCTACCTACCTACCTACCTGCCTGCCTGCAATACCCCCCTGTCGTTGGAGAGACGCGCTGAACGGAGGGAGACGGCTCCACCCCAGGAAGAGGAGCAGGTGTGCCGAGCCAGCGCGTGACGGCCGCGGATACGCGACGGAGGTTTTCCCGCCAAAACCGCGAGGGGTGCTGCGGCCTCCGACTTTGCCTTCCTCTCAAGCAATCAACCTCGACTCCTCGAGCCATTACCTGCCTGCAATATCCACCGTGTGAGTGTGAACGTCCTGTCCTACTCGTTTGTCTTGGGGATTAAGTAAATGAAATAGAATAAGTTAACAATGCACTGTGTGACTGCTCTTTTCCATCTATTGCTGTAAATAATATTGGTCGCTCTAAAATATTGCTTGTGTGTGTATAATAAATATGTTCTTCCTCCAAACTCTGTCTTTCTTCTCTCTTCTTCTCTTTCGGTCGTTTTAGAGGTTTCCCAATTGAATATCTGTAGCGCGATTAGTCAACGTTCGGTTGGAATCGGGTTCTAATCGGGGAGTAACTGTTCGGACGCGGTTAAATACACCACCGCTCGGTAAAATAACATCCAAAAACCGTGTCCGTAACAATTGGTGTCGAGGAGTCGGATTCGGACCCGGGACTAAATTTGTTAGGCCCAAATTTAAAAAAAAAAAAAAAAAAATCTTGGTCAAAATTACGAGCTGCCAAAATTGTGTTGTTTTATAAAACCCGAATTTTGAGATCGCGCCATGGACAATCAAGGCGATCGGATGTCGGTGGGGGAGATAGACGGGTTAGGGGTAACCCAGGAACCAGGGGAAATGTATGTGGAAGAAAGGGAGGAGGAGAGCAATGAGGAGGCGGTTGAGGGAGTAGCAGGCGTGCAAAATGGCGTCCTCGCGCACGTGGGTGTAGCGGCACCAAATTTTGCCACGCCCGCGACAGTAGCAGCGCCGCCGTTGGATTCGGACCTTTTGTTGCTACAAATCGGTGCCCTTATGGACAAAATGAGGGACGAAGCAAGGGCTGATAGTGCGAAAATGGAAAGCAGAATGATGGGGGTAATGAGGGACGAAGCGAGGGGTACCGGTGAGGGGTTAGACAATAATTTTAAGGAGTTAGACAAGAAATTTGAGGGGTTAGACAATAATTTTAAGGAGTTAGACAAGAAATTTGAGGGATTAGACAATGGGATAGAAGGGGTGAAAAATGGGTTAATGGGGGTAGAAAACAGAATGGCCGCTCAAGAGAATCAGTTAGAGGGGGTGAAAAATGGGTTAATGGGGTTAGAAAATAGGATGGAGGACAAATTGCGGGAAATGGGGGAACAATCCGCCCGGGAAATCGAACAGATGGGGAACCAGATGGAGGAAATACGAAGAGGGATGAGTGAGGAGGTCTCGGGGCTACGCGAGGAGGTAAAGCGAGGCGAAAAGCGTATCGAGAAAGAGGTGAGAAATAATACGGTAAAGTTACAGGGGGGAATAGAAGATCTGACGAAAGGAGTAGAACAGCTGACGGTGGGACAAAAAGAACTAGCGGACCAAGTGGAAAAGAACACTGCAATCATCGGGGGTTTAAAAGCGACACAAAAGGACATTAAAAATGAATTAATAGCGACACAAAAGGAATGTCAAATGGTACATGAGGGATTGACGAAGAGGTTGGAAGAGGTGACAGAAGTAATGGAGACGAAGGACCGGGAGGTAAGGACGCACATAGAAACGGTTAAAGTAGCAATGGAGGAAGAAATCGAGGGGGCGCACCGGGAGCTGAAAGAGGTAAAGGAAAAATTAGAGGAGGTGGAAGAAGGGGTGAGTGAAATTAAGAAGAGACGGAGGGAAGCTAAGAGGGAGATAAAGGAGGAAGTCATGGAATATGTACAAGGTCTGTGTTCAAATCATGATGTGATGCTCACTAACCAAATAAAAAGTTTGCAGGTGGCAAAGGAGGTGCGACGAGGTATGGAGGTGAGTGGCAATGTACATGATGTGAGGGGAGATTCAGTCGGCTTGGGGATTGGTTTGGATCCGGGTGTTCGTGAAAGGCCGTTGGTGAGGTGTGTGACAGGACAGGTGTGCGAAAAAAGGGGTGTGCGAGAATGTCCGACCATGGGGTGTGTGAGGAAAAAGAGCACGCCGAGGAGTGAGTGTGCCGTCAAGAGTGAGTTGGTCGAAGCGCGTGTGCGAGGGAGCACAGGGAAGCGCGGGGTGGTGAGTGTTACGGAGGAAGTAACGAAAAAGTGTGCGCGGGAGGATGCGCGAGAAAGGTGTGTAACGGACGGGTGCATGGGGAAAGCGCATGCTGTCAAGAGTAAGGGGGAATGCATGCCTGTGGTGAGTGTTACGGAGGAAGTAACGAAGAAGTGTGCGCGGGAGGATGCGCGAGAAAGGTGTGTGACGGACGGGTGCATGGGGAAAGCGCATGCTGTCAAGAGTAAGGGTGAGTGCGCGACCGAGAGTGGAGGTGAGAGTAGTGAGAGTGACCACCAGGAGAGTGAGCTGGTTGTGACAGGTGAGCGAGGATGTACACATGGAATAGAAGGATGCACACCTGGAATGGTAGAGCGTGAGTGGGAATGCACGCTGGAATTGGTAGTGAGACACGTGGTTGGGTGTGCGGGTGAGGGCACACCTGTGATTGTCACAGAGGAGGTGACCGAGGAGGGGGCGCGAAGCGGTGTATTGGTGAGGTGTGCGAGCAACGAATGTGTGCCAAAGTGTTCGGTGGTCAGGTGTGTGACCAAGTCGGTGAGCGGAATGAGTGTACCGAGGTGTGTTAGAGAAGGTACGACCAAGAGCATGGAAACGGCTGCATGTATGAGCACGAAAGGGGTAGCGTATGCTTGTAGGCATCCAGGTGAGGCGTCGACGATAACCGGGTTAAAGGTTAGGTCGACTTTTAGCCGGATCGGGCCCTCGGTGCGTGCCGGGCTTCGCGTGCCGCGAGAACCAGCGGAGATCCGAGCCACGGCGGGTTCGAAAGGACCGCCGTGCGCGATCCACGCTGGGCCTCGCGTGGAGCGGCCGCGTCCGGGCTCCACAAGGCGGAGCGGGCAGCTCGATAGGAAGGGTCGTCATGGCGACCACTTTCTATTGAGACGTGCCGGCAGGTCGAGATCGGGACATTGGATGGCTCCACGCCGAAGTGGTGCATGGGATCTCGGCCCGGGTAAGCCTCCGTCCCTGCCCCGAATGCGGGACGTATCCAGCCGCTGGCACAAAACGACCCGCGTTCATTGCTCGGCTGTACGAAGCCGGGCTGTAGATGTGAATTGGCGCACCGAGAGGATGTAATAAGTAGACGGGTGATGTGAATTGGCGCACCGAGAGGATGTAATAAGTAGACGGGTGATGGTGATAGTGATAGTGATTTAAAACGAAATTTAGAAAAGTGAATGGAATTGGCAGTAAATGGAAAATTTTTGAATTGTTGGATTTGGACGAGCGAAATTGGTAGTGAGAGACCCCCGATGTGGTGGGATGGCAAATCCACCATCCCTCACAGGTGGGGGCAAAGGAGCACTAGCTTAGGGGGTGTATGGCAGTGGAAAACTAGCCCGGGTGGGTTAGGATATGGTGTGTAGGGATCTAGCGAAGATTGACATTAGGTGACGTTAAGTTTAGTTAGTGACTGATACCTGTAGTGGGGACGCAGGTAGTTTAGTGTGGATGATAATGACGTGGGAGCGCAATAGTTTAAAGGGACGACTGGGAAGCGCAAGTTTCAGAGGGGAGAAGTTAGCTGAGATGATGCCGTGCGTGTGAGGATTGAACAGGTGAGAATGGAACAGGTGTGATTGCACAGGTGTGCAACTGAACAGGTGTGTGGAGCAGTGTATGAGGGAGTAGTGGTGATTGCGTGTTGTGTTGACCAAATGGTCCAGGAAGAAAGGAGGGTGCAGGTGGCACCAGGTATGATTGCACAGGTGTGCAACGACAGGTGAATGAAGAACAGGTGTATGTGGCTGTATGGAATAAATGGTATGGAGTAGTGAAATGGATGGTCGTGGAGTGAGAATGGTGGAAATTGTGGAGTGGAGTGGATGGTGCGAAGGTGTGAATGGGGGAAGAGTGGACCCCCATCACGGATACCCGGGGCGGGTAGTGTAAGTGTTAGGTAGAGGGTACAGGTAAATTGTGGTTGGATATTGGCATCTGTGGTGCGGGTGACAGAATGGTATGTGGATGGGTGCGTTGGTGTTGTGGAAATGGCTGGGCGTGTAGCCTGTTAGTGTGTGTAGTTGGTTTGGGCACTCCACCACTGTGAGGATGTCGGCCAGGTGAGGCCGCAGGTGGGCTCTGGGAGCCGGTAGTAGTTGTTGTGGATGGGGCCCGAGGATCCGGAGGACGGACCCGGGTAGCCCAGTGCCAGAGGGCACCATGGGGTGACAGAGCCAGGAGAGGGGCTGTCCCCAGGTAGTTAGGTTAGGGTGAGGAGCTAGGTAAGCTCGGGTGGCAACTACAGTGGTGGAGGTGTGCAGGTGGGTAGACCTGCTGGGAGAGCTACACGTCGCAGCCCAGAAATTGTGCGAGGGCACAGGGAGATGAATCGGGGGAGTGAGACCCCAAATTGAGAAGCACCACAGTTTGGTCAATGGGAATTGGTTTTTAAAACCACATAGAGTAAGATTGCCAATGGATTGGCAGGGAAAGACCCCGGGTAGTGTAAAGTGTGTTAAAATCATTTAGAGGATAGTTAGGATGAAGGATCTCCTCACACCATCTGCATCCACTCACCTGAGGTGACAGGTACTCCACACCATGCCATGTTTGATTATTTTTTACTGTGCAAATGTTTGGGTTGTGAGACGCATCATGACGTGGGTGTGACATTGTGCGTAATTCCATCTCTCCCTCCTTTTGAGGATTGATGATGAATTGATGATGGCAAATTTTGAAGTAGAGGGATTGTGGTGACGAATTTGGTATAAGGGAAATATGGGGAAGACGTGACAGTAGTGACGAATTTGTAAATGGGTAGATTTTGTAAATATGGGGTAAGAGCAAGGGTAGTGTAGGTGACAGGGGGGTGACGTACGGTAGGGACGAGCTTTCTCACTTCGCCCTCCGTACGCATTTCACCTTGCATTGCCTTGTTTGACGTGTACCCTTGTGACCTTACCCCTCGCTCAATTGTCTTTCTTTTGTCTCCCACATGACCTGTGCGCCATTGGGTGCCGAGGGGAGCGTGCGTGAGGTGGCCATTGTGCGCCCGAGATTCCCAGAACCAGCACGCATTGCGTTGATGTACCACCTTATGGACCGCTGTTCGGCGGCCAAGTACCACTTGATGGACCCCAGGTTCTGGGGCAGAGCACCTCTGTTGGAGACCGGCCATAGTGGCCAGGGAATCTTGCTTGCGGACCTCGGTAAGGTGGCACCTATGCCAAACAGGTGGACCACCCTTAGTTGGCCCCTGAGGCCCTAAATAATAATAAAAAACGAACACAAGTTGTGCTTTTTATTATGTCCAAATAGGCCGCATGAAGCCAGAAGACGTCAGGAAGAACATCGGCCCAGCAGACAAGGAGAAGACCACCACCAGTTGTTTTGTTGTGTTTATTATGAACCATGGTGACTGCGCACCGAGTGGTGCTTTGTGGTGCTGGTGGTGCTTTTGGGTGCTTTTGGGTGCTTTGGTGGTATTGGTACTGGTGCATCGATGCAATGCGTGCTGTCTCCTCCCTCCCAACAGGAATTTCTTTCTCTTGTTCCCTAAAAAGAAAAGAAAAAAACACACAGGTCCTGGGTTGCGTTGTAAATAAGAAATCACGTCATTGTAAATAATGCTCCCCACCGTAAATGTATAGGTTGAGAGTAATTCCGTAATTCGGTTAGCTGTGGGCTTGAGTCTGTTAGACAGGATGCAATGCAATAGGGGGACATACTTATTTGTGTTTTAAAATTGTCACACTCAGGGTCAGGTTAATTGTAGAAGGAATTACACCTACATGTCACACTCAGTTAAGTCTAGTAGGCCCGAGGACGTGCCTGAAGAAAGGAGGGTGCAGTGTAACGATTTTGAGAAGTGTAACGGGTTTTGAGAAGTGTAACGGGTTTTGAGAAGTGTAACGGGTTTTGAGGAGTGTAACAATTTTGGAGGAAGGGTAACGGATGTGAAGAGTATGGTTTTGGTATGGTAACATCCTGGTAATGTAAATAATGGTCGCAGCCGTCCTCCTAATTAATTTCATAGAACATACACGCAGGTCACGATATATCTTTTAAATAGTGTATTTCCTTATTCCATGTAGGCTAAGTATGTGTTTTCCACTAGATTGACTTTGCATTGTATCAAACAAAATAAGCGTAGGCCCTTCCAATTTCCCCAAAACCTCCCTTCCATTTGCCTTCCGCATTTTGGTCGGTTTTTCTCTTCAACCACCATTGGCCACGAGGTAAGGTTGGAGAAGAAAGGCGTGTCTCCACCTCGTCAGAAGAGGGCAGGAGTGAACCGGCCCTAACAGCCAATCAACACCGCGGTGAGTGACCCGGTAGGCGTGCCCTCGGAGCCGGCGGCTTAATTCCGCCGGAGGTGATAAAAGCGACTGCAGGGGACTGCTTTACGAGTCCAGATGAGAGATGACTGGAGATGAGCTGGAGAGGAGCAACGAGGCTGCACCAAAGAGAGGCCTTGAGAGATACGCTGGGGGATGACCTGGAAGAGGAGCGCAATCCACCGCAAGCCCTACCTACCTACCTACCTGCCTGCCTGCAATACCCCCCTGTCGTTGGAGAGACGCGCTGAACGGAGGGAGACGGCTCCACCCCAGGAAGAGGAGCAGGTGTGCCGAGCCAGCGCGTGACGGCCGCGGATACGCGACGGAGGTTTTCCCGCCAAAACCGCGAGGGGTGCTGCGGCCTCCGACTTTGCCTTCCTCTCAAGCAATCAACCTCGACTCCTCGAGCCATTACCTGCCTGCAATATCCACCGTGTGAGTGTGAACGTCCTGTCCTACTCGTTTGTCTTGGGGATTAAGTAAATGAAATAGAATAAGTTAACAATGCACTGTGTGACTGCTCTTTTCCATCTATTGCTGTAAATAATATTGGTCGCTCTAAAATATTGCTTGTGTGTGTATAATAAATATGTTCTTCCTCCAAACTCTGTCTTTCTTCTCTCTTCTTCTCTTTCGGTCGTTTTAGAGGTTTCCCAATTGAATATCTGTAGCGCGATTAGTCAACGTTCGGTTGGAATCGGGTTCTAATCGGGGAGTAACTGTTCGGACGCGGTTAAA